>NW_027641043.1:0-600000 GCF_949752795.1 Hyperoodon ampullatus | reverse complement strand
GACTTGTGTGACTAGGGCATGGACCATTGTGAGGACAAAAGTCATGAATCTTTGTGATGACTGGAGTCACGGTGCATTGTGATGACAGGGGTCATGGAGCATTGTGATGACAAGGGCATGGAGCATTGTGATACCAAGTGTAATGGAGGATTGAGAAGACAAATGTAATGGAGCATTTTGATGACAAGGGCTTGTTACATTGTGATGACAATGGTCATGGAGCATTGTGACGACGAGGGCATGGAGCATTGTTATTTCAAAGGCCATTGAGAATTTTGAAGACAACGTCGAGAAGCATTGTGATGACAAGAGCATGGAGCTTGCTATGCCAGTGGTCATAGGCATTGTGATGACAAGGGCATAGAGCATTGTGATGACAGGGGCATGGAACATTGGTCTGACATGTTTCATGGATTATTGTGATGACAGTGGGCATGGCGCATTGTGATGACAAGGGCATAGAATATTGTGATGACAAGGTCATGGAATATTGTGAAGACAGGTGTCAGGGAGCATTGTGATGACATATGTCATTGTCCATTGTGATGACAATGGCATGGAGCATTTTGATACCAAGTGTCATGGAGGATTGTGATGACAAAGGTAATGGAGCATTGTGATAAAAAGGGAATGGATCATTGTGATGAAAAAGGCATAGAGCCTTGTCATGACAGTGTTCAAGGGGCATAATGATGACAAGTGTCAGCGAGCAGTGTGATGCCAAGTGTATTGAGCATTGTGGTGACAAATGTCATGGAGCATTGTGATGAGAAGACCTTGCATCATTGTGATGATGAGCGTCATGGGGCATGTGATGACAAGTGTTATGGAACATTGTGATCAGAAGGGTTTGGAGCATTGTGATGACAGAGCCCATGGAGCATTTTGATTTCATTGTGATGACAATAGCATGAATCATTATGATGATGGGCATGGTGCATTGTGATGACAGTGTTCATGGAGCATTGAGATGAAAAGTGGCATGGAGAATTGTGATTACAGAGGTCTTGGAGCATTGTGATGACAAGGGTAATGGAGCCTTTTGATGAGAAGACCATGGGTAATTGTGATGACGAGCATCATGGGGCAATGTGATGACAAGTGTTATGGAACATTGTGATCAGAAGGGTTTGATGCATTGTGATGACAGAGGTCATTGAGCATTTTGATTTCATTGTGATGACAATAGCATGAAATATTATGGTGATGGGCACAGTGCATTGTGATGACAGTGTTCATGGAGCATTGAGATGAAAAGGAGCATGGAACATTGTGATTACAGGTGTGTTGGAGCATTGTGATGACAAGGGCATGGAGCATTGTGATTACAGGTGTGTTGGAGCATTGTGATGACAAGGGCATGGAGCATGGTGATGAGAAGGCCATGGAGCATTCTGATGACATGCGTCATGGAGCTTTGTGATGACAATGGCCTGGAGAATTGTGATTACAGGGGTCATGGAATATTGTGATGACAGGAGTGAGGGAGTATTGTGATGACTAGTGATGGAACATTGTGATATCAGTGGTGAGAAAGCATTTTGAGGAGAAGTGCATGGTGCATTGTGATGACAAGGTTTATGGATCATTTTGATGACAAGGATGCGGAGCATTGTGATGACAAGTCATGTTGCATTATGATGACATGGGTTATGGAGCATTGTGCTAACACGCGCATCAAGCATTGTGATGACAAGGGTCATGGAGCATTGTGCTGACAAAGGCATGGAGCTTTCTGATGACAAGGGTCACAGAGCATTGTGATAAAAATTTCATGGAGCATTGTGGTGACAAAGGTCACAGAGCTTTGTGTGACGAGTTCATGGACCATTGTGATGACAAATGTCATGAAGCATTGTGATGACTGGAGTCAAGGAGCATTGTGATAACAGGGGTCTTGGAGCATTGTGATGAAAAGGGAATGGATCATTGTGATGAAAAAGGCATGGGGCCTTGTCATGACAGTGTTCAAGGAGCATACTGATGACAAGTGTCAGCGAGCATTGTGATGCCAAGTGTATTGATCATTGTGGTGACAATGGTCATGGAGCATTGTGATGAGAAGACCTTGCATAATTGTGATCACGAGCGTCATGGGGCATGTGATGACAAGTGTTATGGAACATTGTGATCAGAAGGGTTTGGAGCATTGTGATGACAGAAGATATGGAGCATTTTGATTTTATTGTGATGACAATAGCATGAATCTTTATGATGATGGGCATGAGGCATTGTGATGACAGTGTTCATGGAGCATTGAGATGAAAAGTGGCATGGAGAATTGTGATTACAGAGGTCTTGGAGCATTGTGATGACAAGGGTCATGGAGCCTTGTGATGACAAGGCCGTGGAACATTGTGATGGCAGGGGTCATGGAGCATTGTTATGACAGGTGTAATGGAGCATTTTGATGACAAGGGCATGGAGCAATGTGATGAGATATTTCATTGAGCATTGTGATGACAATGGCATGGAGCATTGTGATGCCAATGGTCATGGAGCTGTGTGATGACAAATGTCATGGGGCATTTTGATGACAAGGGCGTGGTGCATTGTGATGAGAAGTGAGGGAGCATTGTGATGACAGGGTCATGGAGCAATTTGAGTAAAATGGTCATGGAATATTTTGATGACAGGTGTTATGGAACATTGTGATGTCAGGGGTCATGAAGCATTGTGATGAAATGGGTCATGGAGCATTTTGTGACAGGGGTTATGGAACATTTTGATGTCAGGGGTCATGGAGCATTGTGATGATAAGGGCATGTAGCACTGTGATGACAGTGGTCATGGAACATTGTGATGACATGGGTGAGCGAGTATTGTGATGACTAGTGATGGAACATTGTGATATATGTGGTGAGAGAGCATTTTGATGAGAAGTGTAAGGAGCATTGTGATTACAAGTTTTATGGAGCATAGCGATGAAAAGGATGTGGAGCATTGTGATGAAAAGAGCATGGCACATTGTGATGACAAGTGTCATGGAGCATTGTGCTGACAAGCACATGGAGCATTTTGATGACAAGTGTCATGGAGCATTGTGCTGACAAAGGCATGGAGCATTGTGATAACAAGGGACACAGAGCATTGTGATGAAAATTTCATGGAGAATTGTGGTGACAAAGATCACAGAGACTTGTGTGACTAGGGCATGGACCATTGTGAGGACAAAAGTCATGAATCTTTGTGATGACTGGAGTCACGGTGCATTGTGATGACAGGGGTCATGGAGCATTGTGATGACAAGGGCATGGAGCATTGTGATACCAAGTGTAATAGAGGATTGAGAAGACAAATGTAATGGAGCATTTTGATGACAAGGGCTTGTTACATTGTGATGACAATGGTCATGGAGCATTGTGACGACAAGGGCATGGAGCATTGTTATTTCAAGGGCCATTGAGAATTTTGAAGACAACGTTGAGAAGCATTGTGATGACAAGAGCATGGAGCTTGCTATGCCAGTGGTCATAAGCATTGTGATGACAAGGGCATAGAGCATTGTGATGACAGGGGCATGGAACATTGGTCTGACATGTTTCATGGATTATTGTGATGACAGTGGGCATGGCGCATTGTGATGACAAGGGCATAGAATATTGTGATGACAAGGTCATGGAATATTGTGAAGACAGGTGTCAGGGAGCATTGTGATGACATATGTCATTGTCCATTGTGATGACAATGGCATGGAGCATTTTGATACCAAGTGTCATGGAGGATTGTGATGACAAAGGTAATGGAGCATTTTGATGAAAAGGGCTTGGAACATTGCGATGACAAGGGTCATGGAGCATTGTGATGACAAATGTCATGGGGCATTTTGATGACAAGGGCGTGGCGCATTGTGATGAGAAGGGCAAGGAACATTGAGATGTCAGGGTCATGGGGCAATTTGAATAAAAGTGTCATGGAATATTTTGATGACAGGGGTTATGGAACATTGTGATGTCAGGGGACATGAAGCATTGTGATGAAATGGGTCATGGAGCATTTTGTGACAGGGGTTATTGAACATTGTGATATCAGGGGTCATGGAGCATTGTGATGATAAGGGCATGTAGCACTGTGATGACAGTGGTCATGGAACATTGTGATGACAGGGGTGAGCGAGTATTGTGATGACTAGTGTTGGAACATTGTGATATATGTGGTGAGAGAGCATTTTGATGAGAAGTGCATGGAGCATTGTGCTGACAAGTTTCATGGAGCATAGCAATGAAAAGGATGTGGGGCATTGTGATGAAAAGAGTCATGGAGCCTTGTGATGACAATGCCGTGGAACATTGTGATGGAAGGGGTCATGGAGCCTTGTTATGACAGGTGTAATGGAGCATTGTGATGACAAGGGCATGGAGCAATGTGATGAGAGATTTCATTGAGCATTGTGATGACAATGGCATGGAGCATTGTGAGGCCAAGTGTCATGGAGCTTTGTGATGACAAATGTCATGGGGCATTTTGATGACAAGGGCGTGGTGCATTGTGATGAGAAGGGCACGGAGCATTGTGATGACAGTGTCATGGAGCAATTTGAATAAAAATGTCATGGAATATTTTGATGACAGGGGTTATGGAACATTGTGATGTCAGGGGTCATGGAGCATTTTGATGAAAAAGTCATGGCAAATTGTGATGACATGTGTCATGGAGCATTGTGAAGACAAGCGCATGGAGCATTTTGATGACAAGGGTCATGGAGCATTGTGATGACAAGAGCATGGAGCATTCTGATGAAAAGGTGCATGGAGCATTGAGATTACAGCGGTTTTGAAGCAATGTGATTACAAGGGCATGGAGCATTGTGATGAGAAGGCAATGGAGCATTCTGATGACATGCATCATGGAGCTTTGTGATGACAAGGACATGGAGCATTGTGATTACAGGGGTCTTGGAGCATTGTGATGAAAGGGGAATGGATCACTGTGATGAAAAATGCATGGAGCCTTGTCATGACAGGGTTCAAGGAGCATACTGATGACAACTGTCAGGGAGCATTGTGATGATAAGTGTATTGAGCATTGTGATGACAAAGATCATGGAGCATTGTGATGAGAAGACCATGGATAACTGTGATGACCAGCGTCATGGGGCATTGTGATGACAAGTGTTATGGAATATTGTGATCAGAAGGGTTTGGTGCATTGTGATGACAGAGGTCATTGAGCATTTTAATTTCATTGTGATGACAATAGCATGAAATATTATGGTGATGGGCATGGTGCATTGTGATGACAAGGTTCATGGAGCATTGAGATGAAAAGGGGCATTGAGCATTGTGATTACAGGGGTGTTGGAGCATTGTGATGACAAGGGTCAGAGAGCATTGGGATGAAAAGTTCATGGAGCATTTTGGTGACAAACGTTACAGAGACTTGTGATAATGAGGGCATGGACCATTGTGATGACAAAGTCTTGAAGCATTGTGATGAATGGAGTTACGGAGCATTGTGATGACAGGTGTCACGGAGCATTGTGATGACAAGTGCATGGAGCATTGTGATGACAGGGGTCATGGAGCACTGTGATGACAAGGTTCATGGAGCATTGTGATGACAAGCATCACTGAACATTCTTCTTAAAGTTGTCATGGAGCATTGGGATGACAAGTGCATGGATCATTGTGATGACAAGTGTCAAGGAGATTTTTGATGACAAGATTCCCGGATCATTGTGTTGTGAGCGGTCATGGAGCGCGGGGATGACAGTGGTCATGGATCATTCTGATAACACGGGTAATGGTGCATTGTGATGAGAAGGTGATGGATCATTGGGCAGAAAATGTTCTTGGAGTATTGTGATGACAGGGGTCATGGAGCATTGTCACGACAAGGAAATAGAGCATTGTGATGAGAAGGTCGTGGAGCATTGTGTTGAGAAGACCATGGAGTCTTGTGATGACAAGTCTCATGGAGCATTCTGATGCAAAGCGGCATGGAGCATTGTAATTACAGGGGTCTTGGAGCATTGAGATGACAAGGGCATGGAACATGGTGATGAGAAGGCCATGGAGCATTCTGATGACATGCGTCATGGAGCTTTGTGAAGACAAGCACATGGAGCATTGTGATTACCGGGGTCTTGGAGCATTGTGATGCCAAGGGCATGGATCATTGTGATGAAAAATGCATGGAGCCTTTTCATGACAGGGTTAAAGGAGCACACTGAGGACAAGTGTCAGGGAGCATTGAGATGACAAGTGTATTGAGCATTGTGATGAAAAAGGTCATGGATCATTGTGATGAAAAATGCATGGAGCCTTGTCATGTCAGGGTTCAAGGAGCATACTGACGACAAGTGTCAGGGAGCATTGTGATGACAAGTGTATTGAGCATTGTGATGACAAGTGTACTGAGCATTGTGATGACAAGGTCAAGGATTATTGTTAAGACAGGTGTCAGGGAGCATTGTGATGACATATGTCATGTTCCATTGCGATGACAATGGCATGGGGCATTGTGATGCCAAGTGTCATGGAGGATTGTGATGACAAAGATAATGGGGCATTGTGATGATTAGGGCTTGGAACATTATGATGACAAGGGACATTGAGAATTTTGATGAGGAGGTCGTGAAGCATTGTGATGACAAAGTCCTGGAGCATTGTGATGAGAAGACCATGGAGCCTTGTGAAGACAAGTCTCATGGAGCACACTGATGACAAGGGGCTTGGAGCATTGTGATTACTGTGGTATTGGAGCATTGTGATGACAAGGGTCAATGAGCCTTGTGATGACAAGGCCGTGGAACATTGTCATGACAGGGGTGAGGGAGTATTGTAATGACTAGTGATGGAACATTTTGATATCAGTGGTGAAAGAGAATTTTGTTGAGAAGTGCATGGAGCTTTGTGATGACAATGTTTATGGAGCATTGTGATGATAAGGTTGTGGAACATTGTGATGACAAGCGCATGGCACATTGTGATGACATGGGTCATGGAGCATTGTTCTGACAAGCACATGGAGCATTGTGATGCCAAGGGGTCATGGAGCACTCTGCTGACAAAGGCATGGATCATTGTGATGACAAGGGTCTGAGAGCATTGTGATGAAAAGTTCATGGAGCATTATGGTGACAAATTTCAAAGAGCACTGTGATGAGGAGGGCATGGACCATTGTGATGACAAAGGTCATGAAGCAATGTGATGACTGGTGTCACGGAGCACTGTGATGACAATGGCATGGAGCATTGTGATGACAGGGGCATGGAGCATTGGTCTGACAAGTTTCATGGATTATTGTGATGATAGTGGGCATGGCACATTGTGATGACAAGGGCATGGAGCATTGTTATGACCAGGTCATGCAATATGGTGAAGACAGGTTTCAGGGAGCATTGTGATGACATATGTCTGGTGCATTGTGATGACAATGACATGGAGCATTGTGAAGCCAAGTGTCATGGAGGATTGTGATGACAAGGGCCATTGAGAATTGTGATGACAAGTTCGTGAAGCACTGTGATGAAAAGCACATGGAGCTTGCTATGACAGGGGTCATGGAGCATTGCAGTGACAAGTGCATGGAGAATTGTGATGACAAGAGCATGTAACATTGTGATGAGAAGTGTCATGGAGCATTGTGATGGCAAGACCGTGGAGCACTGTGATGAGAAGACCATGGATAATTGTGATGACGAGCGTCATGGAGCATTGTGATGACAAGGGCCATTGAGAATTTTGATGCCAACGTCGTGAAGCATTGTGATGACAAGCGCACGGAGCTTGCTATGACAGGGGACATGGAGCATTGCGATGAAAAGTGCATGAAGAATTGTGATGACAGGGGTCATGGAGCATTCTGATGAAAAGGGCATGGAGCATTGTGATGGAAAAGGCATGGAGCTCTTCATGAAAAGGTTCAAGGAGCATTCTGACGACAAGTGTCAGGGAGCATTGTGATGACAAGTGTATTGTGCATTGTGATGACAAAGTTCATGGAGCATTGTGATAACACGGGCATGGAGTATTGTGATGACAGGTATCATGGAGCGTTGCAATGACAAGTGTTGTGGAACAATGTGATCACAAGGGTTTCGAGCATTGTGATGACAGAGATCATGGAGCAATTTGATTTCACTTTGATGACAATAGCATGAAGCATTATGATGATGGGCATGGTGCATTGTGATGACACGGTTCATGGAGCGTTGAGATGAAAAGGGGCATGGAGCATTGTGATTACGGGGGTCTAGGAGAATTGTGATGACAAGGGCATGGAGCATCGTGAATGAGAAGACCATGGAGCATTCTTATGACATGCGTCATGGAGCTTTGTGATGACAAGGACATGGAGCAATGTGATGACAAGGGTTATGGAGCCTTGTGATGAAAAGGCCGTGGAACATTTTAATGGCAGGTGTCATGGAGCATTGTTATAACAGGGGTAATGGAGCATTTTGATGACAAGGGCAGGGAGCATTGGTCTGAAAAATTTTCATGGATTATTGTGATGAGAGGGGGCATGGAGCATTGTGATGACAAGGGCATGGAACTCTGTGATACATGGGTCATGTTGGATTGTAATGAAAAGGGCATGGAGCATTGTGTTAAGAAGAGCATCGAGCATTGTGATGAAAAGCATCATGGAGCCTGTGATGACAACTGCATGGAACAATGTGATGAGAGTGTTCATGGAGCATTTTGATGACAATGGCATGGAGCATTGTGATGCGAAGGGTCATGGAGGAATGTGATGACAAAGTTAATGGAGCATTGTGATGACAGGGGTTTGGAGCATTGTGAGGAGAAGGGTCATGGAGTATTTTGATGACAAGGGCATGGAGGATTGTGATGACAAGGGCCATTGAGAATTTTGATGACAATTTCGTGAAGCATTGTGAAGAAAAGCACATGGAGCTTGCTATGACAGGGGTCATTGAGCATTGCGATGACAAATGCATGGAGAATTGTGATGACAAGAGCATGTAACATTGTGATGAGAAGTGTCATGGAGAATTGTGATGACAAGACCATGTAACATTGTGATGAGAAGTGTCATGGAGCATTGTGATGGAAAGACCGTGGAGCATTGTGATGAGAAGATCATGGATATTTGTGATGATGTGGGTCATGGAGCACTGTAATGACAAGGGGCATGGAGCATCGTGATGACAAGTGTCATGGAGCTCTGTGACGACAAGCGTCAAGGACCATTGTGATTACAGGGGTCATGGAGCATGGGGATGACAAGCGCATGGAATATTCTGATGACAAGTGGCATGGATCATTTTGATGCCAGTGGTCATGTAGCATTGTGATGACATAGGTCATGGAGCATTGTGATGAGAAGGTCATGGAGCATTGGGCTGAAAATATTCATGGAGTACTGTGATGACAGGTGTCATGGAGCATTGTGATGAGAAGGGAATGGAGCAATGTGATGAGAAGGTCCTGGAGCATTGTGATGACAAGTGTCATGGATCATACTGATAAAATGGTTCATGGAGCATTGTGATTACAGGGGTTTTGTACCATTGTGAAGACCAGGGCATGGAGCATTGTGATGAGAAGGCCATGGAGCATTCTGATGACATGCGTCATGGAGCTTTGTGATGACAGGGACATGGAGCACTGATATTAGAGGGGTCTTGGAGGATTGTGATGAAAAGGGAATGGATCATTGTGATGAAAAATGCATGGAGCCTTGTCATGACAGTGTTCAAGGAGCATACTGATGATAAGTGTCGGGGAGCATTGTGATGATAAGTGTATTGAGCATTGTGATGACAAAGGTCATGGAACATTGTGATGAGAAGACCATGGATAATTGTAATGACCAGTGTCATGGGGAATTGTGATAACAAGTGTTATGGAACATTGTGATCACAAGGGTTTGGAGCATTGTGATGACAGAGGTCATGGAGCATTTTGATTTCATTGTGATGACAATAGCATGAAGCATTATGATGATGGGCATGGTGCATTGTGATGACAGGGATCATGGAGCATTGAGATGAAAATGGGCATGGAGCATTGTGATTACAGGGGTGTTGGAGCATTGTGATGACAAGGGCATGGAGCATTGTGATGAGAAGGCCATGGAGCATTCTGATGACATGCATCATTGAGCTTTGTGATGACAAAGAAATGGAACATTGTGATTAGAGGGGTCTTGGAGCATTGTGATGACAAGGGTCATGGAGGCTTGTGATGACAAGGCCATGGAACCTTGTGATGGCAAGTGTCATGGAGCATTATTATGACAGGGGTAATAGAGCATTGTGATGACAAGGACATGGAGCACTGGTCTGAAATGTTTCATGGATTATTGTGATGAGAGTGGGCATGGAGCATTGTGATGACAAGGGCATGGAACACTATGATACATGGGTCATGGAGGATTTTAATGATAAGGGCATGGAGCATTGTGATGAGAAGGGCATCGAACATTGTGATGACAAGCGTCATGGAGCTTTGTGATCACAAGGGCATGGAGCAATGTGATGAGAGGGTTCAAGAAGCATTTGATGATAATGGCATGGAGCACTGTGATTCCAATGGTCATGGAGCTTTGTGATGAAAGATGTCATGGAGCATTTTGATGACAAGGCCGTGGTGCATTGTGATGAGAAGTGCAGGGAGCATTGTGATGACAGGGTTATGGAGCAATTTGATGAAAAGTTTCATGGAACATTTTGATGAGAGGTGTTATGGAAAATTGTGATGTCAGGTATCATGGAGCATTGTGATGAAAAGGGTCATAGAGCATTTTGTGACAGGGATTATTGAACATTCTGATGTCAGGGGGCATGGAGCATTGTGATGAAATGGGTCATGGGGCATTTTGTGACAGGGATTATTGAACATTCTGATGTCAGGGGGCATGGAGCATTGTGATGAAACGGGTCATTGAGCATTTTGATGTCAGGTGTCATGAAGCATTGTGATGATAAGGGCATATAGCATTGTGATGACAGGGGTCATGTAACATTGTGATGACAGGGGTGAGGGAGTATTGTGATGACTAGTGATGGAACACTGTGATATCATTGGTGAGAGAGCATTTTGATGAGAAGTGTATGGAGCATTGTGATGACAAGGTTTATGGAGCATTTTGATGACAAGGATGTGGAGCATTGTGATGACAAGCACATGTCGCTTTGTGATGACATGGGTTATGAAGCATTGTGCTGACAAACGCATGGAGCATTATGATGACAATGGCATGGAGCATTGTGATGAAAAGGGCATGGAGCATTCTGATGAAAAACGCATGGAGCCTTTTCATAACAGGTTTCAAGGAGCATTCTGAAGACAAGGGTTAGGGAGCATTGTGATGACAAGTGTATTGAGAACTGTGATGACAAAGGTCATGGAGCATTGTGATGACAAGGGCATGGTGTATTGTGATGACAGGCATCATGGAGTGTTGTGATGACAAGTGTTATGGAACATTGTGATCACAAAGGTTTGGAGCATTGTGATGACAGGGGTCATGGAGCTTTGTGATGACAAAGGTCATGGAGCATTTTGATGACAAGGTTGTGGTGCATTGTGATGAGAAGGGCATGGAGCACTGTGATGACAAGTGTCATGGAGCACTGTGATGACATGCGTCAAGGAGCATTGTGATTAGGGGGTCATGGAGCATTGGGATGACAAGGGCATGGATCATTGTGATGACAAGTGTCATGGAGCATTTTGAAGACAAGAGTCCCGGATCATTGTGTTGTCAGGTTCATGGAGGGTTTTGATGACAGGAGTCATGGAGCATTGTGATGACAAGAGAAAGGAGCATTGTGATAACAAGGTCCTGGAGCACTGTGATGAGAAAACCATGGAGCCTTGTGATGACATTCTCATGGAGCATTCTAATGAAAATGGGCATGGAGCATTGTGATTAAATGTGTCGTGGAATATTCTGATGACAAGGGAATGGTGCATTGTGATTAGAAGGCCATGGAGCATCCTGAAGACATGCATCATGGAGCCTTGTGATGACAAGGGTCATGGAGCCTTGTGTTGACAAGGCTGTGGAACATTGTGATGACTGGGATCATGGAGCATTGTTATGACAGGGGTAATGGAGCATTGTGATGACAAGGCCATGGGGCATTGGTCTGAAAATTTTCGTGGATTATTGTGATGAGAGTGGGCCTGGAGCATTGTGATGACAAGGGCCTGGAACACTGTGGTACATGGTTCATGGGGGACTGTAATGACAAGGGCATGGAGCATTGTTATGAGAAGGAAATCGAGCATTGTGATGACAAGCATCATGGACATTTGTGATGACAAGGGCATGGAGCAATGTGATGAGAAGGTTCCTGGAGCATTGTGATGACAATGACATGGAGCATTGTGATGCCAAGGGTCATTGAGCTTTGTGATGACAAAATTTCTGGAGCATTTTGATGACATGTGTTATGGAATATTGTGAGGTCAGGGGTCATGGAGCACTGTGATGATAAGGGCATGTAGTATTGTGATGACAGGGGTCATGGAACATTGTGATGAGATGGGTGAGGGACTATTGTGATGACTAGTTATGGAACATTGTGATATCAGTGGTGACAGAGCATTTTGATGAGAAGTGCATGGAGCATTGTGATGACAAGCTGGTGGAGCATTGTGTTGACAATCGCATGGAGCATTGTGATGACAAGTGTCTTTGCGTATTGTGCAGAGAAAGGCATGGAGCATTGTGATGACAAGGGTCATCGAGCATTGTGATGCAAAGTTCATGGAGCA
Source organism: Hyperoodon ampullatus (assembly GCF_949752795.1). Taxonomy (NCBI): domain Eukaryota; kingdom Metazoa; phylum Chordata; class Mammalia; order Artiodactyla; family Ziphiidae; genus Hyperoodon; species Hyperoodon ampullatus. Next base: position 587,301 of record NW_027641043.1, on the reverse strand, counting down.
TTGTGGTGACAGAGGTCACAGAGCCTTGTGATGATGAGGGCATTGACCACTGTGATGACAAAGATCATGAATAATTGTGATGAATGGAGTCACGGAGCATTGTGATGACAGCGGTCATGGAGCATTGGGATGTCAAGGGCATGGAACATTGTGATGACAGGGGCATGGAGCATTTTGATGGTAAATTCCTGAAGCATTGTGAGGAGAAGACCTTGGGTAATTGTGATGACGAGCATCATGGAACACTGTACTGACAAGGGGCATGGAGCACTGTGATGACAGGTGTCAGGGAACATTGTGATGACAGAGGTCATGGATCACTGTGATGACAAGGGCATGGAGCATTGTGATGACAAGGACTTGGAGCATTGTGATGAAAACATCATGGATTATTGTTAAGACAGGTGTCAGGGAGCATTGTGATGACATATTTCATGTTCCATTGTGATGCCAATGACATGGAGCATTGTGGTGCCAAGTGTCATGGAGGATTGTGATGGCAAAGGTAAAGGAGCTTTGTGATGACAAGATCATGGATCATTGTGATAACAAGGGCCATAGAGAATTTTAATGACCAGGTCTTGAAACATTGTGATGACAAGTGCATGGAGCTTGCTATGACAGGGGTCCTGGAGCATTGTGATGACAAGTGCATGCAGAATTGTGATGACAAGAGCATATCACATTGTGAGGAGAAGTGTCAAGGAGCATTGTGATGACAAGGATGTGGAGAATTGTGATGACAAGGGTCATGGAGATTGAGATGACCATGGCATGGAGCACTGTGCTGGTAAAACCCTGAAGCATTGTGATGAGAAGACCTTGGGTAATTGTGATGACGAGCATCATGGAGCACTGTACTGACAAGGGGCATGGAGCATTGTGATGACAGGTGTCAGGGAACATTCTGATGACAGAGGTCATGGAGCATTGTGATGACAAGGGCAGGGAGCATTGCGATGACAAGGGCCTGGAGCATTGTGATGACAAGTGTCATGGAGCATTGTGATGACATTGGCATGGAGCACTGTCATGACAAGGGACATTGAGAATTTTTATGAACATGTCATGAAACATTGTGATGACAAGCATATGGAGCTTGCTATGACATGGGTCAGGGAGCATTGCGATGACAATTGCATGGAGAATTGTGATTACAAGAGCATGTAACTTTGTGATGAGAAGTGTCAGGGAGCATTGTGATGACAAAGAGGTGGAGAATTGTGGTCACAAGGGACATGGAGCATTCTGATGACCAGGACATGGAACAATGAGATGGCAAGACGGTGGAGCATTGTGATGAGAAGGCTATGGATAATTGTGATGACGAGCATCATGGAGCATTATGATGACAAGAGCCGTGGAGCATTCTGACATAAGATATCACTTATGAAGGAAATGTAAACATGGCTACACATGAACTGAATTAGGAAAGAGAACAGAGTCTCACATTTAGAAATCATACTTATGCCTGCTTAAGGGGAAAGGAGAGGTGGGGAGATCCACAAAACCAGAGTTTGATATTAGGACAGGTACCGTTGCATAATCCAAATACAGAATAGACAAGAGCTACTCCTTCCTCAGTGAACGGGACTCAACAGCCCTATTCCCGCAGAGGAATATATCTGACTAGTAAGAATCTTAATACATATGTATTAATATGTATCCGTAAGGGAATCAAGTGTGTCTAGACAGGCATAAATACGTCAGTGAAAATCAGCTCAACCTCATTATATAAATGATTTTCAAAAACAAAACAAAAAAACAGTGAATCCTAACAGAATTCCCTCAGGTGTTCTGATGAAACCTGGAATGACCCTATCTAAAACGACAGCTGGATGAGGCATAAGGCTGGACACTTTTGACTGAGAGGATTGCTGAGATTGAACGAGAAAATTCAGAACGTTTAAAGCAATAATGCATGCCATCAATTCCATGGGTCCCAACTCGCCAGGTAAAAGGGAATATCACTACAGTTATAACATGTATGGGAAACGTAGAGAATGCACACACTGTGAATATGAAAGGATTCTAAAAGTCAACTAATAGTCCCTATCCTGGTGCTCCGGTTTGACTTTCCAACTGCTTTACTATCAATCTCCCAACTTGGAGAGACAGCCCCTTTAAACTCCTGGTTCGCACAGGTTGCCAAATTGGCAGAGGATGAAAGTGAAGAGGGAGAACCAATGAGAGAATAGCTGTTAGGCATTTGGACGGGCACATGTCACTCTAATATCCCGGCAGGAAGAAGAATTAACCAAAGTCTCAGCCACCCACCGGGAACCAGTATATGTCCTGAACCAAAATTTTGGACTTGATGTCAGCTCCCAAAAACGAGTTGAATAATGGAGCTCAGGGCACAGCAATTCACAAAATGGCAGAGTAATAAAGGACAACAACCGTCCAAAAATCTGTTGAGAGAAGGCAAAGGGGCAGACTTGAAAGAGAGCCAGAATAGCAGGAATCAGATTTCAAGAGGTACATTGGAATTGCCTTTAAAGCACAGGAAGAGGGGCACAAATTCGACAATGATGCACTTGGCCAAAAAGGACGTACGCGTTTTCTCCTGAATATATTCAGGAGAAAACGTGTACGTCCTTTTTGGCCAAGCAAGGAAGCGGGCAATGCAAATCTGCACTACAGAGAAGTATAACTTCCCACCGGTCAAAAGGGACATCCGCAAAATGTGTAAACACCAGAAAGGCAAGACAGGCACTGGAGAACTGGGATCCTAGTTATGCTGATGGGCAGGATGTAAATTGCCAACTGCCTCTCTGGAGGAGTGCATTGTGTTCCCTACAACAAGTAAACAACAGAGCAACAGAGACAAGGGCAATTCCAGTCTAAAGAATATACCTTGGAAAACTGAAAATCAATAACACAGAGCTACCACACCATTTAGAGCTGCACTGCTTACAAGAACCTTAACTTGGGTACACCTGAAATATCCCAGGAAAGACAAAAATGGTTCAAGAAATTGTGGTATTTACGTATGATGGAATATCCCTCAGCCATGAAATCAATATCATAAGGCCAGTAGCAGCAAAATGAATAGATTCAGATACGAAGATTCTTAGTGAAATAAGTGACAGAGAAAAAGAAACGTATCATAAGATATCACTTATGAAGGTCCTGTAAACATGGCTACACATGAACTGAGTTAGGAAAGACAACAGACTCTCACATTGAGAAAAAACTCTTATGCCTGCTGAATGGGGAAGGGGAGGTGGGGTGATGCATAAAACCAGAGTTTGATATTAGTACATGTACCGTTCCAAAAACCAACTACGGAAGAGTCAATCCCTACACCTTCCTCAGTGAAAAGGACGCAAAACCCCATATTTCCCGCAGAGGAATATATTTGACTAGTAAGAATCTTAAAACCTATGTATTGATATGTCTCCATCAGGGAATCAAGTGTGTCTAGACTGGCAGAAATATGGCAGTGAGAATCAGCTCACACCCACTATAAAACGGAACTTCAAAAACAAAACAAAAAAACAGGGAAATTCTTTACAATTCCTTCAGGGGCTCTGATGGAATCTATAATGACCGTATCTACAATGACAGCTGGATGTGGCATAAGTCTGGACACTTGGGACTGAGAGGATTGGTGAGATTTGGTGAGCAAATGCGGACCATTTAAAGCAATAATGCGTGGCACACATTCCAATGGTCCCAACTCTCCAGGTTGAAGGGAATACTACTACAGTTATAACATGTACGGGAAACCTAGAGAATGGACACACTGTGAATACAAAAGGTTTCTAAAACTCAACTAATAGTCCCTCTCCTGGTGCTCCGGTTTGAATTTCCAACTGCTTTACTATCAATCTCCCAACTTGGAGAGACAGCCCCTTTAACCTCCTGGTTCTCACATGTTGCCAATTGGCAGAGGACGAAAGGTAAGATGGAGAACCAATGAGAGAGTAGCTGTTAGACATTTGGACGGGCACATGTCACACTAATTTCCTGGCAGGAATAAGAATTAATCAAAGTCTCAGCCACCCGCTGGGAACCAGTATAGGTCCTGAACCAAAATTTTGGACTTGCGGTCAGCTCACAAAAAACGAGTTGAAAGATGGAGCTCAGGGGCACTGCAATTCACAAACAGGCAGAGTAATAAAGGAAAACTATCGTCCAAAAATCTGTTGAGGGAATGCAATGAGGCGGAATTGAAAGCGAGCCAGAATAGCAGGAAACAGATTTCAAGAGGTACATTGGAATCGCCTTTAAAGCACAGGAAGACGGGCACAATTTCGACAGTGATGCACGTGGCCAAAAACGGCGTTTGTGGTTTCTCCTGAATATATTCAGGAGAAAACACATACGCCCTTTTTGGCCAATCAAGCAAGCGGGCAATGCAATTCTGCACTACAAAGAAATATCTCTTCCCACCGGTCAAAAGGGACTTCTGCAAAATGTGTAAAAACCAGAAAGGCAAGACAGGCCATGGAGAACAGGGAGCCTAGTTATGCTGATGGGCGGGATGTAAATTGCCAACCTCCTCTCTGAAGGAATGCATTGTGTTCCCTAAAACAAGTAAACAACAGAGCTACAGAGCCAAGGGCAGTTTCCAGTCTAGGGAATATACCTTGGCAAAACTGAAAATCAATAAGACAGAGCCACCCCAAAATTTAGGGCTGCACTGCTTACAAGAACCTCAACTAGGGTACACCTGAAATATCCCAGGAAAGACAAAAATGGTTCAAGAAATTGTGGTATTTACTTACGATGTAATAACCTTCAGCAATGAAATCAATGTCATAAGGCCAGTAGCAGCAAAATGAGTGATTTCAGGTACGATGATTCTAAGTGAAATAAGTCACAGAGAAAAAGAGACTTATCATAAGATATCACTTATGAAGGTCCTGTAAACATGGCTACACATGAACTGAGTTAGGAAAGAGAACAGAGTCTCACATTTAGAAAACACTCTTATGCCTGCTTAAGGCGGAAGGAGAGGTGGGGTGATGCATAAATCCAGAGTCCTAAATTAGCACAGATACCGTTCCATAAACCAAGTATGTATTAGACAGCACCTACTCCGGGCACAATGAACTGGACTCAACAACCCCTATTCATTGCAGAAGAATATATCTGACTTGTAATAATTCAAAAACATATGTATTCTCATGTCTCCATAAAGGAATCATGCGTGTGTATAATGGAATGCACAGCACTGAAATTCAGCTAAACACCCTTATAAAAATAAATTTCAAAAGCAAAATGCAAAAACAGCAAAACAGAGAGAAAGTCTTAAAAATTACTTTCAGGGCCTGTGATGCAACCTGGATTGACCACCTTTACACCCACAGCTGGAGGAGACATAAGATTGGACACTTGGGCCTGACAAGATTGCTGAGGTTGTGTGAGCAAAAGAACACCACTTAGAGCAATACTGTGTGCTACCCATTATAGTGGCCCCAACTCTCCAGGTTTAAGGGAATCTTCCTACAGTTAAAACATGCATGGAAACCCGTTGGATGGTACACTGTGTAATCGGGAAAGTTTTCTAAAATGTACCGCATTTTTCCTTTCCTCGTGTTCGGCTTAGCCATTCCAACTGCAATACTGAAAATCTCCCCACTTGGAGTTTCAGCGCCTTTAGCCTCCTGTTATGCACAGTTTGCAAATTGTGCAGAGGATGAACAGGAAGAGGGGAAACAAATGAGAGATTAGCTGTAGGTGTTTGAATGGGCACATGTCACTCTAGTTTCCCATCAGGAAGAAGAATTAAACAAAGGCTCAGCCTGCAACCCCAGAAACAGACTAGGGCCTAAAGCCATCCTGCGGTATTGCAGCCAGCTCACAAATAAGTGAGTTGAAAAATGGAAATCAGGGGCAGAGCAATTCACAAACTTGCAGAGTTATAAAGGACAACTATCATCCAGAAATATATTGAGGTAAGGCAGTGAAGAGGATTTGAAAGCAAGGCAGAATTGAAGGAAACAGATTTCAAGAGGTAGATTGGAGTCGTCTTTAAAGCACATGAAAAGCGACAGAACTTCGACAATGTTGCCCTTGGCTGAAAAGGGAGTATGTGTATTTCCTTGAATATATTCGGGAAAAAAATGCATACGCCCTTTTTGGCCAAGCAAGGCATCAGGCATTGCAAATCCACAATACATAGAAGTGTCACTTACCACCGGTCAAAAGGGCCATCCGCAAATAGTGTAAAAACCACAAATGCATTACATGCCATGGAGAAAAAGGAGACTGGTTATGCCGATGGACAGGATGTAAATTGCCAACAGCCTCTCTGGAGAACTGTATGTTGTTTTCTAATACAGAGGTACAGAGCATAGCACACTTCCACTCATGGGCGTGTATTTTGGGAAAACAAAAAATCCACAACACACAGCCAGCCCAAAATTTAGGGCTGCTCTGTTTACAAGAACCTCGACTTCGGTACACTTTAAATATCCCAGGAAAGGAAAAAAAAATGGATAAAGATGTTGTGGTACTTGTATACAATGGAATGTCACTCAGACATAAAATCAATGTCCTAAGGCCAATAGCAGCATAATGAGTGGCTTTAGGTACGATGATGCTAAGTGAAATGAGCCACAAAGAAAAAGAAACATACTGTAATATATCACTTATAGAGGGAATGTAAACATGGATACACATGAACTGAATTTCAAAAGAGAACAGAGTTACACATTTAGAAAACACACTTATGCCTCCTTATGGGGAAAGTTGACGTGGGGTGATGTGTAAAAGCAGAGTTTGAAATTAGCACAGATACCATACCATATACCAAATATGTAATAGACAAGACCTACTCCTTTCTCACTGAACTGGACACAAAACACCCTATTCACTGAAGAAGAATATATCTGACTGGTAATAATCTTGAAACCTATGTATTTATATGTCTCCATAATGGAATCAAGTGTATGTAGATTGGCATAAACACAGATCAGTGGAACAGTTCAGAAAGCCCAGAGATAAACCTGCATACCTATGGCTATCTCATCTATGACAATGGAGCTAAGGATATACAATGGAGAAAAGACAGACTCTTCAGTAATTGGTGCTGGGAAAACTGGACCCCTACACATAAAAGAATGAAATTAGGACAATCCATAACACCATACACAAAAATAAACTCTAAATTGATTAGAGATCTAAATATAAGACCAGACACTATAAAACACTTAGAGCAAACCATAGGCAGAACACTCTATGACATAAATCACAGCAAGATCATTTGACCCACCTCCTAGAGAAATGGAAATAAAAACAGAAATCAACAAATGGGACCTAATGAAACTTAAAAGCTTTTACACAGTACAGGAAAATATAAACAAGATGCAAAAACAACCCTCAGAATTGGAGAAAATATTTTCAAATGAAGCAATTGACAAAGGATTAATCTCCAAACTTTACAAGCACCACATGTAGCTCAATATCACAAAAACAAACAACCCAATCCAAAAACGGGCAGAAGACCTAAATAGACATTTCTCCAAAGAAGATATACAAATTGCCAAGAAACACATGAAAGGATGCTGAACATCACTAATCATTAGAGAAATGCAAATCAAAACTACTCTGAGGTATCACCTCACAGCAGTCAGAGTGGCAATCATCAAAAAATTCTAGAAAACAATAAATGCTGGAGAGGCCTTTATTGGAGAAAAGGGAACACACTTGCACTGTGGGTGGGAATGTCAATTGATATGGCCACTAGGGAGAACAGTAAGGAGGTTCCTTTAAATAACTAACAATAGAAGTACCATACGACACAACAATCCAACTACTGGGCATTTGCCTTGCGAAAACCATAATTCAAAAAGTGTTATGTACAAAAATGTTCATTGCAGCTCTATTTACAATAGCCAGGACATGGAAGCAACCTAAGTGTCCATCAACAGATGAATGGATAAAGAAGATCTGGCATATATATACAATGGAATATTACTCAGCCATAAAAAGAAGCAAAACTGAGTTATTTGTACCGAGGTGGATGGACTTAGAATCTGTCCTACACAGTGAAGTAAGTCAGAAAGGGAAAAGCAAATACAGTAGGTTAACAGAGATATATGGAATCTAACGAAGAAAAAAAAAGTTTTGAAGAACCTAGTGGCAGGACAGGATTAAGGACACAGACATAGAGAAAGGATTTGAGGAAAACGGAAGGGGGATGGGTAAGATGGGAAGAAGTGAGAGAGTGGCATGGACATAAATACATTACCAAATGTAATACCGATAGCTACAGGGAAGCAGCCACATAGAACAGGGAGATGAGCTCGGTGCTTTGTGACCACCTAAAGGGGTGGGATATGGAGTGTGGGAGGGAGATGCAAGAGGGAGTGGATCTGGTGATATCTGTATATGTATAGCTGATTCACTTTGTTAGACAGCAGAAACTAACACTCCATTGTAAAGCAATTATACTCCAATAAACGTTTAAAAGGAAAATAAAAAGAAAGCCCAGGGATAAACCTACACACCTATGGTCAACTAATCTATGACAAAGTAGGCAAGACTTTACAATGGAGAAATGAGAGTCTCTTAAATCAGTGGTGCTGGGAAATATGGACAGCTACATGTAAAAGAATGAAATTAGAACACTCCCCAACACCATACATAAAAATATATTCAAAATGTATTAGAGACCTTAATGTAAGACTGGACAGTATAAAACTCTGAGAGGAAAACTTACGAAGAATACTATGACGTAAATCACAGCAAGATCTTTTTTGATCCACCTCCTATAGTAATGAAATAAAAAAAAAGAAATGAAACAGATGGGAGCTAGTGAAACGTAAAAGCTTTTGCAAAGCAAAGGAAACTACAAACAAGACGAAAAGACAACCCTCAGAATGGCAGAAAATATTTGCAAACGAATCAATGGACAAGTGCTTAATCTCCAATATATATAAACAGCTCATGCAGCTCAATATTAATAAAACAAACAACCCAATACAAAAATGGAAGAAGATCTAAATAGACATTTCTTCCAAGTAGACATAGAGATGGCCAAGACGCACATGAAAATCTGCTCAACATCACTAATTATTAGAGAAATGGAAATCGAAACTACAATGAGGTATCATGTCACACCTGTTAGAATGGGCATCATCAGAAAATCTACAAACAACAAATGCTGGAGAGGGTGTGGAGAAAAGGAACCTTCTTCCACTATTGTTGGGAATGTATATCGATACAGTCTCTATGGAGAACAGTATGGAGGTTCCTTAAAAAACTAAAAATAGAATTACCATAAAATCCAGCAATCCCACTACTGGACATATACCCAGAGAAAACCATAAATCAAAAAGACACTTTCACCATAATATTCCTTGCAGCACTATTTACAATAGCCAGGTAATGAAAGCAACCTAAGTGCCCACAGACAGACGAATGGATAAAGATGTGGTACATACATACAATGGAATATTACTCAGCCATACATAGGAATGATATTAGGTCATTTGTAGAGACCTTGATGGATCTAGAGACTGTCATACAGAGTGAAGTAAGTCAGAAAGAGAAAAACAAATATTGTATATTAATGCATATATGTGAAACCTAGAAAAATGGTACAGATGAGCCCGTTTGCAGGGCAGAGATAGAGACACAGATGTAGAGAACAAACATATGGACACCAAGAGGGAAACGCCATGTGCGGGTGGTGGTGGGATGAATTGGGAGACTGGGATTCACATGTGCACACTTATATGTATAAAATAGATATCCAATAGGAACCTGCCGTATAAAAGAAATAAATAAATTTAAAAAAAATAAAAATAAATAAATAACATTTAATAAAATAAAACAGAAAAAATTTTTTCCCTTCATATAGACGTCTTTATATTAATGCATTATTTCTATGTTTATATCTCTAAATTAAAAAAAGAGGAATAAATAAAATCTACCTTGAACAAAAAAGAAAAAAGGAAGAAAAAAAAAACAGAAACCACTAGTTATACAGAGGAAAATCATATAAGGGCACTTGCTCCAGTGGTAAAAAATTCTTAAGTTGGTCAGAGGTGGGAAATAATCTCCCATGGAGTCAGCAGCGATCCCCCCCACAAGGAGCATCCTCATAACAACACTGGGGGACTGTGTCGAGGCGTCTGTAAGTAAATGTGAGCTTAGCCCCAGTCCTGCTGCAGCTGAACTCTTCCCACCCTTTCCAGGTAAAACACCTGAATATGTACAAGAACTTGCAAGCCTAGAGGAAGGGTTGTGGAGCCACACCAGCGACTGCACGCAGGACGACTTGGTGCCTGTAGGCCAGCCAGGATGGTCCTGGTCCCAGATGCTCTTCTGGAAGCTTTCCATGTCCCTGCCTGAGATAGCCCTCCTGCCATGGCCCCCACTGCTTTTTTACTTCCTCACCTCTGCCTGGGGAGAAATTCCAGCAGCAGGTATGGGTGACACATCCTCTTCTTTAGCAGGTGGCAGCCTGGCAACTCCTGCAGAAAGTCCAGCAGAGCCCCACTCACACTGGGCCACCCACAAAGCCACGGCCCCTCACTCCCTCCCACCACCCCAGCCCAGACACTGCTGACAGGGCAGAGAATATGGCGTCAGGCTCAGCTACAGGAACTCCTGCTGACTGGAGAGGTCTTTATATTGACCTCAACCCAGGCACACCTTGGTAGGGCTGGCAGGCAGTGTCAGGCTGCCCAAATCAGCCAATCCTCACCCCTCAGGGGCTCACAGTTTCAGAAAATGAACCTTGCTAAACGGGCCTGGCCCAAGGAACAGGTGTGGGCTCTTGAGAGTCAGGATAGACAAGGGGCTGCAGCTGCGGCTTGTTTTCTTATCATTTTATCTGGTCCATGAGTGGAAAACAACTTCAAGAAGACCCTATCCTAATGAGAGGAACCCAGGAGTCAGGGAGAGGAGTGATGGTGGGTGGAGACAGAGGCCTGGTGCCCTGGCTGCAGTGGAAGTGTCTGGAAGAGCAGGCAGAGAGAGGCCACACACAGTGATACCCAGGGACACAGAACTGTCAGAGCTGTTGTTTGTTAGTTCAAGTCCTGCTCTGAGGTGTTCTGTGTCAGCTGTGAGGGACAGGTGAGCTGGGGGTTCTCTGCAAGGTGGGCTATGTGCACGGTTCCTGTGTGTCCAGCCCTGCTGGGGTACCTGCCCAGGGGAGCTCCGTATCCTGGTAAAGTCCTGACTATGAGAGCCCCATGGGCTGCTGTGTAGCTGCACAGATGAGCTCCATACTCTGGGAGAGAGTTGACCACAAGAGCACCGTGGGCTGTGGTGTGGGGGGTGCAGACCAGTTGAGCTCCATATCCTGGGATTGGCCTGACCACGAGAGGCCCATGGGCTGCTGGAGACCTGATAAAGGATATCAGGGCAGTCAGTGAAGCCACCGAGGATATACATCCACTAGCTCCTATTTCCTACACCCTGCTGGTCAGTCTACCATCCACCAGGCCATGGCATTCTGTATTAGACTTCAATGATGCCTTCTTCTGTATTCCAATCATCTCAGAGTCACAAGAATTTTTGGCTTGTGTGTGGCAGGAGACAACATGCAACAAAAGCAATAATGCTGGGCCATCCTGCACCAATGGTTCAAAAATCCCCACACCATCATTGGGGAAATGTCCTCTAAAGACCTAAAAGTTCTAACTTTGTAAAAGGGAACCCTCCTTCAATATGCAGATGACATTCTGATTGTCAGGTCTACTAAAGACGCCTCTGAACTACCTAGCCAAGAAAGGATAGAAGGTGTCCAAGAAAAAGGCTCAAATATCCCAGTCTAAGGTGACATGCCTGGGCTTCTTTCTCACAGATATTAGGAGAAACGCATCCCAGGATAGGGAAGAAGCCATTTGCAGCCTTACCTCTTCGAAAACTAGAACATAGCTTAGGGGTTTTTGGGGAGGCCAAGGTTTTCTGCATCTGGATCCCTAACTACAGTCTAATAGCTGGGCCTCTACATGAAACACTGACATGAAAAGATGATGATCCTTTAGGATAGAATCCAGAAACAACCTTTCAAGAATGGAAAGAGCAGTCAATTCAGGCCCTTGCCCATCAACTCCCTAATTTAGCTAAACCCTTTGACCTTTACATACCCGGTCAAAGGATAATCACCCTTGGAGCCTTAGTGCAAAAACTGGGACCACTTGAAATGGAGCAACACAAGAATGCCCTTCAGGTATGACAAACTATGGTCACCAAGGGCTTTGCTCACCGCCCCATCAGGCCAGGATACTGGGGTATCTAAAAAGCTGGAAATCAACAGCCCGCAAGGCCAGCTCCCACCTAAGGGAATAGGACCCCACGTGGTGATCCTAAGCACCCATCATGCCCTGAAGTTGCAGGGGTCGCTCTGTGGACACACTGACCTCCAGTGAGGAGGCCCTCCAACTCCAACCTCCAGAGAGACAAACGGGGGAAATGGGCCCCCAAGAAGACACGTGTGACCATCACTTGACCTGGAGTTTCTCTCAGAAAACAAGTCTGTACCCCGAAAGACCAGACTACTGCTTGCAGGACTTACTGCACCCAAAGGGGAGCTAATAAGCTTGGCGGGGGAATCGTATATTCACAATTTCACCATAGAAAACCCTACAGACACTGCGGTGATGGTGGCCAATATGACCGGCTGGAATGCTGGCTACTTCAAAAGGCCGTTGACTCAGTGGACGTCATGGTCCTGGATCACCACCGACCCTGGACTGTCTGGGAGTTGAGCGGGCAGGGCTCTGACACATGGTGCTGTTTGTACATTAATTCAGGGACCTAATTAAAGAAAGCACAGACTACTGGTCAGAGCATCTAGCCTGGCAAAAACCGTCAGCCTAAGGTCGCCGAACAAATGTGGGGTGGGGTGAAACCTGCCACCGCAGCATCTCTGTGCATCTCTTTCCTGGACCCTTAAAGGTCATTAGAATTTATAACACTTCCAATGCTGGTGCTCAGGTGGACCAGCAGTGAGGCAGGAGGCCTTGGGACAATCAACCTCACCTGGAGGCTGCTGGGGAGAAGTTTTGCCCCTTCCCCGTGTATCAGGGCTCCCACCTCAGCATGAAGCAGTTACAAAAGAGGGGTCTGCACCCTCAGCACCCCAAGAATGAGGAACGGGACAAAAAGCAGAGGAGGTGTTCATCTCCGGCAACGTTCATTAAAAGTTCCTGGGAGATAAAAAGAGAATCTGGGCAACAAAATAAAGTCTAACCTGTTTTTCCTTTGTGCTTTGTCTAATTTCACGTGCTCCTAGGGTTCCACATGCAGAGGTCCCACACCCGGCACTTCAGACCCGATTTCCTAGTGCAGAATGGCTGGGTCGACACCTCAGCTAGCGGGGTCACATGCAGACTCCACAACATAGAGCCTGAGCTGCAGCCAACCCAGCCCTCGAGAGCTCCATCCCCACCCTCCCGATGACGCTGCCGGGACCCCTACACAGCAGCCCAGCCCACAGCCTGCGGGGTAGTGCACGCTCTCACCTCTCCATTCTGTTTTCAAAATATAAAGTTTCCTTTGCTTCTGAACCAAACTCAGTCTTGATCTGTTGGCTCCAATGACACTGGGCACGGGGACTCCTGTTGGGGTCCACTCTGGAGGATCAGTAACAGAAATTGAGAACATTGCAACTTCAATGAACAGATGTGTGAGCCAAACTGTAGTTAACATAGAGCAGTGTATAAGGCTCGGGTAAAATAAGATGTTTCTAAGACTTACTTTTGATATTTCCATCACTTTATTATAAGCAAGTTCAGTGAAGACGTCTGTCTTATTTATCAGGTCAACATTAGAGAAATGAAGAGATTTATTCCCAAGGATGTACATCGAATACTCTTGGCTGAAGCTTCAATCTTGTTTTGAATATTTTTCCATTGAAAATGATAACTCTCTTTCAGCTTCCCCATTTCTGAGAAGTATAAAATCTTATAATTTATTTTTACCAAAGGGGAATGGTAGGAGAAGGGATAAATTAACAGTTTGGGATTAACACATACACACTGCTATGTATAAAACAGATCATCAACAAGGAACTACTGTATAGCACAGGGAACTACACTGAATATTTTGCAGTAACCTATAAGGGGAAATAATCTGAAAAAGAATAGATATTTTTATTGACATCATCTATCAATGACAGATAAAATGTAACCTAAGCAAGGCCAATGGTGAGCACTTCTGATCCCGAAGATTTCAATCATCTAAAGTTTGGACTCTGCCTATTTTCCAAGGCCCTTAATGGACATATGTGTAGCCGTAGCTTAAACATTCCCCAGTTTGGGGTTCGGTGAGGCACTAATTTGGAAAAAAACCCTGGTGTTCCCCTTATATGCACGGGACCCTTCCTAAGGCTAAAACATGCCTGTCACACCTAGAGGATGGTACACCGTTTGATGGGAAAGAGTTTGGAAAAGGCACCTCATCTCCTCATCGCCTGGTGCTCGGGTTCACCCCTCCAGCATCTTCCCTAACAATCTCCTCACTTGGAGATATCCGCACCGTCAATATCCTGTTGCACACAGTTTGGAATTTGTCCAGAGGATGAAGAGGAAGGATGAGAAAAATTTAGAGACAAGTCTTAGGTGTTCAGACAGGCACATGCCACTCTAATTTCCAATCCGGAAGGCAAATTCATCAAAGGCTAGAATTGCCCACGGAAACAGAATAGGGCTAGAGGAAATCCCGCTGTTTTGTGTCCAGTTTCCAAAAACACAAGTTGAAAAATGGAACTCAGGAGCACTAAATTTCATGAAACTGCAGAGTTGAAAATATCTATCGTCAAAAAATGTCTTGAGGTAAGTCACAGAAAAGGACTTGTAAGCAAGGGAGAGTGGCAGGAAACAGATTTGAAGAGGTAGAAAGGACTCCCCATTAAAGCACAAGAAAAGGGGCTGAACATCGCCAATGATGCAGTTGGCCAAAAACGGCGTATGCATTTTTTCTGAATATATTCAAGTAAAGTCCATACACACTTTTTATCCAACCAAACAGGTGGGCACTGGAAATCAATATTACAAAATGTATCACTTCACATCAGTCAGAAGGGCCATCCACATAAAGTGTAAACACCCGAAATGCAGCACAGGGTGAGGAGAAAAGGGAGCCCTGTGAGGCTGATAGTGGAAATGTAATTTGCCAATGGCCACTCTGGAGAAGTGTATTGTGTTTGATAAAACATCTAAAAAATGAGCTACAGAGCATAGGGCACTTGCACTCATGGGCGTATACCTTGGGAAAAACAAAAATCGACAGAAAACAGGCACCCCAACGTTTACCACCTCTCTGTTAAAAAGGGCCTCAACTTGGATATAAAATAAATGTTCCTGGAAGGATAAAATGGATAAAAGAGATGGGGTACTTATGTAGAGTGGAATATTACTCATCCAGAAATCAATGAAATAAGGCCAGGTGTAACAACTCTGGTGGAGATACATACGATCATTCTAAGTGACATATGTCAGAAAGAAAAAGACACATATCATAAGATGTCACTTAAAGGTAGAATCAAAAATGGCTACACATGAAATAAATTACAAAACATAAACATATTCAAATATGTAGGAAATAGTCATAATGCTGCTAAATGGGAAAGGTGGGGAAGGGTGAGTTATTATCCAGGAGTTTGAAATTAGCAAAGATACCATTCCAAGTATCAAATTGAATAACTGACAAGGCCTACACGGTACCTCAAAGAACTGCACTCAGCCCACTCAAGTTACTGGAAAATAATACATATGACTGGTAAGCATCTGAAAAAGAATTTATTGTTGTCTCACAGTACATGAATCAAGTGGATGAACAGCAGCAAAAAACAGAGCTTTGAAAATCAGCTGTAACCAATATAAAAATAAATTTAAAAATATGTATAAAAACAGTGAGACAGACAAAAATTCTTACAACTTTTGTTGAAGGGCTGCGATGTAACATGGATTGAACACATGTAGACCCACAGAAGGATGATATATAAGGCTGGAAGCTATGCACGCTAAGAGATGTTAGAGAGGCTGGGTGAGGAAATGCAGACCTTTTAAAGTAATACTGCCTGGTACCCATTCCATGGGTCCCAAATCTGCAGGTTCAAGGAAATCTTCCGACAGCGAAAACTTGCCTGGGAAACCAAGACGAATGTACACCGTGTGATCAGGAAAGGTGTCTAAAATGCACCTCATTTTTGGTCTCCTGGTGCTGGAGTTCACCATTCCAGCCGAATTACTAACAATCTCCCCACTTGGAGAATCAGCACCTTTAACCTCCTGTTTCACACAGTTTGCAATTTGTGCAGAGGATAAACGGGAAGAGGGGGAACCAATGAGAGACTAGCTGTAGGAGTTTTGACAGGCACATGTCACTCTAATTTACCATTAGGAAGAAGAATTAACCAAAGGCTCAGCCTGCCTCCCCAGAACCAGAATAGGGCCGGAAGCAATACAATGGTTTGGCGGCCAGCTCACAAAAAAATTCGATATGTAAAATGGAGCTCAGGAGCAGATAATTCAAAGACCTTCAAAGATAAAAATGATAACCAACGTCCAAAAATATATTCAGGTACGGCAACGAAGAGGATCTGAATGAGAGGTAGAATTGCAGGAAACAGATTTCAAAAGGTAGATTGGACTCACATTTAAAGCATATGAAAAGCAGGAGAATTTCTAAAATGATGGAGTTGGGCAAAACTGTGTATGCATTTTTTCGTGAATATCTTCAGGAAAAAAACACATACAGAGTTTTTGGCCAAGCAAGCAAACAGGAAATGCAAATCCGCACAACAAAGAAGTCTCGATTTCCACTGCTCAGAACGGCCATCCAAAAAATGTGTACAAACCAGAAATGCAGGAGAGGCCATGGAGAACAGGGAGCTACTCACGCTGATGGGTGGGGTATAAATATCCAAGAGCCACTCTGAAGAAGTGTATGCTGTTTCCTAAAACATTTAAATACAAAGCTACCGAGCATAGGGCACTTCCACTCATGGGCCTATAACTTGGGAAGACTAAATATCAACAAGACACAGGGACCCCAAAGTTTAAGGCTGCTCTGCCAACAAGAACCTCAACTTCAGTACACCTTAAATATTCCAGGAAAGAGAAAATTGCGTAAAGAACTTGTGGTAATTTTGTTCAAAAGAATATCACTCAGACATAAAATCAATGTCATAAGGCCAGTAGCAGTATAATGAGTGGATTAAGGTACGATGATTCTAAGTGAAATAAGTCACACAGTAAAAGAAACTTATCATAAGATATCACTTAGGAAGGTCCTGTAAACATGGCTACACATGAACTGAGTTAGGAAAGAGAACAGAGTCTCACATTGAGAAAACACTCTTATGCCTGCTTAAGCGGGAAGGAGAGGTGGGCTGATGCATAAAGCCAGAGTTTGATATTAGCACAGGTACCATTCCATTAACCAAATACAGAATAGACAAAACCTACACCTTCCTCAGTGAACGGGACTGAACACACCTATCCCCGCAGAGGAATATATCTGACTAGTAAGAAACTAAAACCTATATATTGATTTGTCTCCATAAGGGAATCAAGTGTGTCTAGACAGGCATAAACACGTCAGTGAAAATCAGCTCAAACCCATTATAAAGATGAATTTCAAAAACAAAACAAAACAAACAGAAAACAGTGAAATTCTTACACAATGCATTCAGGGGTTCTGATGAAACCTGGAATGACCCTATCTGCAAAGACTGCTAGATGAGACATAAGGCTGGACACTTGGGAATGAGAGGACTGGTGAGATTGGGTGAGAAAATGCAGACCCTTTAAAGCAGTATTGCATGCCACCCATTCCATGGGTCCCAACTCTCCAGGTAGAAGGGAATATAACTACAGTTATAACATGTATGGGAAACCTAGAGAATGGACACCCTGTGATGGCGTAAGATTTGTAAAGGGCTCCTAATTTTTCCTCTCCTTGTGCTCCAGTTTGGCAATCCAACTGCTTTACTATCAATCTCCCACCTTGGAGAGTCAGCCCCTATAACCTCCTGCTTTGCACAGTTTGCAAATTGTGCAAACGATGAAAGGGAAGAGGGAAAACCAATCAGAGAGTAGCTGTAGGCATTTGGACGGACATATGTCAGTCTAATTTCCCGTCTGGAAGAAGAATTAACCAAAGCGTCAGCCTGCACCCCCGGAACCAGTATATGTCCTGAAGCAAAATTGTGGAGTTGCGGTCAGCTCACAAAAACGCGAGTTGAAAATTGGAGTTCGGGGCAGATCAATTCACAAACCTGCAGAGTTATAAAGGACAACTCACTTCCAAGAATCAGTGGAGGGAAGGCAACAAAGTGGACTTGAAAATGAGGCAGAATTGCACAAAACATATTTCAGTAGGTAAATTGGAATCGCCTTTGAAGCACAGGAAAAGCGTAACAACTTCGACAATGATGCACTTGGCCAAAAAGAGCGTATGCATTTTCTGCTGAATATATTCAGGAGAAAACACATACGCTCTTTTTGCCCAATCAAGTAAGTGCACAATGCAAATCCGCACTACAAAGAATTGTCAATTCCCACCGGTCAAAAGGGACTTCCGAAAATCTGTAAAAACCAGAAAAGAAAGACAGAGATGAAAAGGGCATGAAGCAATGTGATTCCAAGGGTCATGCAGGACTGTGATGACAAGGTCATGTAGCATTTTGCTGAAAAATGCATGGAACATTGTGATGACAAGGGTCATGGAGCACTATGATGACAAGTGTCACGGAGCATTGTGATTACAGGGGTCATGGAGCATTGGGATGACAAGGGCATGGATCATTGTGATGACAAGATTATGCAGAATTTTAATGACAAGAGTCCTGGATCATTGTTTTGTCAGGGGTCATGTAGCGTTGTGATGACAGTGGTCATGGAGCATTGTGATGACAAGGGTTCTGGAGAATTGAGATGAGAAATTCATGGAGCTTTGGGCTGAAAATGTTCATGGATTATTGTGATGACAGGGGTCATGGAGCATTGTGATGACATGGGCATGGAGCATTCTGCTGAGAAAAACATGGAGCGTTCTGATGACATGCATCATGGAGCATTGTGATGACAAGGGCATGGAGCATTGTGATTACAGGGGTCTAGGAGCACTGTGAAGAAAAGGGCATGTATCATTGTGATGAAAAAGGCATGGAGCATTGTCATGACAGGGTTCAAGAAGAATACTGACGACAAGTGTCAGGGAGCATAGTGATGACAAAAGTATTTAGCATTGTGATGACAAAGTTTATGGAGCATTTTGATGAGAAGACAATGGATAATTGTGAAGACGAGCTTCATGGGGAGTTGTGATGACAAGTGTTATGGAACATTGTGATCACAAGGGTTTGCAGCATTGTGATGACAGAGAACATGGAGCATTATGATTTCATTGTGATGTCAATAGCATGAAGCATTATGAAGATGGGCAGGGTGCATTGTGATGACAGTGTTCATGGAGCATTGAGATGAAAAGGGCATGGAGCCTTGTGATTACAGGTGTCTTGGAGCATTGTGATGACAAGGGCATGCAACATTGTGATGAGAAAGCCATGGAGCATTCTGATGACATGCGTCATGGACTTTGTGATGACAAGAGCATGCAGCATTGTGATTTCAGGGGTCTTGGAGCATGGTGATGAAAAGGGCATGGATCATTGTGACGGAAAATGTATGGAGCCTTGTCATGACAGGGTTCAAGGAGCATATTGACGACAAGTGTCAGGGAGCATTGAGATGACAAGTGTATTGAGCATTGTGATGACAAAGTTCATGGAGCATCGTGATGAGAAAACCATGGATAATTGTGATGACGAGCGTCATGGGGCGTTGTGATGACAAGTGTTATGGAACATTGTGATCACATGGGTTTGGAGCATTGTGATGACAGGGTTCATGGAGCATTGAGATGAAAAGGGGCATGGAGCATTATGATTAAAGTGGTCTAGGAGCATTGTGATGACAAGGGCATGGACCATTGTGATGAGAATGCAATGGAGCATTCTAATGACATGCGTCATGCAGCTTTGTGATGACAAGGGCATATAGCATTGTGATGACAGTGGCATGGAACATTGGACTGACAAGTTTCATGGATTATTGTGATGACAGTGGGCATGGTGCATTGTGATGACAAGGGCATGGAGCACTGTGATGACAAGGTCATGGAATACTGTGAAGACAGGTGACAGGGAGCATTGTGATGACATATGTCATGGTCCATTGAGATGACAATGGCATGGAGCATTGTGATGCCATGTGTAATGGAGGATAGTGGTGACAAAGGTAATGGAGCATTGTGATGACAATGGCTTGGAGCATTGTGATAACAAGGGTCATGGAACATTGTGATGACAAGGGCATGGAGCACTGTGATGACAACGGACATTGAGAATTTTTATGACAAGGTCATGAAGCATTTTGATGACAAAGGCATGGAGCTTGCTATGACAGGGTTCATGGGGCATTGCGAAGACAAGTTCATGGAGAATTGTGATGAAAAGATCATGTAACATTAAGATGAGAAGTGTCATGCAGCATTGAGATGACAAGGACATGGAGAATTGTGATGACAAGGGACATGGAGCATTGGTATTACCAGGGAATGCAGCATTGTGATAGCAAGACCGTGGAGCACTGTGATAAGAAGACCATGACAAACTGTGATGACGAGCATCATGGAGCACTGTAATGACAAGGGTCATGGAGCATTCTGAAGAGAGGTGTCATGGAGCATTGTGTTGACAGGGGTCATGGAACATTGTGATGACAGGGGTCATGGAGCATTGAGATGACAAGATTCATGGAGCATTCTGATGATAAGCTTGTGGAGTAGTGTGATGACATTGGCATGGAGTATTGTGATGAAAAGGGCATGTATCATCGTGTTGAAAAAGGCATGGAGACTTGTCATGACAGGGTTCAAGGAGCATACTGATGACAAGTGTCAGGGAGCATTGTGATGACAAGTGTATTGAGCATTGTGATGACAAAGGTCATGGAGCATTGTGATGAGAAGACCATGGATAATTGTGATGACGAGAGTCATGGGGCGTTGTGATGACAAGTGTTATGAACATTGTGATCACAACGGTTTGGAGCATTGGATGACAGAGGTCATGGAGCATTTTGATTTCATTGTGATGACAATAGCATGAAGCAGTATGATGATGGGCATGGTGCATTGTGATGACAGGGTTCACGGAGCATTGAGAAGAAAAGGGGCATGGAGCATTGTGATTACAGGTGGCTTGGAGCATTGTGATGACAAGGGCATGGAGCATTGTTATGGGAAAGCCATGGAGCATTCTGATGACATGCGTCATGGAGCTTTCTGTTGAAATGGGCATGGAGCATTGTGATTACAGGTGTCTTGGAGCATTGTGATGACATGGGCTTGGAACATTGTGATGACAATGGTCATGGAGCATTGTGATGACAAGGGCACGGAGCATTGTGATGACAAGGGCAACTGAGAATTTAGATGACAAGGTCGTGAAGCACTGTGATGAAAAGCACATGGAGCTTGGTATGACAGGAGTCATGGAGCATTGCCATGACAAGTGCATGGAGAATTGTGATTAAAAGAGCATGTAACATTGTGATGAGAAGTGTCATGGAGCATTGTGATGGCAAGACCGTGGAGCACTGTGATGAGAAGACCATGGATAATTGTGATGTCGAGCGTCATGCAGCACTGTAATGACAAGGGGCATGGAGCCTTGTCATGACAGGGTGCAAAGAGCATTGTGACGACAAGTGTCAGGGAGCATTGTGATGACAAGTGTATTGAGCATTGTGAAGACAAAGTTCATGGAGCATTGTGGTGACACGGGCATGGAGTATTGTGATGACAGGCATCATGGAGCGCTGTGATGGCAAGTGTTGTGGAACAATTTGATCACAAGGGTTTGGAGCATTGTGATGACAGAGGTCATGGATCATTTTAATTTCAAGGAGCATGGAGCATTGTGATGACATGGGTCAGGGAGCATTGTGATGAGAAGATCAAAGAGCATTGGGCTGAAAATATTCATGGAGCATTATGATGACAGGGGTAATGGAGCATTGTGATGACAAGGGTCATGGAACATTCTGATGACAAGCTTGTGGAGTATTTTGATGACAAGGGCAAGGAGCATTGTGATTACGGGGGTCTTGGAGCATTGTGATGAAAATGCCATGGAGCCTTGTCATGACAGTGTTCAAGGAGCATACTGATGACAATTGTCAGGGAGCATTGTGATGACAAGTGTATTGAGCATTGTGATAACAAAGTTCATGGAGCAGTGTGATGAGAAGACCATGGATAACTGGATGAGGAGCATCATGGGGCATTGTGATGACAAGTGTTATTGAACATTATGATCACAAGAGTTTGGAGCATTGTGATGACAGAGGACATGGAGCATTTTGATTTCATTGTGATAACAATAGCCAGAAGAATTATGATGATGGGCATGGTGCATTGTGATGACAGGGTTCATGGAGCATTGAGATGAAAAGGGGCATGGAGCACTGTGATTAAAGTTGTCTTGGAGCATTGTGATGACAAGGGCAAGGAGCATTGTGAATAAGAAGGCCATGGAGCAATCTGATGACATGCGTCATGGAGTTTTGTGATGACAAGTTCATGGAGCATTGTGATTAGAGCGTCTTGGAGCATTGTGATGACAAGGGTCATGGAGTCTTGTGATGACAAGGCCGTGGAACTTTGTGATGGCAGGTTTCATGGAGCATTGTTATGACAGGGGTAACGGAGCATTGTGATGACAAGGGCATCAGCATTGGTCTGAAAAGTTTCATGGATTATTGTAATGAGTGTAGGTATGAAGCATTGTGATGAGAGGGGGATCGTGCATTGGAATCACAAGCGTCATGGAGCTTAGTGATGACAAGTGCATGGAGCAATTCGATGAGAGTGTTCATGGAGCATTGTGATGACAAGCATCAAGGACCATTGTTCTGACAAGGGCATGGAGCAATGTGATGAGAGGATTCATGTAGCATTGTGATGAAATTGCATGGAGCATTGTCATGCCAAGGGTCATGGAGGTTTGTGATGACAAACGTCATGGAACATTTGATGACAAGGTCGTGGTGCATTGTGATGAGAAGGGCAGCAAGCATTGTGATGACAGGGTCATGGAGCAAATTGATGAAAGTGTCAAGGAACAATTTGATGATAGGGGTTATGGAACATTGTGATGTCAGGGGTAATGGAGCATTTTGATGAAAAGGGTCATGGAGAATTGTGACTAAAATGTGCATGGAGCTTTGAGATTACAGGGGTTTTGAAGCAATGTGATTACAAGGGCATGGAGCATTGTGATGAGAAGGCAATGGAGCATTCTGATGACATGCGTCATGGAGCTTTGTGATGACAAGAACATGGAGCATTGTGATTACAGCAGACTTGGAGCATTGTGATGAAAAGGGAATGGATCATTGTGATGAAAAATGCATGGAGCCTTGTCATGACAGGGTTCAAGGAGCATACTGATGACAACTGTCAGGGAGCATTGTGATGATAAGTGTATTGAGCATTGTGATGACAAAGATCATGGAGCATTGTGATGAGATGACCATGGATAACTGTGATGACCAGCGTCATGGGGCATTGTGATGACACGTGATATGGAACATTGTGATCAGAAGGGTTTGCTGCATTGTGATGACAGAGGTCATTGAGCATTTTGATTTCACTGTGATGACAATAGCATGAAATATTATGGTGATGGGTACGGTGCATTGTGATGACAGGGTTCATGGAGCATTGAGATGAAAAGGGGCATGGAGCATTGTGATTACAGGGGTGTTGGAGCATTGTGATGACAAGGGCATGGAGCATTGTGATGAGAAGGCCATGGAGCATTCTGATGACATGCGTCATGGAGCTTTGTGATGACAAGGGCATCGAGAATTGTGATTACAGGGGTCATGGAATATTGTGATGACAGGGGTGAGGGAGTATTGTGATGACTAGTGATGGAACATTGTGATATCAGTGGTGAGAAGGCATTTTGAGGAGAAGTGCATGGAGCATTGTGATGACAAGGTTTATGGAGAATTTTGATGACAAGGATGTGGAACATTGTGATGACAAGTCCATGTTGCATTGTGATGACATGGGTTATGGAGCATTGTGCTGACACGCGCATCGAGCATTGTGATGACAAGTGTCATGGAGCATTGTGCTGACAAAGGCATGGAGCTTTGTGATGCCAAGGGTCACAGAGCATTGTGATAAAAATTTCATGGAGCATTGTGGTGACAAAGGTGACAGAGCTTTGTGTGACGAGGTCATGGACTATTGTGATGACAAATGTCATGAAGCATTGTGATGACTGGAGTCACGGAGCATTGTGATGACAGGTGTCATGGAGCATTGCTCTGAGAAGATTTATGGATTATTTTGATGAGAGTGGGCATGGCGCATTGTGATGACAAGGGCATGGAACATTGTGATGACAAGGTCATGGAGTATTGTGAAGACAGGTGTCAGGGAGCATTGTGATGACATATGTCATTGTCCATTTTGATGACAATGGCATGGAGCATTGTGATACCAAGTGTCATGGAGGATTGTGATGACAAAGGTAATGGAGCATTTTGATGACAAGGGCTTGGAATATTGTGATGACAAGGGTCATGGAGCATTGTGATGACAATGGCATGGAGCATTCTGATGACAAGTGCCATTGAGAATTTTGATGACAACGTCGTGAAGCATGGTGATGACAATCGCATGGAGCTTGCTATGACAGGGGTCATAGAGAATTGCGATGACAAGTGCATGGAGAATTGTGATGACAAGATCATTTAACATTGTGATGAGAAGTGTCACGCAGCATTGTGATGACAAGGACGTGGAGAATTGTAATGACATGGGACATGGAGCATTGTGATGAACAGGGCATGGAGAATTGTGATAGCAAGACCGTGGAGCATTGTGATGAAAAGACCATGGATAATTATGATGAAGAGCGTCATGGATCATTGTAATGACAAGGGGCATGGAGCATTGTGATGACAGGTGTCATGGAGCATTGTGATGAGAGGGGTCATGGAGCATTGTGATGACAAGGGTAATGGAACACTGTGATGAGAATGTCATGGGGCATTGGCCTGAAAATGTTCATGGAGTATTGTGATGACAGTGGTCAAGGAGCATTGTGATGACAAGGGAATGGTGCATTGTGATAACAAGGTCCTGGAGCAGTGTGATGAGAAGACCATGGAGCCTTGTGATGACAAGTCTCATGGAGCATTCTGATGAATAGGGGCATGGAGCATTGTGATTACAGGGGTCTTGGAGCATTGTGATGACAAGGGCATGGAGCATTCTGATGACATGTGTAATGGATTTTTGTGATGACAAGGGCATGGAGCATTGTGATTACAGGGGTCTTGGAGCATTGTGATGACAAGGGTCATGGAGCCTTGGATGCCAAGGCGGTGGAACATTGTGATGGCAGGGGTCATGGAGCATTGTTATGACAGGGGTAATGGAACATTGTGATGACAAGGGCATGGAACATTGGTTTGAAAATTTCATGGATTATTGTGATGAGATTCGGCATGGAACACTGTGATGACTAGGGCACGGAACACTGTGATACATGTGTTATGGAGGATTGTAATGACAAGGGCATGGAGCATTGTGATGAGAAGAGTATCGAGCTTTGTGATGACAAGCGTCATGGAGCATTGTGGTGAAAAGGGCATGGAGCAATGTGATGAGAGGTTTCATGTAGCATTGTGATGAAATTGCATGGAGCATTGTGATGCCAAGGGTCATGGAGCTTTGTGATGACAAACGTCATGGAGCATTTTGATGACAAGGTCGTGGTGCATTGTGATGAGAAGGGCAGGGAGCTTTGTGATGACAATGGTCACAGAGCATTGTGATAAAAATTTCATGGAGCATTGTGGTGACAAAGGTCACAGAGCTTTGTGTGACGAGGTCATGGACCATTGTGATGACAAGTGACATGAAGCATTGTGATGACTGGAGTCACGGAGCATTGTGATAACAGGGGACTTGGAGCATTGTGATGAAAAGGGAATGGATCATTGTGATGAAAATGGCATGGAGCCTTGTCATGACAGTGTTCAAGGAGCTTACTGATGACAAGTGACAGCGAGAATTGTGATGCCAAATATATTGAGCATTGTGGTGACAAAGGTCATGGATCATTATGATGAGAAGACCTTGCATAATTGTGATGACGAGCGTCATGGGGCATGTGATGACAAGTGTTATGGAACATTGTGATCAGAAGGGTTTGGAGCATTGTGATGACAGAGGACATGGAGCATTTTGATTTCATTGTGATGACAATAGCATGAATCATTATGATGATGGGCATGGTGCATTGTGATGACAGTGTTCATGGAGCATTGAGATGAAAAGTGCCATTGAGAATTGTGATTACAGAGGTCTTGGAGCATTGTGATGACAAGGGTCATGGAGCCTTGTGATGACAAGGCCGTGGAACATTGTGATGGCAGGGGTCAAGCAGCATTGTTATGACAGGTGTAATGGAGCATTTTGATGACAAGGGCATGGAGCAATGTGATGAGAGATTTCATTGAGCATTGTGATGACAATGGCATGGAGCATTGTGAAGCCAAGGGTCATGGAGCTTTGTGATGACAAATGTCATGGGGCATTTTGATGACAAGGGCGTGGTGCATTGTGATGAGAAGGGCAGGGAGCATTGTGATGACAGGGTCATGGAGCAATTTGAATAAAAGTGTCATGGAATATTTTGATGACAGGGGTTATGGAACATTGTGATTTCAGGGGTCATGGAGCATTGTGATGATAAGGGCATGTAGCACTGTGATTACAGTGGTCATGGAACATTATGATGACAGGGGTGAGCGAGTATTGTGATGACTAGTGATGGAACATTGTGATATATGTGGTGAGAGAGCATTTTGATGAGAAGTGCATGGAGCATTGTGATGACAAGTTTTATGGAGCATAGCGATGAAAAGGATGTGGAGCATTGTGATGAAAAGAGCATGGCACATTGTGATGAATTGTGTCATGGAGCATTGTGCTGACAAAGGCATGGAGCTTTGTGATGCCAAGGGTCACTGAGCATTGTGATAAAAATTTCATGGAGCATTGTGGTGACAAAGGTCATAGAGCTTTGTGTGACGAGGTCATGGACTATTGTGATGACAAATGTCATGAAGCATTGTGATGACTGGAGTCACGGAGCATTGTGATGACAGGGGTCATGGAGCATTGCTCTGAGAAGATTTATGGATTATTTTGATGAGAGTGGGCATGGCGCATTGTGATGAGAAGGGCATGGAACATTGTGATGACAAGGTCATGGAGTATTATGAAGACAGGTGTCCGGGAGCATTGTGATGACATATGTCATTGTCCATTTTGATGAAAATGGCATGGAGCATTGTGATACCAAGTGTCATGGAGGATTGTGATGACAAAGGTAATGGAGCATTTTGATGACAAGGGCTTGGAATATTGTGATGACAAGGGTCATGGAGCATTGTGATGACAATGGCATGGAGCATTCTGATGACAATTGCCTTTGAGAATTTTGATGACAACGTCGTGAAGCATGGTGATGACAATCGCATGGAGCTTGCTATGACAGGGGTCATAGAGAATTGCGATGACAAGTGCATGGAGAATTGTGATGACAAGATCATTTAACATTGTGATGAGAAGTGTCACGCAGCATTGTGATGACAAGGACGTGGAGAATTGTAATGACATGGAACATGGAGCATTGTGATGAACAGGGCATGGAGAATTGTGATAGCAAGACCGTGGAGCATTGTGATGAAAAGACCATGGATAATTATGATGAAGAGCGTCATGGATCATTGTAATGACAAGGGGCATGGAGCATTGTGATGACAGGTGTCATGGAGCATTGTGATGAGAGGGGTCATGGAGCATTGTGATGACAAGGGTAATGGAACACTGTGATGAGAAGGTCATGGGGCATTGGACTGAAAATGTTCATGGAGTATTGTGATGACAGTGGTCAAGGAGCATTGTGATGACAAGGGAATGGAGCATTGTGATAACAAGGTCCTGGAGCAGTGTGATGAGAAGACCATGGAGCCTTGTGATGACAAGTCTCATGGAGCATTCCGATGAATAGGGGCATGGAGCATTGTGATTACAGGGGTCTTGGAGCATTGTGATGACAAGGGCATGGAGCATTCTGATGACATGTGTAATGGATTTTTGTGATGACAAGGGCATGGAGCATTGTGATTACAGGGGTCTTGGAGCATTGTGATGACAAGGGTCATGGAGCCTTGGATGCCAAGGCGGTGGAACATTGTGATGGCAGGGGTCATGGAGCATTGTTATGACAGGGGTAATGGAACATTGTGATGACAAAGGCATGGAACATTGGTTTGAAAATTTCATGGATTATTGTGATGAGATTCGTCATGGAACACTGTGATGACTAGGGCAAGGAACACTGTGATACATGTGTTATGGAGGATTGTAATGACAAGTGCATGGAACATTGTGATGAGAAGAGTATCGAGCTTTGTGATGACAAGCGTCAGGGAGCATTGTGGTGAAAAGGGCATGGAGCAATGTGATGAGAGGTTTCATGTAGCATTGTGATGAAATTGCATGGAGCATTGTGATGCCAAGGGTCATGGAGCTTTGTGAAGACAAACGTCATGGAGCATTTTGATGACAAGGTCGTGGTGCATTGTGATGAGAAGGGCAGGGAGCTTTGTGATGACAAGGGTCACAGAGCATTGTGATAAAAATTTCATGGAGCATTGTGGTGACAAAGGTCACAGAGCTTTGTGTGACGAGGTCATGGACCATTGTGATGACAAGTGACATGAAGCACTGTGATGACTGGAGTCACGGAGCATTGTGATAACAGGGTCTTGGAGCATTGTAATGAAAAGGGAATGGATCATTGTGATGAAAAAGCCATGGAGCCTTGTCATGACAGTGTTCAAGGAGCTTACTGATGACAAGTGACAGGGAGAATTGTGATGCCAAATGTATTGAGCATTGTGGTGACAAAGGTCATGGAGCATTGTGATGATAAGGGCATGTAGCACTTTGATGACAGTGGTCATGGAACATTGTGATGACAGGGGTGAGCAAGTATTGTGATGACTAGTGCTGGAACATTGTGATATATGTGGTGAGAGAGCATTTTAATGAGAAGTGCATGGAGCATTGTGATGACAAGTATTATGGAGCATAGCGATGAAAAGGATGTGGAGCGTTGTGAAGAAAACAGCATGGCACATTGTGATGACATGTGTCTTGGAGCATTGTGCTGACAAGGGCATGGAGAATTTTGATGACAAGTGTCATGGAGCATTGTGCTGACAAAGGCATGGAGCATTGTGATGAAAAGGGACACAGAGCATTGTGATGAAAATTTCATGGAACGTTGTGGTGACAAGGATCACAGAGCCTCGTGTGACGAGGGCAAGGACCTTTGTGAGGACAAAGGTCATGAAGCATTGTGATGACTGGAGTCACGGAGCATTGTGATGACAAGGGAAATGGAGCATTGTGATGACAAGGGCATGGAGCAATGTGATGACAGGGGCATGGAACATTGGTCTGACATGTTTCATGGATTATTGTGATGACAGTGGGCATGGTGCATTGTGATAACAAGGGCATGGAACATTGTGATGACAAGGTCATGGAGTATTGTGAAGACAGGTGTCAGGGAGCATTGTGATGACATATGTCATTGTCCAATGTGATGACAATGGCATGGAGCATTGTGATAACAAGTGTCATGGAGGATTGTGATGACAAAGGTAATGGAGCATTTTGATGACAAGGGCTTGGAACATTGCGATGACAAGGGTCATGGAGCATTGTGATGACAAGGGCATGGAA
The DNA here is from genome assembly GCF_949752795.1 of Hyperoodon ampullatus. Classification (NCBI taxonomy): domain Eukaryota; kingdom Metazoa; phylum Chordata; class Mammalia; order Artiodactyla; family Ziphiidae; genus Hyperoodon; species Hyperoodon ampullatus. The sequence continues at coordinate 557,466 of NW_027641043.1, read as the reverse complement.
CATTCTGATGAAAAGGTGCATGGAGCATTGAGATTACAGGTGTTTTGAAGCAATGTGATTACAACGGCATGGAGCATTTTGATGAGAAGGCAATGGAGCATTCTAATGACATGCGTCATGGAGCTTTTTGATGACAAGGACATGGAGCATTGTGATTACATGGGTTTTGGAGCATTGTGATGAAAATGAAATGGGTCATTGTGATGAAAAATGCATGGAGCCTTGCCATGACAGGGTTCAAGGAGCATACTCATGACAACTGTCAGGGAGCATTGTGATGATAAGTGTATTGAGCATTGTGATGACAAAGAACATGGAGCATTGTGATGAGAAGACCATGGATAATTGTGATGAGCATCGTCATGGGGCATTGTGATGACAAGTGTTATGGAACATTGTGATCAGAAGGGTTTGGTGCATTGTGATGACAGAGGTCATTGAGCATTTTGATTTCATTGTGATTACAATAGCATGAAATATTATGGTGATGGGCAGGGTGCATTGTGATGACAGGGATCATGGAGCATTGAGATGAAAAGGGGCATGGAGCATTGTGATTACAGGGGTGTTGGAGCATTGTGATGACAAGGGCATGGAGAATTGTGAAGACAAGGCCGTAGAACATTGTGATGGCAGGGGTCTTGGAGCATTGTTATGACAGGTGAAATGGAGCATTGTGAAGACAAGGGCAAGGAGAATTGTGATTACAGGGGTCATGGAATATTGTGATGACAGGGGTGAGGGAGTATTGTGATGACTAGTGATGGAACATTGTGATATCAGTGGTGAGAAAGCATTTTGTGGAGAAGTGCATGGAGCATTGTGATGACAAGGTTAATGGTGCATTTTGATGACAAGGATGTGGAGCACTGTGATGACAAGTGCATGGTGCATTGTGATGACATGGGTTATGGAGCATTGTGCGGACAAAGGCAAGGAGCTTTGTGATGACAAGGGTCACAGAGCATTGTGATAAAAAGTTCATGGAGCATTGTGGTGACAAAGGTCACAGAGCTTTGTGTGACGAGTTCATGGACCACTGTGAGGACAAATATCATGAAGCATTGTGATGACTGGAGTCACGGAGCATTGTGATAACAGGGGTCTTGGAGCATTGTGATGAAAAGGGAATGGATCTTTGTGATGAAAAAGGCATGGAACCTTGTCATGACAGTGTTCAAGGAGCATAATGTTGACAAGTGTCAGCGAGCATTTGATGCCAAGTGTATTGAGCATTGTGGTGACAAAGGTCATGGAGCATTGTGATGAGAAGACCTTGCATAATTGTGATGACGAGCGTCATGGGGCATGTGATGACAAGTGTTATGGAACATTGTGATCAGAAGGGTTTGGAGCATTGTGATGACAGAGGACATGGAGCATTTTGATTTCATTGTGATGACAATAGAATGAAATATTATAGTGTTGGGCATGGTGCATTGTGATGACAGTGTTCATGGAGCATTGAGATGAAAAGGGGCATTGAGAATTGTGATTACAGAGGTTTGGGACATTGTTATGACAAGGGCATGGAGCATTGTGATGAGAAGGCCGTGGAGCATTCTGATGACATGCGTCATGGAGCTTTGTGATGACAAGGGCATGGAGAATTGTGATTACAGGGGTCATGGAATATTGTGATGACAGGGGTGAGGGAGTATTGTGATGACTAGTGATGGAACATTGTGATATCAGTGGTGAGAAGGCATTTTGAGGAGAAGTGCATGGAGCATTGTTATGACAAGGTTTATGGAGCATTTTGATGACAATGATGTGGAGCATTGTGATGACAAGTGCATGGTGCATTGTGATGACATGGGTTATGGAGCATTGTGCTGACACGCGCATCGAGCATTGTGATGACAAGGGTCATGGAGCATTGTGCTGACAAAGGCATGGAGCTTTGTGATGACAAGGGTCACAGAGCATTGTGATAAAAATTTCATGGAGCATTGTGGTGACAAAGGTCACAGAGCTTTGTGTGACCAGGTCATGGACCATTGTGATGACAAATGTCATGAAGCATTGTGATGACTGAAGTCACAGAGCATTGTGATAACAGTGGTCTTGGAGCATTGTAATGAAAAGGGAATGGAACATTGTGATGAAATAGGCATGGATCGTTGTCATGACAGTGTTCAAGGAGCATTCTAATGACAAGTGTCATGGAGCATTGTGATGACAAGTGTATTGAGCATTGTGGTGACAAAGGTCATGGAGCATTGTGATGAGAAGACCTTGCATAATTGTGATGACGAGCGTCATGGGGCATGTGATGACAAATGTTATGGAACATTGTGATCAGAAGGGTTTGGAGCATTGTGATGACAGAGGACATGGAGCATTTTGATTTCATTGTGATGACAATAGCATGAATCATTATGATGATGGGCATGGTGCATTGTGATGACAGTGTTCATGGAGCATTGAGATGAAAAGTACAATGGAGAATTGTGATTACAGAGGTCTTGGAGCATTGTGATGACAAGGGTCATGGAGCCTTGTGATGAAAACCCCGCGGAACATTGTGATGGCAGGGGTCAAGGAGCATTGTTATGACAGGTGTAATGGAGCATTGTGATGGCAAGGGCATGGAGCAATGTGATGAGAGATTTCATTGAGCATTGTGATGACAATGGCATGGAGCATTGTGATGCCAAGGGTCATGGAGTTTTGTGATGACAAATGTCATGGGGCATTTTGATGACAAGGGCGTGGTGCATTGTGATGAGAAGGGCAGGGAGCATTGTGATGACAGGGTCATGGAGCAATTTGAATAAAATGGTCATGGAATATTTGGATGACAGGGGTTATGGAACATTGTGATATCAGGGGTCACGAAGCATTGTGATGAAATGGGTCATGGAGCATTTTGTGACAGGGGTTATGGAACATTGTGATTTCAGGGGTCATGGAGCATTGTGTTGATAAGGGCATGTAGCACTGTGATGACAGTGGTCATGGAACATTATGATGACATGGTTGAGCGAGTATTTTGATGACTAGTGATGGAACATTGTGATATATGTGGTGAGAGAGCATTTTGATGAGAAGTGCATGGAGCATTGTGATGACAAGTTTTATGGAGCATAGCGATGAAAAGGATGTGGAGCATTGTGATGAAAAGAGCATGGCACATTGTGATGACTTGTGTCATGGAGCATTTTGCTGACAAAAGCATGGAGCTTTGTGATGCCAAGGGTCACAGAGCATTGTGATAAAAATTTCATGGATCATTGTGGTGACAAAGGTCACAGAGCTTTGTGTGACGAGGTCATGGACTATTGTGATGACAAATGTCATGAAGCATTGTGATGACTGGAGTCACGGAGCATTGTGATGACAGGGGTCATGGAGCATTGCTCTGACAAGATTTATGGATTATTTTGATGAGAGTGGGCATGGCGCATTGTGATGACAAGGGCATGGAACATTGTGATGACAAGGTCATGGAGTATTGTGAAGACAGGTGTCCGGGAGCATTGTGATGACATATGTCATTGTCCATTTTGATGACAATGGCATGGAGCATTGTGATACCAAGTGTCATGGAGGATTGTGATGACAAAGGTAATGGAGCATTTTGATGACAAGGGCTTGGAATATTGTGATGACAAGGGTCATGGAGCATTGTGATGACAATGGCATGGAGCATTCTGATGACAAGTGCCATTGAGAATTTTGATGACAATGTCGTGAAGCATGGTGATGACAATCGCATGGAGCTTGCTATGACAGGGGTCATAGAGAATTGCGATGACAAGTGCATGGAGAATTGTGATGACAAGATCATTTAACATTGTGATGAGAAGTGTCACGCAGCATTGTGATGACAAGGACGTGGAGAATTGTAATGACATGGGACATGGAGCATTGTGATGAACAGGGCATGGAGAATTGTGATAGCAAGACCGTGGAGCATTGTGATGAAAAGACCATGGATAATTATGATGAAGAGCGTCATGGATCATTGTAATGACAAGGGGCATGGAGCATTGTGATGACAGGTGTCATGGAGCATTGTGATGAGAGGGGTCATGGAGCATTGTGATGACAAGGGTAATGGAACACTGTGATGAGAAGGTCATGGGGCATTGGACTGAAAATGTTCATGGAGTATTGTGATGACAGTGGTCAAGGAGCATTGTGATGACAAGGGAATGGAGCATTGTGATAACAAGGTCCTGGAGCAGTGTGATGAGAAGACCATGGAGCCTTGTGATGACAAGTCTCATGGAGCATTCTGATGAATAGGGGCATGGAGCATTGTGATTACAGGGGTCTTGGAGCATTGTGATGACAAGGGCATGGAGCATTCTGATGACATGTGTAATGGATTTTTGTGATGACAAGGGCATGGAGCATTGTCATTACAGGGGTCTTGGAGCATTGTGATGACAAGGGTCATGGAGCCTTGGATGCCAAGGCGGTGGAACATTGTGATGGCAGGGGTCATGGAGCATTGTTATGACAGGGGTAATGGAACATTGTGATGACAAGGGCATGGAACATTGGTTTGAAAATTTCATGGATTATTGTGATGAGATTCGGCATGGAACACTGTGATGACTAGGGCACGGAACACTGTGATACATGTGTTATGGAGGATTGTAATGACAAGGGCATGGAGCATTGTGATGAGAAGAGTATCGAGCTTTGTGATGACAAGCGTCATGGAGCATTGTGGTGAAAAGGGCATGGAGCAATGTGATGAGAGGTTTCATGTAGCATTGTGATGAAATTGCATGGAGCATTGTGATGCCAAGGGTCATGGAGCTTTGTGATGACAAACGTCATGGAGCATTTTGATGACAAGGTCGTGGTGCATTGTGATGAGAAGGGCAGGGAGCTTTGTGATGACAAGGGCCACAGAGCATTGTGATAAAAATTTCATGGAGCATTGTGGTGACAAAGGTCACAGAGCTTTGTGTGACGAGGTCATGGACCATTGTGAGGACAAATGTCATGAAGCATTGTGATGACTGGAGTCAAGGAGCATTGTGATAACAGGGGTCTTGGAGCATTGTGATGAAAAGGGAATGGATCATTGTGATGAAAAAGGCATGGAGACTTGTCATGACAGTGTTCAAGGAGCATAATGTTGACAAGTGTCAGCGAGCATTTGATGCCAAGTGTATTGAGCATTGTGGTGACAAAGGTCATGGAGCATTGTGATGAGAAGACCTTGCATAATTGTGATGACGAGCGTCATGGGGCATGTGAGGACAAGTGTTATGGAACATTGTGATCAGAAGGGTTTGGAGCATTGTGATGACTGAGGACATGGAGCCTTTTGATTTCATTATGATGACAATAGAATGAAATATTATAGTGTTGGGCATGGTGCATTGTGATGACAGTGTTCATGGAGCATTGAGATGAAAAGGGGCATTGAGAATTGTGATTACAGAGGTTTGGGGCATTGTTATGACAAGGGCATGGAGCATTGTGATGAGAAGGCCGTGGAGCATTCTGATGACATGCGTCATGGAGCTTTGTGATGACAAGGGCATGGAGAATTGTGATTACAGGGGTCATGGAATATTGTGATGACAAGGGTGAGGGAGTATTGTGATGATTAGTGATGGAACATTGTGATATCAGTGGTGAGAAGGCATTTTGAGGAGAAGTGCATGGATCATTGTGATGACAAAGTTTATGGAGCATTTTGATGACAAGTATGAGGAGCATTGTGATGACAAGTGCATGGAGCATTGTGATGACATGGGTTATGAAGCATTGTGCTGACACGAGCATCGAGCATTGTGATGACAAGGGTCACAGAGCATTATGATAAAAATTTCAGGGAACATTGTGGTGACAAATGTCACAGAGCTTTGTGTTATGAGGTCATGGACCATTGTGATGACAAATGTCATGAAGCATTGTGATGACTGGAGTCACGGAGCATTGTGATAACATGGGTCTTGGAGCATTGTGATGAAAAGGGAATGGATCATTGTGATGAAAAAGGCATGGAGCCTTGTCGTGACAGTGTTCAAGGAGCATACTGATGACAAGTGTCAGCGAGCATTGTGATGCCAAGTGTATTGAGCATTGTGGTGACAAAGGTCATGGAGCATTGTGATGAGAAGACCTTGCATAATTGTGATGACGAGCGTCATGGGACATGTGATGACAAGTGTTATGGAACATTGTGATCAGAAGGGTTTGGAGCAATGTGATGACAGAGGTCATTGAGCATTTTGATTTCATTGTGATGACAATAGCATGAATCATTATGATTAAGGGCATGGTGCATTGTGATGACAGTGTTCATGGAGCATTGAGATGAAAAGTTTCATGGAGAATTGTGATTACAGAGGTCTTGGAGCATTGTGATGACAAGGGTCATGGAGCCTTGTGATGACAAGGCCGTGGAACATTGTGATGGCAGGGGTCATGGAGCATTGTTATGACAGGTGTAATGGAGCATTGTGATGACAAGGGCATGGAGCAATGTGATGAGAGTTTTCATTGAGCATTGTGATGACAATGGCATGGAGCATTGTGATGACAAGCGCATGGAGCAATGTGATGGCAGGGGCATGTAACATTGGTCTGAAAATTTTCTTGGATTATTATGATTACAGTGGGCATGGAGCATTGAGATGATACGGGCATGGAGCATTGTGGTGACAAATTCACAGAGCCTTGTGTGATGAGGGCATGGACCATTGTGAGGACAAAGTTCATGAATCTTTGTGATGACTGGAGTCACAGAGCATTGTGATGACAGTGTTCATGGAGCATTGTGATGACAAGGCCATGGACCATTGTGATGACAGGGGCATGGAACATTGGTCTGACATGTTTCATGGATAATTGTGATGACCGTGGGCATGGCGCATTGTGATGACAAGTGCATGGAACATTGTGATGACAAGGTCATGGAATATTGTGAAGACAGGTGTCAGGGAGCATTGTGATGACATATGTCATTGTTCATTGTGATGACAATGGCATGGAGCATTGTGATACCAAGTGTCATGGAGGATTGTGATGACAAAGGTAATGGAGCATTTTGATGACAAGGGCTTGGAACATTGCGATGACAAGGGTCATGGAGCATTGTGATGACAAGGGCATGGAGCATTCTGATGAAAAGTTGCATGGAGCATTGTTATTACAGGGGTTTGGAAGCAATGTGATTACAAGGGCATGGAGCATTGTGATGAGAAGGCAATGGAGCATTCTGATGACATGCGTCATGGAGCTTTGTGATGACAAGGACATGGAGCATTGTGATTACAGGGGTCTTGGAGCATTGTGATGAAAAGGGAATGGATCATTGTGATTAAAAATGCATGGAGCCTTGTCATGACAGCGTTCAAGGAGCATACTGATGACAACTGTCAGGGAGCATTGTGATGATATGTGTATTGAGCATTGTGATGAGAAAGATCATGGAGCATTGTGATGAGAAGACTATGGATAACTGTGATGACCAGCGTCATGGGGCATTGTGATGACAAGTGTTATGGAACATTGTGATCAGATGGGATTCGTGCATTGTGATGACAGAAGTCATTGAGCATTTTGATTTCATTGTGATGACAATAGCATGAAATATTATGGTGATGGGCACGGTGCATTGTGATGACAGGGTTAATGGAGCATTGAGATGAAAAGGGGCATGGAGCATTGTGATTACAGTGGTGTTAGAGCATTGTGATGACAAGGGACACAGAGCATTTTGATGAAAAGTTGGAGCATTGTGGTGACAAAGTTACAGAGACTTGTGATGATGAGGGCATGGACCATTGTGATGACAAAGTCTTGAAGCATTGTGATGACTGGAGTCATGGAGCATTGTGATGACAGGTGTCATGGAGCATTGTGATGACAAGTGCATGGAGCATTGTGATGACAGGTGTCATGGAGCACTGTGATAACAAGGGTCATGGAGCATTGTGATGACAACCTCACGGAACATTCTGATTAAAGTTGTCATGGAGCATTGGGATGACAAGGGCATGGATCATTGTGATGACAAGTGTCATGGAGATTTTTGGTGACAAGATTCCCGGATCATTGTGTTGTGAGGGGTCATGGAGCGCGGGGATGACAGTGGTCATGGATCATTGTTAATACAGGGGTCATGGTGCATTGTGATGAGAAGGTCATGGATCATTGGGCTGAAAATGTTCATGGAGTATTGTGATGACAGGGGTCATGGAGCATTGTGTAGACAAGGGAATCGAGCATTGTGATGAGAAGTTCCTGGAGCATTGTGTTGAGAAGACCATGGAGTCTTGTGATGACAAGTCTCATGGAGCATTCTGATGAAAAGCGGCATGGTGCATTGTGATTACAGGGGTGTTGGAGCACTGTGATGACTAGGGCATGGAGCATTGTGATGAGAAGGCCATGGAGCATTCTGATGACATGCGTCATGGAGCTTTGTGACGACAAGGGCATGGAGAATTGTCATTACAGTGGTCATGGAATATTGTAATGACTGTGGTGAGTGAGTATTGTGATGACTAGTGATGGAACATTGTGATATCAGTGGTGAGAAGGCATTTTGAGGAGAAGCGCATGGATCATTGTGATGACAAAGTTTATGGAGCATTTTGATGACAAGTATGAGGAGCATTGTGATGACAAGTGCATGGAGCATTGTGATGACATGGGTTATGGAGCATTGTGCTGACACGAGCATCGAGCATTGTGATGACAAGGGTCACAGAGCATTATGATAAAAATTTCATGGAGCAATGTGGTGACAAATGTCACAGAGCTTTGTGTTATGAGGTCATGGACCATTGTGATGACAAATGTCATGAAGCATTGTGATGACTGGAGTCACGGTGCATTGCGATAACAGTGGTCTTGGAGCATTGTGATGAAAAGGGAATGGATCATTGTGATGCAAAAGGCATGGAGCCTTGTCATGACAGTGTTCAAGGAGCACACTGATGACAAGTGTCAGCGAGCATTGTGATGCCAAGTGTATTGAGCATTGTGGTGACAAAGGTCATGGGGCATTGTGATGAGAAGACCTTGCATAATTGTGATGACGAGCGTCATGGGACATGTGATGACAAGTGTTATGGAACATTGTGATCAGAAGGGTTTGGAGCATTGTGATGACAGAGGACATGGAGCATTTTGATTTCATTGTGATGACAATAGCATGAATCATTATGATGAAGGGCATGGTGCATTGTGATGACAGTGTTCATGGAGCATTGAGATGAAAAGTGGCATGGAGAATTGTGATTACAGAGGTCTTGGAGCATTGTGATGACAAGGGTCATGGAGCCTTGTGATGACAAGGCCGTGGAACATTGTGATGGCCGGGGTCATGGAGAATTGTTATGACAGGTGTAATGGAGCATTGTGATGACAAGGGCATGGAGCAATGTGATGAGAGTTTTCATTGAGCATTGTGATGACAATGGCATGGAGCATTGTGATGACAAGCGCATGGAGCAATGTGATGACTGGGGCAAGGAACATTGGTCTGACAAATTTCATGGATTATTGTGATTACAGTGGGCATGGAGCATTGAGATGATACGGGCATCTAGCAATGTGGTGACAAACTCACTGAGCCTTGTGTGTCGAGGGCATGGACCATTGTGAGGACAAATTTCATGAAGCATTGTGATGACTGGAGTCACGGAGCATTGTTAAGACAGGGTTCATGGAGCATTGTGATGACAGGGGCATGGAACATTGGTCTGACATGTTTCATGGATTATTGTGATGACCGTGGGCATGGCGCATTGTGATGACAAGGGCAGGGAACATTGTGATAACAAGGTCATGGAATATTGTGAAGACAGGTGTCAGGGAGCATTGTGATGACATATGTCATTGTTCATTTTGATGACAATGGCATGGAGCATTGTGATACCGAGTGTCATGGAGGATTGTGATGACAAATGTAATGGAGCATTTTGATGACAAGGGCTTGGAACATTGTGATGACAATGGTCATGGAGCATTGTGATGGCAAGGGAATGGAGCATTGTGATGACAAGTGTCATGGAGGCTTGTGATGACAAGGCCATGGAACCTTGAGATGGTAAGTGTCATGGAGCATTATTATGACAGGTGTAATGGAGCATTGTGATGACAAGGACGTGGAGCACTGGTCTGAAATGTTTCATGGATTATTGTGATGAGAGTGGGCATGGAGCATTGTGATGTCAAGGGCACAGAACACTATGATACATAGGTCATGGAGGATTTTAATGATAAGGGCATGGAGCATTGTGATGAGAAGTGTATTGAGCATTGTGATGACAAGCGTCATGGAGCTTTGTGATCACAAGAGCATGGAGCAATGTGTGAGAGGGTTCAAGGAGCATTTGATGATAATGGCATGGAGCACTGTGATGCCAATGGTCATGGAGCTTTGTAATGAAAAATCTCAAGGAGCATTTTGATGAGAAGGCCATGGTGCATTGTGATGAGAGGTGCAGGGAGCATTGTGATGACAGGGTCATGGAGCAATTTGATGAAAAGTTTCATGGAACATTTTGATGAGAGGGGTTATGGAAAATTGTGATGTCAGGTGTCATGGAGCATTGTGATGAAAAGGGTCATGGTGCAGTTTGTGACAGGGATTATTGAACATTCTGATGTCAGGGGGCATGGAGCATTGTGATGAAACGGGTCATGGAGCATTTTGTGACAGGGATTATTGAACCTTCTGGTGTCGGGGGCTTGGAGCATTGTGATGAAACGGGTCATTGAGCATTTCGATGACAGGTGTCATGGAGCATTGTGATGATAAGGGCATATAGCATTTTGATGACAGGGGTCATGGAACATTGTGATGACAGGGGTGAGGGAGTATTGTGATGACTAGTGATGGAATACTGTGATATCATTGGTGAGAGAGCAATTTGATGAGAAGTGTATGGAGCATTGTGATGACAAGGATGTGGAGCATTGTGACAAAAAGCACATGGCTCACTGTGATGACATGGGTTAAGAAACATTGTGCTGACAAGCGCAAGGAACATTGTGATGACAAGGGTCATTGAGCATTATGCTGACAAACGCATGGAGCATTGTGATGACAAGGGTGACAGAGCTTTGTGATGAAGAGTCCATGGAGCATTGTGGTGACAAAGGTCACAGAGACTTCTGTGACGAGGTCATGGACCATTGTGATGACAAATGTCATGAAGCACTGTGATGACTGTTGTCACGGAGCATTGTGATTACAGGGTTCTTGGAGCTTTGTGATGACAAAGTCATGGGGCATTAGGTGACAAGGGCGTGGTGCATTGAGATGAGAAGGGCAGGGAGCATTGTGATGACAGGGTCATGGAGAATGTTGATGAAAAGGGTCATGGAATATTTTGATGACAGGGGTTATGGAATATTTTAATGTCAGGGGTCAAGAAGCATTGTGATGAAATGGGTCATGGAGCATTTTCTGACAGAGTTTATGGAACATTGTGATGTCAGTGGTCATGGTGCATTGTGAAGATAAGGGCATGTAGCACTGTGATGACAGGGGTCATGGAACACTGTGATGACAGGGGTGAGGGAGTATAGTGATGACTAGTGATGGAACATTGTGATATATGTGGTGAGAGAGCATTTTAATGAGAAGTGCATGGAGCATTGTGATGACAAGGGCAAGGAGCAATGTGATGACAGGGGCATGGTACATTGGTCTGACATGTTTCATGGATTATTGTGATGACAGTGAGCTTGGAGCATTGTGATGAAAATGGCATGCAGCATTGTGGTGACAAAGGTCACAGAGCGTTGTGTGACGAGGTCATGCACCATTGTGATGACAAAGGTCATGAAGCATTGTGATAACTGGAGTCACGGAGCACTGTGATGACAGGGGTTTTGGAGCATTGTGATGACAAGGGCATGGAACATTGTGATGACAAGGTCATGGAGTATTTTGAAGACAGGTGTCAGGGAGCATTGTGATGACATATGTCATTGTCCATTGTGATGACAATGGCATGGAGCATTGTGATACCAAGTGTCATGGAGGATTGTGATGACAAAGGTAATGGAGCATTTTGATGACAAGGGCTTGGAACATTGTGATGACAATGGTCATGGAGCATTGTGATGGCAAGGGAATGGAGCATTGTGATGACAACGGCCATTGAGAATTTTGATGAAAACGTCGTGAAGCATTGTGATGAAAAGCACATGGAGCTTGCTATGACTGTGGTCATAGAGCATTGCGATGACAGGTGCATGGAGAATTGTGAAGACAAGATCATGTAACATTGTTATGAGAAGTGTTAAGGATCATTGTGATGACAAGGACGTGGAGTATTGTAATGACAAGGCATATGGAGCATTGTGATGGCAAGACCGTGGAGGATTGTGATGAGAAGCCCATGGATAATTGTGATGACGAGCATCATGGAGCACTGTAATGACAAGGGGCATCTAGCATTGTGTGGACGGGTGTTATGGAGCATTGTGATGACAAGGGTCATGGAGGATACTGATGACAAGCTTGTGAAGTATTGTGATGACAATGGCATCGAGCATTGTGATGAAAGGGGCATGAAGCCTTTTCTTGACACGGTTCAAGGAGCATTCTGATGAGAAGTGACGGGGAGCATTGTGATGACAAGTGTATTGAGCATTGTGATGACAAATGTCATGGAGCATTGTCATGAGAAGTCCATGGATAATTGTGATGACAGGCATCAAAGTGTGTTGTTTTGACAAGTGTTATAGAACTTTGTGATCACAAGTGTTTGGAGCATTGTGATGACAGAGGTCATGGATCATTTGATTTCAAGGAGCATGGAGCATTTTGATTACAAGGGCATGAAGCAATGTGATCCCAACGTTCATGGAGGATTTTGATGACAATGGTAATGGAGAATTATTATGACAACCGCATGGAGCATTGTGATGACAAGATAATGTAGCATTTTGCTGACAAAGGCATGGAACATTGTGATGACAAGGGTCACGGAGCAATGTGATGACAAGCGTCACAGAGCATTGTGATTACAGGGGACATGGAACACTGGGATGACAAGGGCATGGATCATTGTGATGACAATGATCATGGAGCATTTTGATGCCAGTGGTCATGGAGCATTGTGATGACATGGGTCATGAAACATTGTGATGAGAAGGTCATGGAGCATTGGACTGAAAATGTTCATGGAGTATTGAGATGACAGGTGTCATAGAACATTGTGATGACAAGGGAATGGAGAATTGTGATGACAAGGTTCTGGAGCATTGTGATGAGAAGACCATGGACCCTTGTGATGAAAAGTCTCATGGAGCATTCTGATGAAAAGGGGCATAGAGCATTGTGATTACAGGGTTCTTGGAGCATTGTGATGAAATGGCATGGAGCATTGTGATGACAGGGGCATGGAGCATTGGTCTGACAAGTTTCATGGATTATTGTGATGACAGTGGGCATGGTGCATTGTGATGACAAGGGCATGGAGCATTGTGATGACAAGGTCATGGAGAATTGTGAAGACCGGTGTCAGGGAGCATTGTGATGACATATGTCATGGTCCATTGTGATGACAATGGCATGGAGCATTGTGATGCCAAGTGTCATGGAGGATTGTGACGACAAAGGTAATAGAGCATTGTGATGACATAGGCTTGGAGCATTGTGATGACGAGGGCATGGACCATTGTGATGACAAGGGCCATTGATAATTGTGATGATAATTCTTGAAGCATTGTGATGACAACTACATGGAGCTTGCTATGACAGGGGACATGGAGCATTGCGATTAAAAGTGCTAGAGAATTTTGATGACAAAGCATATAACACTGTGAGTAGAAGTGTCATGGAGCGTAGTGATGCCAAGGACTTGGAGAATTGTGATCAACAAAGACATGGAGCACTGTGATGACCAGGGCATGCAGCATTGTGATGGCAAGACCGTGGAGCATTGTGATGAGAAGACCATGGATAATTGTGAAGATGAGTGTCATGGAGCACTGGAATGACAAGTGGCATGGAGCATTGTGATGACAGGTGTTACGGAGAATTGTGATGACAGAGGTCATGGAGCAATGTGATGACAAGGGTCTTGGATCATTCTGATGACAGGCTTGTGGAGTATTATGATGACAATGGCATGGAGCATTGTGATGAAAAGGGCATGGAGCATTCTGATGAAAAAGGCATGGAGCCTTTTCATGACAGGTTTCAAGGAGCATTCTTAAGACAAGGGTTAGGTAGCATTGTGATGACAAGTGTATTGAGAATTGTGATGACAAAGGTCATGGAGCACTGTGATGACAAGGGCATGGTGTATTGTGATGACAGGCATCATGGAGCGTTTTGATGACAAGTGTTATGGAACATTGTGATCACAATGGTTTGGAGCATTGTGATGACAGGGGTCATGGAGCTTTGTGATGACAAAGGTCATGGAGCATTTTGATGACAAAAGCATGGAGCATTGTTATGACAAGGGACATGGAGCATTGTGATGTCCAGGTCATGGAGCATTGTGATGGCAAGACCATGAAGTATATTGATGACGAGTGTCATCGAGCACTGTAATGACACGGGGCATGGAGAATTGTGATGACAAGGGTCAAGGAACATTCTGAAGACAAGCTTGTGGAGTATTGTGATGACAATGGCATGGATCATTGTGATGAAAAAGGCATAGAGCCTTTTCATTACAGGGTTCGAGAAGCATACTGACGGCAAGTGTCTGGGAGCATTGTGATAAAAAGTGTATTGAGCATTGTGATGACAAAGGTCATGGAGCGTTGTGATGACAAGTGTTATGGAACAATGTGATCACAAGGGTTTGGAGCACTGTGATGACAGAGGTCATGGATCATTTTGATATCAAGGGGCATGGAGCATTGTGATGACAGGGGTCATGGAGCATTGTGATGAGAAGATCATGGAGCATTGAGCTGAAAATGTTCATGGAGTATTCTGATGAAAGGGGTCATGGGGCGTTGTGATGACAAGTGTTATGGAACATTGTGATCAGAAGGGTTTGGAGCATTGTGATGACAGAGGTCATGGAGCATTTTGATTTCATTGTGATGACAATAGCATGAAGCATTATGATGATGGACATGGTGCATTGTGATGACAGGGTTCATGGAGCATTGAGATGAAAAGGGACATGGAGCATTGTGATTACAGGTGTCTTGGAGCATTGTGATGACAAGGGCATGGAGCATTGTGAATGAGAAGGCCATGGAGCATTCTGATGACATGCCTCATGGAGCTTTGTGATGACAAGGGCATGGAGCATTTGTCTGAAAATTTTCATGGATTATTGTGATGAGAGTGGGCATGGAGCATTGTGATGACAAGGACACGGAACACTGTGATACATGGGTCATGGAGGATTGTAATGACAAGGTCATGGAGCATTGTGAATGGAAGGGCATCGAGCATTGTGATGACAAGGGTCATGGAGCTTTGTGATGACAAGGGCATGGAGCAATGTGATGAGAGGCTTCATGAAGCATTGTGATGAAAATGGCATGGAGCTTTGTGATGACAAAGGTCATGGAGCATTTTGATGACAAGGGAGTGGTGCATTGTGATGATAATGGCATGTAGCTTTGTGATGATAGGGGTCATGGAACATTGTGATGACAGGGGTGAGGGAGTATTGTGATGACTAGTGATGGAACATTGTGATATCAGTGGTGAGAGAGCATTTTCATGAGAAGTGCATGGAGCATTGTGATGACAATGTTTATGGAGCATTGTGATGACAAGGATGTGGATCATTGTGATGACAACCACATGGCGCATTGTGATCACATCGGTCATGGAGCACTGTGCTCACAAGCTCATAGAGCATTGTGATGACAAGTTCATGGAACATTGTGCTGACAAAGGCATGGAGCATTTTGATGCCAAGGGTCACAGAGCATTGTGATGAAATGTTCATGGAGCATTGTGGTGACAAAGGTCACAGAGACTTGTGATGATGAGGGCATGGACCATTGTGATGACAAAGTCTTGAGGCATTGTGATGACTGGAGTCACGGAGCATTGTGATGACAGGTGTCATGGAGCATTGTGATGACAAGTGCATGGAGCATTGTGATGACAGAGGCATGGAGCATCGGTCTAAAAAATTTTATGGATTATTGTGATGTCAGTGGGCATTGCACAATGTGATGACAAGGGCATGGAGCACTGTGAAGAAAAGGTCATGGATTATTGTGAAGTCAGGTGTCAGGGAGCATTGTGATGACCTATGTCATGGTACATTGTGATGACAACGGCATTGAGCATTGTGATGACAAGTGTCATGGAGGATTGTGATGACAAAGGTAATGGAGCATTGTGATGACAATGGTCATGGAGCATTGTGATGAAAAGGGCATGGAACTTTGTGATGACAAGGGCTTTTGAGAATTTTGATGACAAGTTCGTGAAGCACTGTGATGAAAAGCACATGGAGCTTGCTATGACAGTAGTCTTGGAGCATTGCGATGACAAGTGCATGGAGAATGTGATTACAAGAGTATGTAACATTGTGCTTTGAAGTGTCATGGAGCATTGTGATGGCAAGATGGTGGAGCATTGTGATGAGAAGACCATGGATAATTGTGATGACGAGCGTCATGGAGAACTGTAATGACAAGGGGCCTGGAGCATTGTGATGACAGGTGTCATGGAGCATCGTGATGACAGGGGTCATGGAGAATTGTGATGACAAGGGTCATGGAGCATTTTGATGACAAGCTTGTGGAGTATTGTGATGACAATGGCATGGAGCATTGTGATGAAAAGGGCATGGTGCATTGTGATGAAAAAGGCATAGAGCCTTTTCATGACAGGGTGCGAGAAGCATTCTGACGTCAAGTGTCAGGGAGCATTGTGATGACAAGTGTATTGAGCATTGTGATGACAAAGGTCATGGAGCATTGTGATGACAAGGGCGTGGATTATTGTGATGACAGGCATCATGGAGCGTTGTGATGACAAGTGTTATGGAACAATGTGATCACAAGTGTTTGGAGCACTGTGATGACAGAGGTCATGAATCATATTGATATCAAGAGCATGGAGCATTTTGATGACAGGGGTCATGGAGCATTGTGATGAAAAGATCATGGAGCATTGAGCTGAAAATATTCATGGAGTATTCTGATGAAAGGGGTCATGGAGCATTGTGATGACAAGGTCCTGGAGCACTCTGATGAGAAGACCATGGAGCCTTGTGATGAGAAGTCTCATGGAGCATTCTGATGAAAAGGGGCATGGAGCATTGTGATTAGAGGGTTCTTGGAGCATTGTGATTACAAGGGCATGGAGCATTGTGATGACAAAGTCATGGAACATTGTGATGAGAAGTTCATGGATAATTGTGATGACGAGCCTCATGGGGCGTTGTGATGACAAGTGTTATGGAGCATTATGATCACATTGGTTTGGAGCATTGTGATGACAGAGGTCATGGATCATTTTGATTTCATTGTGATGACAATAGCATGAAGCATTATGATGATGGGCATGGTTCGTTGTGATGACAGGGTTCATGGAGCATTGAGATGAAAAGTGTTATGGAGCTTTTTGATTACTCGGGTCATGGAACATTGTGATGACATGGCCATGGAACATTGTGATGACAGGGGTGAGGGTGTATTGTGATGACTAGTGATGGAAAATTGTGATGTCATTGGTGAGAGAGCATTTTGATTCGAAGTGCATGGAGCTTTGTGATGATAATGTTTATGGAGTATTGTGATGACAAGTTTGGGGAGCACTGTGATGACAAGTGCATGGCGCACTGCGATGACATGGGTCATGGAGCATTGTTCTGACAAGCGCATGGAGCATTGTGATGACAAGGGTCATGGAGCATTGTGCTGACAAAGGCATGCAGCATTGTGATGACAAGGCTCAGAGAGCATTGGGATGAAATGTTCATGGAGCATTTTGGTGACAAAGTTCACAGAACCTTGTGATGACGAGGGCATGGACCATTGTGATGAAAAAGTTCTTGAAGCATTGTGATGACTGGAGTCACAGAGAATTGTGATGACAAGGGAATGGAGCATTGTGATGACGGGCATGGAGAATTGGTGTGACAAGTTTCATGGATTTTTGTGATGACAGTCGGCATGGCCCATTGTGATGACAAGGGCATGGAGCATTGTGATGACAAGGTCATGGAGTATTGTGAAGACAGGTGTCAGGGTGCTTTGTGATGGCATATGTCATGTTCCATTGTGATGACAATGGCATGGAGAATTGTGATGCCAATTGTCATAGAGCATTTTGAAGACA
The DNA here is from genome assembly GCF_949752795.1 of Hyperoodon ampullatus. NCBI lineage: Eukaryota > Metazoa > Chordata > Mammalia > Artiodactyla > Ziphiidae > Hyperoodon > Hyperoodon ampullatus. The sequence continues at coordinate 539,237 of NW_027641043.1, read as the reverse complement.
AAGGTAATGGAGCATTGTGATGACAAGGGCTTGGAGCATTCTGATGACAATGGTCATGGAGCATTGTGATGAAATGTGCTTTTGAGAATTTTGATGACAATTTCGTGAAGCACTGTGATGAAAAGCAAATGGAGCTTGCTATGACAGGGGTCATGGAGCATTGCGATGACAAGTGCATGGAGAATGTGATTACAAGAGCATGTAAAATTGTGATTTGAAGTGTCCTGGAGCATTGTGATGGCAAGGCGGTGGAGCATTGTGATGAGAAGACCATGGATAATTGTGATGACGAGCGTCATGGAGAACTGTAATGACAAGGGGCATGGAGCATTGTGATGACAGGGGTCATGGAGCATTGTGATGACAACGGTCATGGAGCCTTCTGATGACAAGCTTGTGGAGTATTGTGATGACAATGGCATGGAGCATTGTGATGAGGAGACCAGGGAGCCTTGTGATGAGAAATCTCATGGAGCATTCTGATTAAAAGGGGCATGGAGCATTGTGATGCCAAGGGTCATGGAGCTTTGTGATGTCAAATGTCATGGAGCATTTTGATGACAATGGAATGGTGCATTGTGATGATAACGGCATGTAGCATTGTGATGATAGGGTCATGGAACATTGTGATGACAGTGGTGAGGGAGTATTGTGATGACTAGTGATGGAACATTGTGATATCAGTGGTGAGAGAGCATTTTCATGAGAAGTGCCTGGAGCATTGTGATGACAATGTTTATGGAGCATTGTGATAACAACGATGTGGAGCATTGTAATGACAACCGCATGGCACATTGTGATCACATCGGTCATGGAGCATTGGGCTGACAAGCTCATAGAGCATTGTGATGACAAGTGTCATGGAACATTGTGCTGACAAAGGCATGGAGCATTGTGATGCCAAGGGTCACAGAGCATTGTGATGAAAAGTTCATGGAACATTTTGGTGACAAAGGTCACAGAGACTTGTGATGATGAGGGCATGGACCATTGTGATGACAAAGTCTTGAAGCATTGTGATGACTGGAGTCACGGAGCATTGTGATGACATGTGTCATGGAGCATTTTAATGACAAGTGCATGGAGCATTGTGATGACAGGGGCATGGAGCATCGGTCTGAAAAATTTCATGGATTATTGTCATGACAGTGGGCATGGCACATTGTGAATGCAAGGGCATGGAGCACTGTGAAGAAAAGGTCATGGAGTATTGTGAAATCAGGTGTCAGGGAGCATTGTGATGACCTATGTCATGGTGCATTGTGATGACAATGGCATGGAGCATTGTGATGACAAGTGTCATGGAGGATTGTGATGACAAAGGTAATGGAGCATTGTGATGAAAAGCGCTTGGAGCATTGTGATGAGAAGTGTCATGGAGCATTGTAATGACAAGGGCATGGAGCATTGTGATGACCAAGGCCACTGAGAATTTTGATGCCAACGTCGTGAAACATTGTGATGACAAGCACATCGAACTTGTATGACAGGTGTCATGGAGCATTGTGATGACAAGTGCATGGATAATTGTGATGACAATAGCATGTAACTTTGTGACGAGAAATGTCATGGAGCATTGTTATGACAAGCTCGTGGAGAATTGTGATGACAAAGGACATGGAGCACTGTAATGACCAGGGCATTAAGCATTGTGATTGCAAGACCGTGGAGCATTGTGATGAGAAGGTCATGGATAATTGGGATGATGAGCGTCATGGAGCACTGTAATGACAAGGGAAATGGAGCATTTTGATGACAGGTGTCATGGATCATTTTGATGAGAGGGGTCATGGAGCATTCTGATGACAAGCTTGTGGAGTATTGTGATGACACTGGCAGGGAGCATTGTGATGAAAAGGGCATGGAGCATTGTGATGAAAAAGGCATGGAACCTTTTCATGACAGGGTTCAAGGAGCATTCTGACGACAAGTGTCAGGGAACATTGTGATGACAAGTGTATTGAGAATTGTGATGACAAAGGTCATGGAGCATTGTGATGACAAGGGCATGGAGTATTGTGATGACAGGCATCATGGAGCGTTGTGATGACAAGTGTTATGGAACATTGTGATCACAACGGTTTGGAGCATTGTGATGACAGAGATCATGGATCATTTTCATTTCAAGGAGCATGGAACATTTTGATGACCAGGGCATGAAGCAATGTGAACCCAAGGTTCACCGAGGATTTTGATGACAATGGGAATGGAGTATTGTGATGTCAAGTGCATGGAGCATTGTGATGACAATGTCATGAAGCATTTTGCTGACAAAAGCATGGAGCATTTTGATGACAAGAGTCATGGAGCACTGTGATGCCAAGCATCACGGAGCATTGTGATTACAGGGGTCATGGAGCATTGGGATCGCAAGGGCATGGATCATCGTGATGACAAGGGTCATGGAGCATTTTGATGACAAGATTCCCCGATCATTGTGTTGTCAGGGGTCATGGAGCATTGTGATGACAGTGGTAATGGAGCATTGTGATGAGAAGGTCATAGAGCATTGGGCTAAAAATATTCATGGAGTATTGTGAAGGTGGGGGTCATAGAGCATTGTGATGACAAGGGAATGGAGCATTGTGATGAGAAGGTACTGAAGCACTGTGATAAGAAAACATTGGAGCCTTGTATTGACGAGTCTCATGGAGCATTCTGATGAAAAGGGGCATGGAGAATTGGGATTACATGGGTCTTGGAACATTGTGAAGAAAAGGGCATGGATCATTGTGATGAAAAGGTCATGGAGCCTTGTCATGACTGGGTTCAAGGAGCATAATGACGACAAGTGTCAGGGAGCATTGTGATGACAAATGTATTGAACATTGTGATGACAAAGGTCATGGAGCATTGTGATGAGAAGACCATGGATAATTGTGATGACGAGCGTCATGGGGCATTGTGATGACAAGTTTTAGGGAACACTGTGATCACAAGGGTTTGGAACATTGTGATGACAGAGGTCATGGAGCATTTTGATTCCATTGTAATGAAAATAGCATGAAACATTATGATGATGGGCATGGTTCATTGTGATGACAGGGTTCATGGAGCACGGAGATGAAAAGGGGCATCGAGCATTGTGATTAAAGGGGTCTTGGAGCATTGTGATGAGACGTTCATGGAGCATTTGTCTGAAAATGTTCATGGAGAATTGTGATTACAGGGGTCATGCAGCACTGTGATGACAAGGGTCATGGAGCATTGTGATGACAAGCGTCACGGAATATTCTGATTAAAGGTGTCATGGAACATTGTGATGACAAGGGCATGGATCATTTTGATGACAAGTATCATGGAGATTTTTGATGACAAGAGTCCCGGATCATTGTGTTGTGAGGGGTCATGGAGCACGTGGATGACAGTGGTCATGGATCATTGTGATGACAGGGGTCATGGTGCATTGTGATGAGAAGGTCATGGATCATTGGGCTGAAAATGTGCATGGAGTATTGTGATGACAGGGGTCATGGAGTATTGTGATGACAAGGGACTGGAGCATTGTGATGAAAAGGTCCTGGAGCATTGTGCTGAGAAGACCATGGAGTCTTGTGATGACAATTCTCATGGAGCATTCTGATGAAAAGTGGCATGGAGCATTGTAATTAATGACGTCTTGGAGCATTTAGATGACAAGGGCATGGAGCATGGTGATGAGAAGGCCATGGAGCTTTCTGATGACATGCGTCATGGAGCTTTGTGAAGACAAGCACATGGAGCATAGTGATTACCGCGATCTTGGAGCATTGTGATGAAAAGGGCATAGATCAGTTCGATGAAAAATGCATGGAGCCTTGTCATGACAGGGTTCAAGGAGCGTACTGAGGACAAGTGTCAGGGAGAATTGAGATGACAAGTGTATTGAGCATTGTGATGACAAAGGTCATGGAGCATTGTGATGAGAAGACCATGGATAATTGTGATGACGAGCGTAATGGGGTGTTGTGATGCCAAGTGTTATGGAACATTGTGATCACAAGGGTTTGGGGCATTTTGGTGTCAGAGGTAATGGAGCATGGTGATTTCATTGTGATGACAATAGCATGAAGCATTATGATGATGGGCATGGTGCATTGTGATGACAGCGTTCATGCAGCATTGAGATGAAAAGTGGCATGGAATATTGTGATGACAAATGTCATGAAGCATTGTGATGACTTGAGTCACAGAACATTGTGATGACAGAGGTCATGGAGCATTGTGATGACAAGGGCATGGAGCATTTGGATGAAAGGGGCATGTAGCATTGGTCTGACATGTTTCATGGATTATTGTGATGACAGAGGGCATGGCACATTGTGATGCGAAGGGCATGGAGCATTGTGATGACAAGGTCCTTGATTATTGTGAAGAAAGGTGTCAGGGAGCATTGTGGTGACATATGTCACGGTGCATTGTGATGACAATGGCATTGAGTATTGTGATGCCAAGTGTCATGGATATATGTGATGACAAATGTAATGGAGCATTGTGATGACAAGGGCTGGGAGCATTGTGATTACAAAGGTAATGGAGCATTATGATGACAAGGGAATTGATCACTGTGATGACAAGGGTCATGGAGCATTTTGATGACAAAAGTCCCGAATCATTGTGTTGTCAGTTTTCATGGAGCATTGTGATGACATGGTTCATGGAGCATTGTGATGAGAGCGGTCATGGAGCATTGTGATGACAAGGGTCTTGGAGCATTCTGATGACAAGCTTGTGGAGTATTGTGATGACAATGGCATGGAGCATTGTGAGAAAAATGGCATGGAGCATTTTGATGAAAAAGGCATGGAGCCTTTTCAAGACAGGATTCAAGGAGCATTCTGAGGAAAAGTGTCAGGGAGCATTGTGATGACAAGTGTATTGAGCATTGTGATGGCAAAGTTCATGGAGGATTGTGATGACAAGGGCATGGATTATTGTGATGACAGGCATCATGGAGCGTTGTGATGACAAGTGTTATGGAGCGTTGTGATGACAAGTGTTATGGAACATTGTGATCACAAGTTTTTGGAGCATTGTGATGAGAGAGGTCATGGATCATTTTTATTTGAAGAATCATGGAGCATTGTGATGACAAGGGCATGAAGCAATGTGATCCCAAAGTTCATTGAGGATTGTGATGACACAGGTAATGGAGGATTGTGATGACAAGGTCATGTAGCATTTTGCTAACAAAGGCATGGAACACCGTGATGACAAGTGTCATGGAGTTTTGTGACAACAAGCGTCAAGGACAATTGTGATTACAGGGGTCATGGAGCATGGGGATGACAAGCGCATGGAATATTCTGATGACAAGTGGCATGGATCATTTTGATGGCTGTGGTCATGTAGCATTGTGATGATATGGGTCATGGAGCATTGTGATGAGAAGGTCATGGAGCACTGGGCTGAAAATATTCATGGAGTACTGTGATGACAGGGGTCATGGAGCATTGTGATGAGAAAGGAATGGAGCATTGTGATGACAAGTGTCATGGAGCATTGTGCTGACAAAGGCATGGAGCATTGTGATGACAAGGGACACAGAGCATTTTGAAGAAAAGTTCATGGAGCATTGTGGTGACTAAGATCACAGAGCCTCGTGTGACGAGGGCATGGATCATTGGTCTGACAATTTTCATGGATTATTGTGATGACAGTGGGCATGGAGCATTGTGATGACAAGGGCATGGAGCATTGTGGTGACAAAGATCACAGAGCCTTGTGTGACCAGGGCATGGACCATTGTGATGACAAAGGTCATGAAGCATTGTGATGACTGGAGTCACGGAGCATTGTGATGACAGGTGTCATGGAGCATTGTGATGACAAGGGCATGGAGCATTGTGATGACAGCGGCATGAAACATTAATCTGACAAGTTTCATGGATTATTGTGATGACAGTGGGCATGGTGCATTGTGATGATAAGGGCGTGGATCATTGTGATGACAAGTGTCATGGAGCATTTTGATGACAAGAGTGCCGGATCATTGTGTTGTCAGAGGTCATGGAGGGTTGTGATGACATTGGTCATGGAGCATTGTGATGACAGGTTTCAAGGAGCACTGTGATGAGAATGTCATGGAACACTGTGCTGAAAATGTTCATGAAGTATTGTGATGACAGGAGTCATGGAGCATTGTGATGACAAGAGAAAGGAGCATTGTGATGACAAGGTCCTGGAGCATTGTGATGAGAAAACCAGGGAGCCTTGTGATGACATTCTCATGCAGCATTCTAATGAAAATGGGCATGGAGCATTGTGATTACAGGGGTTGTGGAGCATTCTGATGACAAGGGAATTGTGCATTGTGATGAGAAAGCCATGGAGCATTCTGAAGACATGTATCATTGAGCTTTGTGATGACAAGGACATGGAGCCTTGTGATGACAAGGCTGTGGAACATTGTGATGACTGGGATCATGGAGCATTGTTATGACACTGGTAATGGAGCATTGTGATGACAAGGCCATGGGGCATTGGTCTGAAAAGTTTCATGGATTATTGTGATGAGAGTGGGCCTGGAGCACTGTGATGACAAGGGCCTGGAACCCTGTAGTACAGGGTTCATGGAGGACTGTAATGACAAGGGCATGGAGCATTGTTATGAGAAGGGCATCGAACATTGTGATGGCAAACGTCATGGACATTTGTGATGACAAGGGCATGGAGCAATGTGATGAAAAGGTTCCTGGAGCATTGTGATGACACTGACATGGAGCATTGTGATGCCAAGGGTCATTGAACTTTGTGATGACAAAACTTACGGAGAATTTTGATGACATGTGTTATGGAGCATTTTGAGGTCAGGGGTCATGGAGCACTGTGATGATAAGTGCATACAGTATTGTGATGACATGGGTCATGGAACATTGTGATGAGAAGGGTGAGGGAGTATTGTGATGACTAGTTATGGAACAGTGTGATATCAGTGGTGACAGAGCATTTTGATGAGAAGTGCATGGAGCATTGTGATGACAAGCTGGTGGAGCATTTGTTGACAAGCGCATGGAGCATTGTGATGACAAGTGTCTTTGCGTATTGTGCTGAGAAAGGCATGGAGCATTGTGATGACAAGGGTCATGGAGCATTGTGATGAAAAGTTCATGGAGCATTGTGGTGACAGGTCACAGAGCCTTGTGATGACGAGGGCACTGACCATTGTGATCACAAAGATCATGAAGCATTGTGATGAATGGAGTCACGGAGCATTGTGATGACAGTGGCCATGGAGCATTGGGATGTCAAGGGCATGGAGCATTGTGATGACAGGGGCATGGAGCATTTTGATGGTAAAACCCTGAAGCATAGTGATGAGAAGACCTTGGGTAATTGTGATGACGAGCATCATGGAGCACTGTACTGACAAGGGGCATGGAGCATTGTGATGACAGGTGTCAGGGAACATTGTGATGACAGAGGTCATGGAGCATTGTGATGACAAGGGCATGGAGCATTGTGATGACAAGGGCTTGGAGCATTGTGATGACAAGTGTCATGGAGCATTGTGATGACAATGGCATGGAGCATTGTGATGACAACGTCATGGATTATTGTTAAGATAGGTGTCAGGGAGCAGTGTGATGACATAGGTCATGTTCCATTGTGATGCCAATGACATGGAGCATGGTGATGCCAAGTGTCATGGAGGATTGTGATGACAAAGGTAAAGGAGCTTTGTGATGACAGGGGCATGGATCATTTTGATGACAAGGGTTTGGAGCATTGTGATGACAAGTGTCATGGAGCATTGTGATGACATTGGCATGCAGCATTGTGATGACAAGGGACATTGAGAATTTTTATAACAATGTCATGAAGCTTTGTGATGACAAGCATATGGAGCTTGCTATGACATGGGTCAGGGAGCATTGCGATGACAAGTGCATAGAGAATTGTGATGACAAAAGCATTTAACATTGTGATGAGAAGTGTCATCGAGCATTGTGATGACAAAGAGGTGGAGAATTGTGATGACAAGGGACATGGAGCATTGTGATGACCAGGGCATGGAGCAAGGTGATGGCAAGACAGTGGAGCATTGTGATGAGAAGGCCATGGATAATTGTGATGATGAGCATCATGGAGCATTATGATGACAAGAGCCGTGGAGCATTCTGACATAAGATATCACTTATGAAGGAAATGTAAACATGGCTACACATGAACAGAATTAGGAAAGAGAACAGAGTCTCACATTTAGAAAACTTACTTATGCCTGCTTAAGGGGAAAGGAGAGGTGGGGAGAAGAAGAAAACCACAGTTTGATATTAGCACAGGTACAGTTGCATAATCCAAATACAGAAGAGACAAGACCTACTCCTTCCTCAGTGAACGGGACTCAACAGCCCTATTCCCACAGAGGAATATATCTGACTAGTAAGAATCTTAACACCTACGTATTGATATGTCTCCATAAGGGAATCAAGTGTGTCTAGACTGGCATAAACACGTCAGTGAAAATCAGAACAACCTCATAATATAAATGAATTTCAAAAACAAAACAAAAAAAGAGCGAAATTCTAACACAATTCCTTCAGGTGTTCTGATGAAACCTGGAATGACCCTATCTAAAATGACAGCTGGATGAGACATAAGGCTGGAACACTTGGGACTGAGAGGATTGGTGAGATTGGATGAGAAAATGCAGACCGTTTAAAGCAATAATGCATGCCACCAATTCCATGGGTCCCAAGTCGACAGGTAAAAGGGAATATCACTACAGTTATAACATGTATGGGAAACATAGAGAATGGACACACTGTGAATACGAAAGGATTCTAAAACTCAACTAATAGTCCCTATCCTGGTGCTCCAGTTTGAGTTTCCAACTGCTTTATTATCAATCTCCCAACTGGAGAGACAGCCCCTTTAACCTCCTGGTTCTCACAGGTTGCCAATTTGGCAGAGGATGAAAGGGAAGAGGGAGAACCAATGAGAGAGTAACTGTTAGGCATTTGGACGGGCACATGTCACTCTAATTTCCCGTCAGGAAGAAATATTAACCAAAGTCTCAGTCAGCTGCCAGGAACCAGTACAGGTCCTCAACCAAAATTGTGGATTTGCTGTCAGCTTACAAAAAACGAGTTGAAAAATGGAGCCCTGGGGCACAGCAATTCAAAAAATGGCAGCGTAATGAACGACAACTATCGTCCAAAAATCTTTTGAGGGATGGCAATGAGGCGGACTTGAAAACGAGGCACAATAGCATGAAACAAATTTCAAGAGGTACTTTGGAGTCGCCTTTTAAGCACAGCAAGAGGGGCTCACTGTCGACAATGATGCACTTGGCAAAAAAGTGCATATGAGTTTCCTCCAGAATATATTCAGGAGAAAATGCATATGACCTTTTTTGCCAAGCAAGCAAGCGGGCAATGCAAATCTGCACTACAAAGCAGTATCACTTCCCACTGGAAAAAAGGGACATCTGCAAAATGTGTAAAAACTAGAAAGGCAACACAGGCCCTCAAGAACAGGGAGCCTAGTTATGCTGATGGGCGGGATGTAAATTGCCAACTGCCTCTCTGGAGGAATGCATTGTGTTCCACCAAAAAAGTAAACAACAGAACTACAAAGCCAAGTGCACTTCCAGGCTAGGGGATATACCTTGGGAAAACTGAAAATCAATAAGACAGAGCCACCCCAAAATTTAGGGCTGCACTGCTAACAAGAACCTCAACTTGGGTACACCTGAAATATCTCAGGAAAGACAAAAATGGTTCAAGAAATTGTGGTACTTACGTATGATGGAATATCTCTCAGCCATGAAATCAATGTCATAAGGCCAGTAGCAGCAAAATGAGTGGATTCAGGTACGATGATTCTACGTGAAATAAGTCATAGAGAAATAGAAACTTATCATAAGATATCACTTATGAAGGTCCTGTAAACATGGCTACACATGAAATGAGTTAGGAAAGAGAACAGAGTCTCACATTTAGAAAACACTATTATGCCTGCTAAGTGTAAAGGAGAGGTTTGGTGATGCATAAAACCAGAGTTTGATATTAGTACAGGTACCGATCCAAAAACCCAATACGGAATATACAAGACCTACCCTCTCCTCAGTGAAAGGGACTCAAAACCCCATATTTCCCACAGAGAAATATATCTGACTATTAAGAATCTTAAAAACTATGTATTGATATGTCTCTGTAATGGAATCAAGTGTGTCTAGACAGGCATAAACATGGCAGTGAGAATCAGCTCACACCCACTATAAAAAGGAATTTCAAAAACAAAACAAAAAAACAGGGAAATTCTTCACTATTCTTTCAGGGGCTCTGATGAAACGTGGAATGACCCTATCTACAACGACAGCTGGATGTGGCATAAGGCTGTACACGTGGGTCTGAGAGGACTGGTGAGATTCGGTGAGCAAATGCAGACCATTTAAAGCAATAAAGCGTGGCACACATTCCAAGGGTCCCAACTCTCCAGGTTGAAGGCAATATTACTACAGCTAAAACATGTACAGAAAACCTAGAGAATGGACACACTTTGAATACGAAAGGTTTCTGAAACTCAACAATAGTCCCACTTCTGGTGCTCCGGTTAGAATTTCCAACTGCTTTACTATCAGTCTCCTAACTTGGAGAGACAGACCCTTTAACATGCTTGTTAGCACAGGTTGCCAATTTGGCAGAGGATAAAAGGGAAGAGGGAGAACCAATGAGAGAATAGCTGTTAGGCATTTGGACGGGCACATGACACTAAAATTCCCTGGCAGGAAGAAGAATTAACCAAAGTCTCAGCCACCCGCCGGGAACGATTATAGGTCCTGAAACAAAATTTTGGACTTGCGGGCAGCCTACAAAAAACGAGTTGTAAAATGGAACTCAGGCCACTGCAATTCACAAACTGGCAGAGTAATAAAGGACAACTATCGTCTAAAAATCTGTTGAGGGAAGGCAACGAGGAGGTGGACTTGAAAGCGAACCAGAATAGCAGGAAACTGATTTCCAGAGGTACATTGGAATCGCCTTTAAAGGACAGGAAGTGGGGCACAACTTCGACAATGATGCACTTGGCCAAAAAGGGCGTATGCGTTTTCTCCTTAATATATTCAGGAGAAAACGCATACGCCCTTTTTTGCCAAGCAAGCAAGCGGGCAATGCAAAGCTGCACTACAAAGAAGTATCACTACCCACCAGTCAAAACGGACATCGCAAAATGTGGGAAAACCAGAAAGGCAAGACATGCCCTGGAGAACAGGGAGCCTTGTTATGCTGATGGGCAGGATGTAAATTGCCAACTGCCTCTCTGGAGGAGTGCATTCTGTGCGCTAAAACAAGTAAAAAACAGAGCTACAGACCGGAGGGCACTTCCAGTCTATGGAATATATCTTGGGAGAAATGAAAATCAATAAGACAGAGCCACCCCAAAATTTAGGGCTGCTCTGCTTACAAGAACCTCAACTGGGGTACACCATAAATGTCCCAGGAAAGACAAAAATGGTTCAAGAAATTCTGGTACTTACGTACGATGGAATATCCCTCAGCCATGAAATCAATGTCATAAGGCGAGTAGCAGCAAAATGAGTGGATTCAGGTAAGATGATTCTAAGTGAAATAAGTCACAGAGAAAAAGAAACGTATCATAAGATATCACTTATGAAGGTCCTGTAAACATGGCTACACATGAACTGAGTTAGGAAACAGTACAGAGTAACGAATCTTATCATAAGTTATGACTCATAGCGGGAATGTACACATGGCTACACATGAACTGCATTACAAACACAACAGAGTCACACATTTAGAAAACAATCTTCTACCTGCTTAAGGGGAAATGCGAGGTGGGGTAATGCATAAAACCACAGTTTTAAATTAGCACAGATACCGATACATAAACCAAGTATGTAATAGACAACACCTACTCCCAGCACAATGAACTGGACTCAACACCCCCTATTCATTGCAGAGGAATATATCTGACTTTAAGAATTTTAAAACATATGTATTCTCATGTCTCCATAAAGGAATCATGTGTGTGTATAACGGCATGAACACTGCACTGAAATTCAGCTAACCCCCTGTATAAAAATAAATTTCAAAAGCAAAATGCAAAAACAGCAAAACAGAGAGAAATTCTTAAAAATTACGTTCAGGGCCTGTGATGCAACGTGGATTGAACAACTTTACACCCACCTCTGGATGAGGCAGAAGACTGGACACTTGGAGCTGACAAGATTGCTGAGGTTGTGTGAGCAAAAGAACACCACTTAGAGCAATACTTTGTGCTACCCATTCTAGTGGTCCCAATTCTCCAGGTTTAAGGGAATCTTCCTACAGTTAAAAATGCATGGGAAACCCAGTGGTTGGTACACTGTGTAATCGGGAAAGATTTCTAAAAGTTACCTCATTTTTCCTTTCATTGTGCTGGGCTTCGCCATTCCATCTGCATTACTGAAAATCTCCCCACTTGGAGTTTCAGCGGCTTTACCCTCCTGTTATGCACAGTTTGCAAATTGTGCAGAGGATGAACAGGAAGAGGGGAAACAAATGAGAGATTAGCTGTAGGTGTTTGCATGGGCACATGTCTCTCTAGTTTCACCTCAGGAAGAAGAATTAACCAAAGGCTCAGCCTGCAGCCCCGGAACCAGACTAGGGCCTAAAGCCATCCTGCAGTATTGCAGCCAGCTCACAAATAGGCGATTTGAAAAATGGAAATCAAGGGCACAGCAATTCACAAACTTTCAGAGTTATAAGGGACAACTATCATCCAGAAATATATTGAGGTAAGGCAGTGAAGAGGATTTGAATGCAAGGCAGAATTTAAGGAAACAGATTTCAAGAGGTGGATTGGAGTCATCTTAAAAGCACATGAAAAGTGACAGATCTTCGACAATGATGTCCTTGGCCAAAAAGGGAGTATGTGTATTTTCTTTAATATATTCAGGAAAAAAATGCATATGCCCTTTTTGGCCAAGCAAGCCATCAGGCATTGCAAATCCACACTACATAGAAGTGTCACTTACCTCCGGTCAAAAGGGCCATCCGCAAATAGTGTAAAAACCACAAATACAAGAGAGGCCATGGAGAAAAGGGAGCCTGGTTACGCCGATGGACAGAATGTAAATTGTCAACAGCCTCTCTGGAGAACTGTATGTTGTTTTCTAAAACAGAGGTACAGAGCATAGCACACTTCCACTCATGGGCGTGTATTTTGGGAAAACTAAAAATCCACAACACACAGCCACCCCAAAATTTATGGCTGCTATGTTTACAAGAACCTGAACTTTGGTACACTTTAAATACACCAGAAAAGGAAAAAAAATAATGGATAAAGATGTTGTGGTACTTATATACAATGGAATGTCCCTCAGACATAAAATCAATGTCATAAGGCAAATAGCAGCATAGTGAGTGGCTTTAGGTACGATGATGCTAAGTGAAATGAGCCACAAAGAAAAAGAAACTTATTGTAATATATCACTTCTACAGGGAATGTAAACATGGATACACATGAACTGAATTTCAAAAGAGAACAGAGTTACACATTTAGAAAACACACTTATGCCTCCTTAAGGGGAAAGGTGACGTGGGGTGATGCGTAAAACCAGAGTTTGAAATTAGCACAGATACCATTCCATATACCAAATATGTAATAGACAAGACCTACTCCTTTCTCAATGAACTGGACACAAAACACCCTATTCACTGAAGAGGAATATGTCTGACTGCTAATAATCTTGAAACCTATGTATTTATATGTCTCCATAATGGAAACAAGTGTATGCAGATTGGCATAAACACAGATCAATGGAACAGGACAGAAAGCTCAGAGATAAACCTACATACCTATGGCTATCTCATCTATGACAAAGGAGCTAAGGAGATACAATGGAGAAAAGACAGTCTCTTCAGTAATTGGTGCTGGGAAAACTGGACCCCTACACATAAAAGAATGAAATTAGGACACTCCATAACACCATACACAAAAATAAACTCTAAATTGATTAGAGATCTAAATATAAGACCAGACACTATAAAACACTTAGAGGAAACCATAGGCATAACACTCTATGACATAAATCACAGCAAGATCCTTTCTGACCCACCTCCTAGAGAAATGGAAATAAAAACAGAAATCAACAAATGGGACCTAATGAAACTTAAAACTTTTACACAGTACAGGAAAACATAAACAAGATGCAAAAACAACCCTCAGAATGGGAGAAAATATTTTCAAATGAAGCAATTGACAAAGGATTAATCTCCAAACTTTACAAGCACCACATGTAGCTCAATATCACAAAAACAAACAACCCAATTCAAAAACGGGCAGAAGACCTAAATAGACATTTCTCCAAAGAAGATATACAGATTACCAAGAAACACATGAAAGGATGCTGAACATCACTAATCATTAGAGAAATGCAAATCAAAACTACTGTGAGGTATCACCTCACAGCAGTCAGAGTGGCAATCATCAAAAAAAAATCTACAAAACAATAAATGCTGGAGAGGCCTTTATTGGAGAAAAGGGAACACACTTGCACTGTGGGTGGGAATGTAAATTGATATGGGCACAAGGGAGAACAGTACAGAGGTTCCTTTAATTAACTAACAATAGAAGTACCAAACGACACAACAATCCAACTACTGTGCATTTGCCTTGCGAAAAGCATAATTCAAAAAGAGTTATGTACGAAAATGTTCATTTCAGCTCTATTTACAATAGCCAGGACATGGAAGCAACCTAAGTGTCCATCGAGAGATGAATGGATAAAGAAGATCTGGCACATATATACAATGGAATATTACTCAGCCATAAAACGAAGCAAAACTGACTTATTTGTCCTGAGGTGGATGGACTTAGAATCTGTCCTACACAGTGAAGTAAGTCAGAAAGGGAAAAACAAATACTGTATGTTAACAGAGATATACGGAATCTAATGAAGAAAAAAAAAAGATTTTGAAGAACTTAGTGGCAGGACAGGATTAAGGACACAGAAGTAGAGAAAGGACTTGAGGACACCGGAAAGGGGATGGGTAAGCTGGGACGAAGTGAGAGAGTGGCATGGACATAAATACATTACCAAATGTAACACTGATAGCTAATGGGATGCTGCCACATAGAAGAGGGAGATCAGCTTGGTGCTTTGTGACCACCTAAAGGGGTGGGATATGGAGTGTGGGAGGGAGATGCAAGAGGGAGGGGATCTGGTGACATTTGTATATGTATAGCTGATTCACTTTCTTATACAGCAGAAACAAACACTCCATTGTAAAGCAATTATACTCCAATAAACGTGTAAAAGGAAAAAAAAAAAGAAAGCCCAGGGAAAAACCTACACACCTATGGTCAACTAATCTATGACAAAGGAGGCAAGACTATACAATGGAGATAAAACAGTCTCTTCAATCAGTGGTGCTGGGAAATATGGACAGCTACATGTAAAAGAATGAAATTAGAACACTCCCCAACACCATCCATAAAAATATATTCAAAATGGATTAGAGACCTTAATGTAAGACTGGACAGTATAAAACTCTGAGAGGAAAACTTATGAAGAATACTCTGACGTAAATCACAGCAAGATCTTTTTTGATCCACCTCCTATACTAATGAAATAAAAAAGAAAACTAAACAGCTGGGACCTAATGAAACGTAAAAGCTTTTGCAAAGCAAAGGAAACTACAAACAAGATGAAAAGACAACCCTCAGAATGGCAGAAAATATTTGCAAACGAATCAATGGACAATTGCTTAATCTCCAATATATATAAACAGCTCATGCAGCTCAATATTAATAAAACAAACAACCCAATACAAAAATGGAAGAAGATCTAAATAGACATTTATTCCAAGAAGACATAGAGATGGCCAAGACACACATGAAAATCTGCTCAACATCACTAATTATTAGAGAAATGGAAATCGAAACTACAATGAGGTATCACGTCACACCTGTTAGAATGGACATCATCAGAAAATCTACAAACAACAAATGCTGGAGAGGGTGTGGAGATAAGGAACCTTCTTCCACTATTGTTGGGAATGTAAATCAATACAGTCTCTATGGAGAACAGTATGGAGGTTCTTTAAAAACTAAAAATAGAATTACCATATAATCCAGCAATCCCACTACTTCGCATATACCCAGAGAAAACTATAAATCAAAAAGACACATTCACCATAATGTTCATTGCAGCACTATTTACAATAGCCAGGTAATGAAAGCAACCTAAGTGCCCACAGACAGACGAATGGATAAAGATGTGGTACATATATACAATGGAATATTACTCAGCCATACATAGGAATGAAATTAGGTCATTTGTAGAGACCTTGATGGATCTAGAGACTGTCATACAGAGTGAAGTAAGTCAAAAAGAGAAAAACAAATATTGTATATTAATGCATATATGTGGAACCTAGAAAAATGGTACAGGTGAACCGGTTTGCAGGGCAGAGATAGAGACACAGATGTAGAGAATAAACATATGTACACCAAGGGGGGAATGCCATGTGAGGGTGGTTGTGGGATGAATTGGGAGACTGGGATTCACATGTGCACACTTATATGTATAAAATAGGTATACAATAAGAACCTGCTGTATAAAAGAAAGAAATAAATTTTAAAAAAATTAAAAATAAATAAATAACATTTAATTTAAAAAAACAGAAAAAAATTATTTCCCTTCATATAGACCTCTTTATATTAATGCATTATTTCCATGTTTATATTTGTAAATTAAAAAAAAAGAGGAATAAATAAAATCTACCTTGAACCAAAAAGAAAAAAATAAAGAAAAAAAAAAAACAGAACCTACCAGTTATACAGAGGAAAATTGTATCAGGGCACTTGCTCCAGTGGTAAAAATTCTTAAGTTGGTCAGAGGTGTGAAATCGTCTCCCATGCAGTCACCAGCGCTCCCCCCCACAAGGAGCATCCTCATTGCAAAGCTGGGGGACTGTGTCGAGGCGTCTGTGAGTAAATGTTAGCTGAGCCCCAGTCCTGCTGCAGCTGAACTCTTCCCAACCTTTCCAGGTAAAACACCTGAATATGTACAAGAAATTGCAAGCCTAGAGGAAGGGCTGTGGAGTCACACAAGCGACAGCACATAGGCCGACTTGGTGCCAGCAGGCCAGCCAGGATGGTCCTGGCCCCAGATGCTCTTCTGGAAGCTTTCCATTTCCCTGCCTGAGATACCCCTCCTGCCACGTACCCCACTGCTTTTTTACTTCCTCACCTCTGCCTGGAGAGAAATTCCAGCGGCAGGTATGTGTGACACATCCTCTTCTTTAGCAGGTGGCAGCCTGGCAACTCCTGCAGAAAGTCCATCAGAGCCTCCCTCAAACTGGGCCACCCACAAAGCCACGGCCCCTCACTCCCTCCCACCACCCCAGCCCCGGCACTGCTGACGGGACAGAGAATATGGCACCAGGCACAGCAACAGGGTCTCTTGCTGACTGGAGAGGTGTTTATATTGACCTCGACCCAGGCACACCTAGGGAGGGCGGGCAGGCACTGTCAGGCTGCCCAAATCAGCCAATCCTCAGCCCTCAGGGGCTCACAGTTGCAGAAAATGAACCTTGCTAAACAGGCCAGTCCCAAGGAACAGGTGTGGGCTCCTGAGAGTCAGGATAGACAAGGGGCTGCAGCTGCAGCTGGTTTTCTTATCATTTTATCTGTTCTATGAGTGGAAAACAAATTCAAGAAGACCCTATCCTAATGAGAGGAACCCAGGAGCCAGGGAGAGGAGTGATGGTGGGTGGAGACAGAGGCCTGGTGCCCTGGCTGCAGTGGAAGTGTCTGGAAGACCAGGCAGAGAGAGGCTGCACAGAGTGATACCCAGGGTCACAGACCTCTCAGAGCTGCTGTTTGTTAGTTCAAGTCCTGCTCTGATGTGTTCTGTGTCAGCTGTGAGCGACAGGTGAGCTGGTGGTTCTCTGCAAGGTGGGCTATGTGCACAGTTCCTGTGTTTCCATCCCTGCTGGGGTACCGGCCCAGGGGAGCTCTGTATCCTGGGAAGGGCCTGAGTAGGAGAGCCCCATGGGCTTCTGAGTAGCTGCACAGGTGAGCTCCATACCCTGGGAGGGACTTGACCACGAGAGCCCCGTGGGCTGTGGGGTGGGCGGTGCAGCCCAGGTGAGCTCCATATCCTCGGATTGGCCTGACCACGAGAGCCCCATGGGCTGCTGGAAACCTGGTAAAGTATATCAGGACAGTCAGTGAAGCCACCGAGGATATACATCCAGTAGCTCCTATTTCCTACACCCTGCTGGTCATTCTACCATCCATCAGGCCATGGCATTCTGTATTAGACGTCAATGATGACTTCTTCTGTATTCCATTCATCTCAGAGTCACAAGAACTTTTGGCTTGTGAGTGGCAGGACACAACATGCAACAAAACCAATAATGCTGGGCCGTCCTGCCCCAATGGTTCAAAAATCCCCACACCATCATTGGGGAAATGCCCTCTAAAGACCTAAAAGTTCTACCTCTGTAAAAGGGAACCCTCCTTCAATATGCAGATGACATTCGGATCGCCAGGCCTACTAAAGACGCCTCTGAACTACCTAGCCAAGAAAGGATAAAAGGTGTCCAAGGAAAAGGCTCAATTATCCCAGGCTAAGGTGACATGCCTGGGCTTCATTCTCACAGATATTCGGAGAAACACATCCCAGGATAGGGAAGAAGCCATTTGCAGCCTTACTTCTTCTAAAACTGGAAGACAGGGGCTTCCCTGCTGGCGCAGTGGTTGAGAGTCCGCCTGCCGATGCAGGGGACACGGGTTCGTGCCCCGGTCCGGGAAGATCCCACATGCTGCGGAGCGGCTGGGCCCGTGAGCCATGGCCACTGAGCCTGCGCGTCCGGGGCCTGTGCTCTGCAACGGGAGAGGCCACAACAGTGAGAGGCCTGCGTACCGCAAAAAAAAAAAAAAAAAAAAAAAAAACTGGAAGACATCTTAGGGGTTCCTGGGGAGGCCAAGGTTTTATGCATCTGGATCCCTAACTACAGTCTAATAGCTGGGCCTCTACATGAAACACTGACATGAAATGATGATGATTCTTTTGAATAGAATCCAGAAGCAGCCATTCAAGAATGGAAAGAGCAGTCAATTCAGACCCTTGCCCAGGAACTCCCTAATTTAGCTAAACCCTTTGTCCTTTACACACCCGGTCAAAGGTTAAGCGCCCTTGGAGCCTTAGTGCAAAAACTGGGACCACTTGAAATGGAGCAACACAAGAATGCCCTTCAGGTATGAATAACTATGGTCACCAAGGCCTTTGCCCACTGCCCCATCAGGCCAGGATACTGGGGTATCTAAAAAGCTGGAAATCAGCAGCCCACAAAGCCAGCTCCCTCCTAAGGGAAAAGGAACCCACTTGGTGATTCTAACCACCCATCATGCCCTGAAGTTGCAGGGGTCGCGCTGCGGACACACTGACTTGAGTGAGGAGGCCCTCCAACTCCATCCTCCAGAGAGACAAACGGGGGCAATGGGCCCCCAAGATGACTCATGTGACCATCACTTGACCTGGAGTTTCTCTCAGAAAACAAGTCTGTGCCCCGAAAGACCAGACTACTGCTTGCAGGACTTACTGCACCCAGACGGGAGCTAACAAGCTTGGCGGAGGAAACGTATATCACGATTTCACCATAGAAAACCCTACAGACACCGCGGTGATGGTGGCCAATATGACCGGCTGGACTGCTGGCTACTTCAAAAGGCTGTTAACTCAGTGGACATCATGGTCCTGGATCACCACCGACCCTGGACTGTCTGGCAGTTGAGCGGGCAGGGCTTTGACACATGGTGCTGTTTGTACATTAATTCAGGGACCTAATTAAAGAAAGCACAGACTACTGGTCAGAGCATCTAGGCTGGCAAATCCGTCAGCCTAAGTTCACCGAACAAATGTGGGGTGGGGTGAAACCTGCCACAGCAGCATCTCTGTGCGTCTCTTTCCAGGACCATTAAAGGTCATTAGAATCTATAACACTTCCAATGCTGGTGCTCAGGTGGACGAGCAGTGAGGCAGGAGGGCTTGGGACAATCAACCTCACCTGGAGGCTGCTCGGGAGAAAATTTGCCCCTCCCCCCGTGTATGAGGGCTCCCACCTCAGCATGAAGCAGTTACAAAAGAGGTGTCTGCACCCTCAGCACCCCAAGAATGAGGAACGGGACAAAAAGCAGAGGAGGTGTTCGTCTCCGGCAACGTTCATTAAAAATTCCTGCGAGATAAAAAGAGAATCTGGGCAATAAAATAAAGTCTAACCTGTTTTTCCTTTGTGCTTTGTCTAATTTCATGTGCTCCTAGGGTTCCGCATGCAGAGTTCCCACACCCGGCACTTCAGACCCGATTTTCTAGTGCAGAATGGCTGGGTCGACACCTCAGCTAGCGGGGTCCCTCACAGACTCTGCGAAATAGAGCCTGAGCTGCAGCCAACCCAGCCCTCGAGAGCTCCATCCCCTCCCTCCTGCTGACGCTGCTGGGATCCCTACACAGCAGCCCAGCCCACAGCCCGTGGGGGAGTGCACACTCTCACCTCTCCATTCTGTTTTCAAAATATAATGTTTCCTTTGCTTCTGAACCAAACTCAGTCTTGATCTGTTGGCTCCAATGACACTGGGCACGGGGACTCCTGTTGTGGTCCACTCTGGAGGATCAGTAACAGAAATTGAGAACATTGTAACTTCAATGAACAGATGTGTGAGCCAAACTGTAGTCAACCTAGAGCAGTGTATAAGGTTCGGGTAAAATAAGATGTTTCTAAGACTTACATCTGATATTACCATCACTTTATTATAGGCAAGTTTAGTGAAGACGTCTGTCTTATTAGTCAGGTCATCATTAGAGAAATGAAGTGATTTATTCCCAAGGATGTACATCGAATAATCTTGGCTGAAGCTTTAATCTTTTTTTGAATGCTTTTCCATTGAAAATGATACCTCGCTTTCAGCTTCCCCATTTCTGAGTAGTATAAAATCTTATAATTTATTATTACCAAAGGGGAAAGGTAGGAGAAGGGATAAATTAACAGTTTTGGATTAACACATACACACTGCTATGTATAAAACAGATCATCAACAAGGAACTACTGTATAGCACAGGGAACTACACTGAATATTTTGCAATAACCTATAAGGGGAAATAATCTGTAAAAGAATAGATATTTTTATTGACATCATCTATCAATGACAGATAAAATGTAACCTAAGCAAGGACAATGGTGAGCACTTCTGACTCTGAAGATTTCAATCATCTTAAGTTTGGACTCTGCCTATTTCCCAAGGCCCTTAATGGACATATATGTAGCCATAGGTTAAAAATTCCCCAGTTTGGTGTTCAGGGAGGCACTGATTTGGAAAACTCCCTGGTGTTCTCCTTACATGCACGGGACCATTCCTACGGCTAAAACATGCCTGTCACACCTAGAGGATGGTACACCGTTTGATCGGAAATAGTTTGGAAAAGGCACCTCATCTCCTCATCGCCTGGTGCTCGGGTTCACCCCTCCAGCATCTTTCCTAACAATCTCCTCACTTGGGGATATTAGCACCGTCAACATCCTGTTGAACACAGTTTGGAATTTGTCCAGAGGATGAAGTGGAAGGATGAGAAAAATTTAGAGACAAATCCTAGGTGTTCGGACAGGCACATGCCACTCTAATTTCCAATCCGGAAGACAAATTCATCAAAGGCTAGAATTGCCCACGGAAACAGAATAGGGCTAGAGGAAATCCCACTGTTTTGTGTCCAGTTTCCAAAAACACAAGTTGAAAAATGGAACTCAGGGGCACTAAAATTCATGAAACTGCAGAGTTGAAAATATCTATCGTCAAAAAATGTCTTGAGGTAAGTCACAGAAAAGGACTTGTAAGCAAGGGTGAGTGGCAGGAAACAGATTTGAAGAGGTGGAAAGGACTCCCCATTAAAACACAAGAAAAGGGGCTGAATATCGCCAATGATGCAGTTGGCCAAAAAGGGCGTATGCATTTTTTCTGAATATATTCAAGTAAAGGCCATACACACATTTTATCCAACCAAACAGGTGGGCACTGGAAATCAATACTACAAAATATATCACTTCACATCAGTCAGAAAGGCCATCCACATAAAGTGTAAACACCGGAAATGCAGGACCGGGTGAGGAGAAAAGGGAGCCCTGTGAGGCTGATAGTGGAAATGTAATTTGCCAATGGCCACTCTGGAGAAATGCATTGTGTTTGCTAAAACATCTAGAAAATGAGCTACAGAGCATAGGGCACTTGCACTCATGGGTGTATACCTTGGGAAAAACAAAAATCGACAGAAAACAGGCACCCCAACGTTTACCACATCTCTGTTAAAAAGGGCCTCAACTTGGATATAACCTAAATGTCCTTGGAAGGATAAAATGGATAAAAGAGATGGGGTACTTATGTAGAGTGAAATATTACTCATCCAGAAATCAATGAAATAAGGCCAGTTGTAACAACTCTGGAGGAGATACATACGATCATTCTAAGTGACGTATGTCAGAAAGAAAAAGACACATATCATAAGATGTCACTTAAAGGTGGAATCAAAAATGGCTACACATGAAATAAATTACAAAACAGAAACATAGTCAAATATGTAGAAAATAGACATAAGGCTACTAAATGGGAAAGGTGGGGAAGGGTGAGGTATTATCCAGGAGGTTGAAATTAGCAAAGATACCATTCCAAGTACCAAATTGAATAACTGACAAGGCCTACACGGTACCTCAAAGAACTGCACTCAGCCCACTCAAGTCACTGGAAAATAATACATATGAATGGTAAGCATCTGAAAAAGAATTTATTGTTGTCTCACAGTACATGAATCAAGTGGATGCACAGCAGCAAAAAACAGAGCTTTGAAAATCAGCTGTAACCAATATAAAAATAAATTTAAAAATATGTATAAAAAGTGAGAGAGACAAAAATTCTTACAACTTTTGTTGAAGGGCTACGATGTAACATGGATTGAACACATGTAGACCCACAGCAGGATGATATATAAGGCTGGAAGCTATGCACGCTAAGACACGTTAGAGAGGCTGGGTGAGGAAATGCAGACCTTTTAAAGTAATACTGCCTGGTACCCATTCCATGGGTCCCAAATCTGCAGTTTCAAGGGAATCTTCTGACAGCGAAAACATGCCTGGAAAACCAAGATGAACGTACACCGTGTGCTCAGGAAAGGTGTCTAAAATGCACCTCATTTTTGATCTCCTGGTGTTGGGGTTCCCCATTCCAGCCACATTACTAACAATCTCCCCACTTGGAGAATCAGCACCTTTAACCTCCTGTTTCACACAGCTTGCAATTTGTGCAGAGGATAAACGGGAAGAGGGGGAAACAATGAGAGACTAGCTGTAGGAGTTTTGACAGGCACATGTCACTCTAATTTCCCATTAGGAAGAAGAATTAACCAAAGGCACTGCCTGCCTCCCCAGAACCAGAATAGGGCCGGAAGCAATACAATGGTTTGGCGGCCAGCTCACAAAAAATGCGAGTTGAAAAATGGAGCTCAGGAGCATACAATTCAAAGACCTGCAAAGTTATAAATGATAACCAACATCCAAAAATATATTCAGGTAAGGCAACGAAGAGGATCTGAATGAGCGGCAGAATTGCAGGAAACAGATTTCAAAAGGTAGATAGTACTCACAGTTAAAGCATATGAAAAGCAGCAGAATTTCTAAAATGATGCAGTTGGGCAAAAGGGTGTATGCGTTTTTTTCGTGAATATCTTCAGAAAAAAAACACATACAGAGTTTTTGGCCAAGCAAGCAAGCGGGAAAGGCAAGTCCGCTCAACAAAGAAGTCTCAATTTCCACTGCTCAGAAAGGCCATCCAAAAAATGTGTACAAACCAGAAATGCAGGAGAGGCCATGGAGAACACGGAGCCTGGTCATGCTGATGGGTGGGGTATAAATATCCAAGAGCCACTCTGAAGAAGTGTATGCTGTTTCCTAAAACATCTAAAATACAAAGCCCCCGAGCAAATGGGACCTCAACTCATGGGCATATGACTTGGGAAGACTAAATATCAACAAAGGCACCCCAAAATTTAGGGCAGCTCTGCATACAAGAACTTCCACTTCGGTACACATAAAATATGCCAGGAAAAAGAGAAATGCATAAAGAACATTTGGTAATTTTGTACAACGGAAAATCAATCAGACGTGATATCAATGCCATAAGTCCAGTAGCAGCACAATGATTGGATTAAGGTACGATGATTCTAAGTGCAATAAGTCACACAGAAAAAGAATCTAATCATAAGATATCACTTATAGAGGTAATGTCAACATCACAACACATGAACTGAATTAGGAAAGAGAACAGAGTCTCACATTTAGAAAACACTCTTATGCCTGCTTAAGGGGAAAGTAGAGGTGGGGTGATGCATAAAACCAGAGTTTGATGTTAGCACAGGTACCATTCCATAAACCAAATACAGAATAGACAAGACCTACACTTTCCTCAGTGAACGGGACTCAACACCCCTATTCCACGCAGAGGAATATATCTGACTAGTAAAAAATCTTAAAACCTATGTATTGATATGTCTCCATAAGGGAATCAATTGTGTCTAGACTGGCATAAACACGTCCGTGAAAATCAGTTCAACCCGTTATAAAAATGAATTTCAAAAACAAAACAAAATAACAGCGAAATTCTTACACAATTCTTTCAGGGGTTCTGATGAAACCTGGAATGACCCTATCTGCAAAGACAGCTGGATGAGACATAAGGCTGGACACCAGGGAATGAGAGGACTGGTGAGATTGGGAGAGAAAATGCAGACCCTTTAAAGTAGTAATGCATGCCACCATTCCATGGGTCCCAAATCCCCAGGTAGAAGGGAATATCACTACAGTTATAACATGTATGGGAAACCTAGAGAATGAACACACTGTTTTGGCGAAAGGTTTCTAAAAGTCTCCTAATTTTTCCTCTCCTTGTGCTCCAATTTGGCATTCCAACTGCTTTACTATCAATCTCCCAACTTTGGAGAGTCAACCCCTATAACCTCCTGGTTCGCACAGTTTGCTAATTGTGCAGAGGATGAAAGGGAAGAGGGAGAACCAATCAGAGAGTAGATGAAGGCATTTGGACGGGCACATGTCACTCTAATTTCCCATTCAGGAAGAAGAATTAACCAAAGCCTCAGCCAACAGCAGGGAACCAGTATAGCCACCCCTGGAACCAGTATAGGTCCTGAAGCAATATTGTGGATTTGCGGTCAGCTCACAAAAATGGGATTTCAAAATTGGAGCTCAGGGGCACAGAAATTCACAAACCTGCAGTTATAAAGAACTACTCAATTCCAAAAATCTGTTGAGGAAAGGCAAAGAAGTGGACTTGAATATGAGGCAGAATTGCACAAAACATATTTCAAGAGGTAAATTAGAATCGCCTTTAAAGCTCAGGAAAAGCATCACAACTTCGACAATGATGCACTTGGCCAAAAAGGGCGTATGACTTTTCTCCTGAATATATTCAGGAGAAAACGCATACGCCCTTTTTGGCCAATCAAGCAAGCGCACAATGCAAATCCACACTACAAAGAATTGTCACTTCCAACCTGTAAAAAGGGATATCTGAAAATCTGTAAAAACCACAAAGGCAAGAGAGAGATGACAAGGGCATGAAGCAATATGATCCCAAGGGTCATGGAGGATTGTGATGACAAGTGCATGGAGCACTGTGATGACAAGATTATGTAGCATTTGCTGACAAAGGCATGGAGCATGGTGATGACAAGGTTCATGGAGCACTGTGATGACAAGCTTCAAGGAGCATTGTGATTAGAGTGGTCATGGAGCATTGGGATGACAAGGGCATGGATCATTGTGATGACAAGGGTCATGGAGCACTTTGATCACAAGAGTCCCGGATCATTGTGTAGTCAGGGTTCATGGAGCGTTGTGATGACTATGGCATGCAGCATTGTGATGCCAAGGGTCATGGAGCTTTGTGATGACAAAGGTCATGGAGCATTTTGATGACAAGTGTGTGGTGCACTCTGTTGTGAAGGGCGGGGAGCATAGTGATGACAGGGTCATGGAGAAATTTGATGAAAATTGTCATGGAACATTTTGATAAATATGGTTATGGATCGTTGTGATGTCAGCGGTCCTGGAGCATTTTGATGAAAAGGGTCATGGAGCATTTTGATGACAGGGGTAATGGAACATTGTGATGATAAGTGCATGTAGCATTGTGATGACAGGAGTCATGGAACATTGTGATGACAGGGGTGAGGGAGTATTGTGATGAATAGTGATGGAACATTGTGATATCAGTGGTGAGAGATCATTTTGATGAGAAGTGCATGGAGCATTGTGATGACAAGGTTTATGGAGCACTGTGATGAAAAGATTGTGGAGCACTGTGATGACAACTGCATGGCACATTGTGATGACATGGGTCATGGAGCATTGTGCTGAGAAAGGCATAGAGCATTGTGATGACAAGGGTCAAATAGCATTGTAATGAAAAGTTCATGGAGCATTGTGGTGAAAAATGTCACAGAGATTGGTGATGATGAGGGCATGTACCATTGTGACGACAAAGGTCATGAAGCATTGAGATGACTGGAGTCACGGAGCATTGTGATGACAGGGGTCATGGAGCATTGTGATAACAATGGCATGGAGCATTGTGATGACAAGTGTCATGGAGGATTTTGATGACAAAGGTAAAGAAGCATTGTGATGACTATCGCTTGGAGCATTGTGATGACAAGGGTCAGGGAGCATTGTACTGACAAGTGCATGGAGAATTGTGATGACAAGTGTCATGCAGCACTCTGATGACAAGCTTGTGAAGTATTTTGATGACAATGGCATGGAGCATTCTGATGACATTCGTCATGGAGCTTTGTGATGACAAGGGCATGGAGCATTATGAGGAGAGGTGCATCGAGCGTTGTGATGACAAGCCTCATGGAGATTTGTGATGCATGGAGCAATGTGATGAGATGGTTCATGGAGCATTGTTATGACAATGGAATGGAGCATTGTGATGCCAAGGGTCATGGAGCATTTTGATGACAAGGGCGTAGTGCATTGTGATGAGAAGTGCAGGGAGCATTGTGATGACATGGGTTATGGAGCATTGTGCTTACATGTGCATCGAGCATTGTGATGACAAATGTCATGGAGCATTGTGCTGAAAATTGCATGGAGCTTTGTGATGACAAGGGTCACAGAGCATTGTAATGAATAGTTCATGGAGCATTTTGATGACATTCATGGAGCAATGTGATGAAATGTATCATGGAACATTTTCATGACAGGGTTTATGGAACATTGTGATGTCAGGCGTCATGGAGCATTGTGATGAAAAGTGTCATGGAGCATTTTGTGACAGGGGTTATGGAACATTGTGATGTCAGGGTTCATGGAGCATTGTGAAGATATGGGCATGTATCATTGTGATGATATGGTCATGTAGCATTTTGATGACAGGGTTCATGGAACATCGTGATGACGATGTGAGGGAGTATTTTCATGACTAGTGATGGAACATTGTGATATATGTGGTGAGAGAGCATTTAGATGAGAAGTGCATGGAGAATTGTGACGACACGTTTTATTGAGCATAGCGATGAAAAGGATGTGGAGCATTTTGATGACAAGCGCATGGCGAATTGTTATGACATGGGTCATGGAGCATTGTGCTGACAAAGGCATGTAGCATTGTGATGACAAGGCTCATAGGGTTTTGTGATGAAAAGTTCATGGAGCATTGTGGTGACAAAGGTCACAGAACCTTGTGTGACGAGGGCATGGACCATTGTGATGACAAAGGTCATGAATCATTGCGATGACTGGAGGCACGGAGCACTGTGATGACAAGGGCATGGAGCACTGTGATGACAGGGGCATGGAACATTGGTGTAACAAATTTCATGGATTATTGTGATGACAGTGTGCATGACGCATTGTGATGACAAGGGCATCGAGCATTGTGATGACAAGGTAATGGATTATTGTGAAGACAGGTGTCAGGGAGCATTTTGATGACATATGTCATTGTACATTGCGATGACATTGGCATGGAGTGTTGTGATGCCAAGTGTCATGGAGGATAGTGATGACAAATGAAATGGAGCATTTTGATGACAAGGGCTTAGAACATCGTGATGACAAGGGTCATGGAGCATTGTGATGACAAGAGCATGGAGCATTGTGATGACAAATGTCACAGAGCCTTGTGTGACGAGGGCATGGACCATTGTGATGACAATGGTCATGAAGCATTGTGATGATTGGAGTCACGGAGCATTGTGATGACATGGGTCAGGTAGCATTGTGATGACAAGGGCATGGAGCATTGTGATAAAAAGGGGCATGGAACATTGGTCTGACAAGTTTCATGGATTATTGTGATGACAGTGGTCATGGCACATTGTGATGACAAGGGCATGGAGCAGTGTGGTGACAATGGTCACAGAGCCTTGTGTGAAGAGGGCATGGAACATTGTGATTTAAAATGTCATATAGCATTGTGATGACTAGAGTCACGGAGCATTGTGGTGACAGGGGCATGGATCATTGGTCTGACAATTTTCATGGATTATTGTGATGACAGTGGGCATGGCTCATTGTGATGACAAGGGCATGGAGCATTGTGATGACAAGGTCATGGAGTACTGTGAAGACAGATGTCAGGGAGCATTGTGATGACATATGTCATGGTCCATTGCGATGACAATGGCATGGTGTATTGTGATGCAAAGTGTCATGGAGCATTGTGATGACAAGTGTTATGGAACATTGTGATCAGAAGGGTTTGGAGCATTGTGATGACAGAGGTCATTGAGCATTTTGATTTCCTTGTGATGACAATAGCATGAAATATTATGGTGATGGGCACGGTGCATTGTGATGACATGGTTCATGAAGCATTGAGAAGAAAAGTGGCATGGAGCATTGTGATTACAGGGGTCTTGGGGCATTGTGATGACAAGGGTCACGGAGGCTTGTGATGACAAGGCCGTGGAACATTGTGATAGCAGAGGTCATGGAGCATTTTTATGGCAGGTGTAATTGAGCATTGTGATGACAAGGGTATGGGGCATTGATCTGAAAAGTTTCATGGATTATTTTTATGAGAGTGGGCATGGAGCATTGTGATGACAAGGGCACAGAACTCTGTGATGCATAGATCATGCAAGATTGTAATGACAAGGGCATGTAGCATTGTTTTGAGAAGGACATCGAGCATTGTGATTACAAGAGTCATGGAGATTTGGGATGACAAGTGCATGGAGCAATGTGATGAGAGGCTTCATGAATCATTGTGATGACACTGGAATGGAGCATTGTGATGCCAATGGTCACGGAGCTTTGTGATGACAAATGTCATGGAGCATTTTGATGACATGTGTAATGGAGCATTGTGAGGTCAGTGGTCATGGAGCATTGTGATGAAAAGGGTCATGGAGCATTTTGATTACATGGGTTATGGAGCATTGTGATGTCAGGGGTCATGGAGCACTGTGATGATAAGGGCATGTAGTATTGTGATGACAGAGGTCAGGGAAAATTGTGATGACAAGGGTGAGGGAGTATTGTTATGACTAGTGACGGAACATTGTGATATCAGTGGTGACGGATCATTTTGATGAGAAGTGCATGCAGCATTGTGATGACAAGCTGGTGGAGCATTTTCCTGAAAAGCGCATGGAGCATTGTGATGACAATGGTCATTGAGTATTGTGCTGAGAAACGCATGGAGCATTGTGATGACAAGGGTCATGGAGCATTGTGATGAAAAGTTCATGGAGCATTGTGGTGACACAGGTCACAGAGCCTTGTGATGACGAGGGCATTGACCATTGTGATGACAAAGATCATGAAGCATTGTGGTGAATGGAGTCACGGAGCATTGTGATGACAGGGGTCATGGAGCATTGGGATGTCAAGGGCATGGAGCATTGTGATGACAGGGGCATGGAACATTGGTCTGACATGTTTCATGGATTATTGTGATGACAGTGGGCATGGAGCATTTTGATGACAAGGGCATGGAGCATTGTGATGAGAGGGGCATGGAGCATTGGTCTCACAAATTTCATGGATTATTGTGATGACAGTGGGCATGGTGCATTGTGATGAAAAGAGCATGGAACATTGTGATGACAACGTCATGGATTATTGTGAAGACAGGTGTCAGGGAACAATGTGATGACATGTCACGGTCCATTGTGATGACAATGACATGGAGCATTGTGATGCCAAGTGTCATGGAGGATTGTGATGACAAAGGTAAAGGAGCATTGTGATGATCAGGACATGGAGCAATGCGACGGCAAGACCGTGGAGCATTGTGATGAGAAAACCATGGATAATTGTGATGACGAGCATCATGGAGCTTTATGATGAAAATAGCCATGGAGCCTTCTGACATAAGATATCACTTATGAAGGAAATGTAAACATGGCTAAACATGAACTGAATTAGGAAAGAGAACAGAGTCTCACATTTAGAAAACATACTTATGGCTGCTTAGGGGAAAGAAAGGCGGGAAGATGCACAAATCCAGAGTTCGATATTAGCACAGGTACCGTTCAATAATCCAAATACAGAATAGACAAGACCTACACTTTCCTCAGTGAACGGGACTCAACACCCTTATTCCCCGCAGAGGAATATATCTGATTAGTAAGAATCTTTTTTTTTTTTTTTTTTGCGGTATGTGGGCCTCTCACTGTTGTGGCCTCTCCGGTTGCGGAGAACAGGCTCCGGACACGCAGGCTCAATGGCCATGGATCATGGGCCAAGCCGCTCCGCGGCATGTGGGATCCTCCCAGACCAGGGCACGAACCCGTGTCCCCTGCAGCGGCAGGCGGACTCTCAACCACTGCGCCACCAGGAAAGCCCCTGATTAGTAAGAATCTTAAAACCTATGTATCGATATGTCTCCGTAAGGGAATCAAGTCTGTCTAGACCGGTATAAACACGTCAGTGAAAATCAGCTCAACGTCATTATAAAAATGAATTTCAAAAACAAAACAAAAAAAAAACAGCGAAATTCTAACACAATTCCTTCAGGTGTTATGATAAAACCTGTAATGACCCTATCCAAAATGACAGCAGGATGAGACATAAGGCTGGTCACTTGGGACTGAGAGGATTGGTGAAATTGGGTTAGAAAATGCAGACGCTTTAAAGCAATAATGCATTCTACCAATTCCATGGGTCCAACTCTCTAGGTAGAAGGGAATATCACTACAGTTATAACATGTATGGGAAACGTAGAGAAAGTACACACTGTGAGTTCTAAAGGATTCTAAAACTCAACTAATAGTCCCTCTCCTGGTTCTCCAGTATGACATTCGAACTGCTTTACTATAAATCTCCCAAATTGGAGAGACAGCCCCTTTAACCTCCTGGTTCACACAGGTTGCAAATTTGGCAGAGGATGAAAGGGAAGAGGGAGAACCAATGGGAGAGTAGCTGTTAGGCATTTGGACGGGCACATGTCACTCTAATTTCCCGGGAGGAAGAAGAATTAACCAAAGTCTCAGCCAGCCGCCGGCAACCAGTATAGGTCCTAAACCACAATTTTGGACTTGTGGTCAACTCACAAAAAAAGAGTTGGAAAATGGAGCTCAGGGACACAGCAATTCACAAACTGGCAGAGTAATAAAGGACAACTATTGTCCAAAAATCTGTTGAGGGAAGGCAACGAAGCAGACTTGAAAGCGAGCCAGAATAGCAGGAAACAGATTTCAAGAGGTACGTTGGAATCGCCTTTAAAGCACAGGACGAGGGGAACAACTTCGACAATGATGCAATGGGCCAAAAAGGGCGTATGCGTTATCTCCTGAATATATTCAGGAGAAAACGCATACGCCCTTTCTGGTCTAGCAAGCAAGCAGGCAATGCAAATCTGCACTACAAAGCAATATCACTTCCCACCGGACAAAAGGGACATCCGCAAAAGGTGTAAAAACTAGAAAGGCAACACAGGCCCTGGAGAACAGGGAGCCTAGTTATGCTGATGGGCGGGATGTAAATTGCCAACTGCCTCTCTGGAGGAGTGCATTGTGTTCCCTAAAACAAGTAAGCACCAGAGCTACAGAGCCAAGTGCACTTCCAGTCTAGGGAATATACCTTGGTAAAACTGAAAATCAATAAGACAGAGCCACCCCAAAATTTAGGGCTGCACTGCTTACAAGAACCTCAACTTGGGTACACCTGAAATATCCCAGGAAAGCCAAAAATGGTTCAAGAAATTGTGGTACTTACGTACGATGGAATATCCCTCAGCCATGAAATCAATGTCATAAGGCCAGTAGCAGCAAAAAGAGTGGATTCAGGTACGATGATTCTAAGTGAAATAAGTCACAGAGAAAAAGAATCTTATCATAAGATATCACTTATGAAGGTCCTGTAAACATGGATACACATGAACTGAGTTAGGAAAGATAACAGAGTCTCACATTTAGAAAACACTCTTATGCCTGCTTAATGGGGAAGAAGAGGTGGGGTGATGCATAAAATCAGAGTTTGATATTAGTACAGGTACCGTTCCAAATACCAAATACGGAATAGACAAGAACTACACCATCCTCAGTAAAAGGGACTCAAAACTAAAATATTTCCCGCCGAGGAATATATCTGATTAGTAAGAATCTTAAAACCTATGTATTGATATGTCTCCATATGGGAATCAAGTGTGTCGAGACTGGCATAAACATGGCAGTGAGAATCAGCTCAAACCCAGTATAAAAAGGAATTTTAAAAACAAAACAAAAAAACAGGGAATTTCTTTACAATTCCTTCAGGGGCTCTGATGAAATCTGGAAGGACACTATGTACAATGAAAGCTGCATGTGACATAAGGCAGGACACTTGTGACTGAGAGGATTGGTGAGATTCGGTGAGTAAATGCAGACCATTTAAAGCAATAATGCGTGGCACACATTCCAATGGTCCCAACTCTCCAGTTTGAAGGGAATATTACTACAGCTGTAACATGTACGGGAAACCTAGAGAATGGACACACTGTGAATACGAAAGGTTTCTAAAACTCAACTAATATTCACTCTCCTGGTGCTCCTGTCTGATTTTCCAACTGCTTTACTATCAATCTCCCAACATGGAGAGACAGACCCTTTAACCTCCTGGTTCTCACATGTTGCCAATTGGCAGAGGATGAAAGGTAAGATGGAGAACCAATGAGAGAGTAGCTGTTACGCAGTCGGACTGGCACATGTCACTCTAATTTCCCGGCAGGAAGAAGAATTAATCAATGTCTCAGCCACCCGCGTGGACCCAGTATAGGGCCTGAACGAAAATTTTGGACTTGCGGTCAGCTCACAAAAACGAGTTGAAAAATGGAGCTCAGGGGCACAGCAATTCACAAACGGGCAGAGTAATAAAGGACAACTATCGTCCAAAAATCTGTTCATGGAAGGCAACGAGGTGGACTTGAAAGCGAGCCAGAATAGCAGGAAACAGATTTCAAGAGGTTCATTGGAATCGCCTTTAAAGCACAGGAAGTGGGGCACAAATTCGACAATGATGCAATGGGCCAAAAAGGGCGTATGTGTTATCTCCTGAATATATTCAGGAGAAAACGCATACGCCCTTTTTGGCCGAGCAAGCAAGCGGGCAATGCAAATCTGCACTACAAAGCAGTATCACTTCCCAACGGACAAAAGGGACATCCGCAAAATGTGTAAAAACTAGAAAGGCAACACAGGCCCTGGAGAACAGGGAGCCTAGTTATGCTGATGGGCAGGATGTAAATTGCCAACTGCCTCTCTGGAGGAGTGCATTGTGTTCCCTAAAACAAGTAAACAACAGAGCTACAGAGCCAAGTGCACTTCCAGTCTAGGGAATATACCGTGGGAAAACTGAAAATCAATAAGACAGAGCCACCCCAAAATTTAGGGCTGCACTGCTTACAAGAACCTCAACTTGGGTACACCTGAAATATCCCAGGAAAGCCAAAAACCGTTCAAGAAATTGTGGTACTTACGTACGATGGAATATCCCTCAGCCATGAAATCAATGTGATGAGGCCAGTAGCAGCAAAAGGAGTGGATTCAGGTACGATGATTCTAAGTGAAATAAGTCACAGAGAAATAGAAACATATCATAAGATATCACTTATGAAGTTCCTGTAAACATGGCTACACATGAACTGAGTTAGGAAAGAGAACAGAGTCTCACATTTAGAAAACACTCTTACACCTGCTTAAGGGGGAAGGAGAGGTGGGGTGATGCATAAAACCAGAGACTGATATTAGTACAGGTACCGTTCAAAAAACCAACTATGGAATAGACAAGACCGACACCATCCTCAGTTAAAGGGACTCAAAACCAAATATTTCCCGCCGAGGAATATATCTGAATAGTAAGAATCTTAAAACCTATGTATTGATATGTCTCCATAAGGGAAACAAGTGTGTCTAGACTGGCATAAACATGGCAGTGAGACTCAGCTCAAACCCACTATAAAAAGGAATTTCAAAAACAAAACAAAAAAACAGGGAAATTCTTTACAATTCCTTCAGGGGCTCTGATGAAACCTGGAATGACCCTATCTACAACGACAGCTGTATGTGGCATAAGGTTGGACACTTGGGACTGAGAGGACGGCTGAGATTCGGTGAGCAAATGCAGACCATTTAAATCAATAATGCGTGGCACACATTGCAATGGTCCCAACTCTCCAGGTTGAAGGGAATATTACTACACCTATAACATGTACGGGAAACCTAGAGAATGGACACACTGTGAATACGAAAGGGTTCTGGAACTCAACAAATAGTCCCTCTCCTGGTGCTCTGGTTTGAATTTCCAACTGCTTTACTATCAATCTCCCAACTTGGAGAGACAGACCCTTTAACCTCCTGGATAGCACAGGTTGCCCATTTGGCAGAGGATAAAAGGGAAGAGGGAGAACCAATGAGAGAGTAGCTGTTAGGCATTAGGACGGGCACATGACACTCTAATTTCCCGGCAGTAAGAAGAATTAACCAAAGTCTCAGCTACCCGCCGGGAAACAGTATAGGTCCTGAACCAAAATTTTGGACTTGCGGTCAGCTCACAAAAAACGAGTTGAAAAATGGAACTCAGGGGCACAACAATTCACAAACTGGCAGAGTAATAAAGGACAACTATCGTCCAAAAATCTGTTGAGGGAAGGCAACGAGGCATACTTGAAAGCGAACCAGAATTGCTGGAAACAGATTTCAAGAGGTACATTGGAATCGCCTTTAAAGCACAGGAAGAGGGGCACAACTTCGACAATGATGCACTTGGCCAAAAAGGGCATATGCATTTTCTCCTGAATATATTCAGGGGAAAACGCATACGCCCTTTTTGGCCAAGCAAGCAAGCGGGCAATGCAAATCTGCACTACAAAGAAGTTTCACTACCCACCAGTCAAAACGGACATCGCAAATTGTGTAAAAACCAGAAAGGCAAGACATGCCCTGGAGAACAGGGAGCCTAGTTATGCTGTTGGGCAGGATGTAAATTGCCAACTGCCTCTCTGGAGGAGTGCATTGTGTTCACTAAAACAAGTAAAAAACAGAGCTACAGAGCCGAGGGCACTTCCAGTCTATGGAATATATCTTGGGAGAAATGAAAATCAATAAGACAGAGCCATCCCAAAATTTAATGCTGCTCTGCTTACAAGAACCTCAACTTGGGTACACCTTATATATCTCAGGAAAGACAAAAATGGTTCAAGAAATTGTGATACTTACGAACGATGGAATATCCCTCAGCCATGAAATCAATGTCATAAGGCCAGTAGCAGCAAAATGAGTGGACCAGGTACGATGATTCTAAGTCACAGAGAAAAAGAAAGTTATCATAAGATATCACTTATGAAGGTCCTGCAAAGATGGCTACACATGAACTTAGTTAGGAAAGAGAAATGAGTAACAAATCATATCATAAGATATGACTCATAGCGGGAATGTACACATGGCTACACTTGAACTGAATTACAAACACAACAGAGTCACACATTTAGAAAACAATCTTCTACCTTCTTATGGGGAAAAGCGAGGTGGGGTAATGCATAAAACCACAGTTTTGAATTAGCACAGATACCGTTACATAAACCAAGTATGTAATAGACAACACCTACTCCCGGCACAATGAACTGGACTCAACACCCCCTATTCATTGCAGAGGAATATATCTGACTTTAAGAATTTTAAAACATATGTATTCTCATGTCTCCATAAAGGGATCATGTGTGTGTATAACGGCATGAACACTGCACTGAAATTCAGCTAAATCCCCTTATAAAAATAAATTTCAAAAGCAAAATGCAAAAACAGTGAAACAGAGAGAAATTCTTAAAAATTACGTTCAGGGCCTGTGATGCAACCTGGATTGACCACCTTTACACCCACAGCTGGATGAGACATAAGACTGGACACTTGGAGCTGACAAGATTGCTGAGGTTTTGTGAGCAAAAGAACACCACTTAGAGCAATACTGTGTGCTACCCATTCTACTGGTCCCAACTCTCCAGGTTTAAGGGAATCTTCCTACAGTTAAAACATGCATGGGAAACCCAGTGGATGGTACACTGTGTAATAGGGAATGTTTTCTAAAAGGTACCTCATTCTTCTTTTCGTCATGCTCGGCTTCGCCATTCCATCCGCATTACTGAAAATCTCCCCACTTGGAGTGTCAGCGGATTTACCCTCCTGTTATGCACAGTTTGCAAATTGTGCAGAGGATGAACAGGAAGAGGGGAAACAAATGAGAGATTAGCTGTAGGTGTTTGGATGGGCACATGTCTCTCTAGTTTCACATCAGGAAGAAGAATTAACCAAAGGCTCAGCCTGCAGCCCCGGAACCAGACTAGGGCCTAAAGCTATCCTGCGGTATTGCAGACAGCTCACAAATAGGCGGTTTGAAAAATGGAAATCAGGGGCACAGCAATTCACAAACTTGCAGAGTTATAAAGGACAACTATCATCCAGAAATATATTGAGGTAAGGCAGTGAAGAGGATTTGAATGCAAGGCAGAATTGAAGGAAACAGATTTCAAGAGGTAGATTGGAGTCGTCTTTAAAGCACAAGAAAAGCGACAGAACTTCAACAATGTTATCCTTGGCCAAAAAGGGAGTATGTGTATTTTCTTGAATATATTCGGGAAAAAATGCATACACCCTTTTTGGACAAGCAAGCCATCAGGCATTGCAAATCCACACTACATAGAAGTGTTACTTACCTCCGGTCAAAAGGGCCATCCGCAAATAGTGTAAAAACAACAAATACAGGACAGGCCATGGAGAAAAGGGAGCCTGGTTACACCGACGGGCAGAATGTAAATTGTCAACAGCCTCTCTGGAGAACTGT
This sequence comes from Hyperoodon ampullatus, assembly GCF_949752795.1. NCBI lineage: Eukaryota > Metazoa > Chordata > Mammalia > Artiodactyla > Ziphiidae > Hyperoodon > Hyperoodon ampullatus. The sequence continues at coordinate 501,921 of NW_027641043.1, read as the reverse complement.
ATGTTGTTTTCTAAAACAGAGGTACAGAGCATAGCACACTTCCACTCAAGGGCGTGTATTTTGGGAAAACTAAAAATCCACAACACACAGCCACCCCAAAGTTTAGGGCTGCTCTGTTTACAAGAACCTCAACTTCAGTACACTTTAAATATCCCAGGAAAGGAAAAAAATAATGGATAAATATGTTGTGGTACTTATATACAATGGAATGTCACTCAGACATAAAATCAATGTCATAAGGCCAATAGCAGCATAATGAGTGGCTTTAGGTATGATTATGCTAATTGAAATTAGCCACAAAGAAAAAGAATCTTATTGTAATATATCACTTATAGAGGGAATGTAAACATGGCTACACATGAACTGAATTTCAAAAGAGAACAGAGTTACACATTTAGAAAACACACTTATGCCTCCTTAAGGGGAAAGGTGACGTGGGGTGATGTGTAAAACCAGAGTTTGAAATTAGCACAGATACCATTCCATATACCAAATATGTAATAGACAAGACCTACTCCTTTCTCAATGAACTGGACACAAAACACCTATTCATTGAAGAGGAATATATCTGACTGGTAAAAATCTTGAAACCTATGTATTTATATGTCTCCATAATGGAATCAAGTGTATGTAGATTGGCATAAACACAGTTCAATGGAACAGGACAGAAAGCCCAGAGATAAACCTACATACCTATGGCTATCTCATGTATGACAAAGGAGCTAACGATATACAATGGAGAAAAGACAGTCTCTTCAGTAATTGGTGCTGGGAAAACTGGACCCTTACACATAAAAGAATGAAATTAGAACACTCCATAACACCATACACAAAAATAAACTCTAAATTGATTAGAGATCTAAATATAAGACCAGACACTATAAAACACTTAGAGGAAACCATAGGCAGAACACTCTATGACATAAATCACAGCAAGATGCTTTTTGACCCACCTCCTAGAGAAATGGAAATAAAAACAGAAATCAACAAATGGGACCTAATGAAACTTAAAAGCTTTTACACAGAACAGGAAAACATAAACAAGATGCAAAAACAACCCTCAGAATGGGAGAATATATTTTCAAATGAAGCAATTGACAAAGGATTAATCTCCAAACTTTACAAGCACCACATGTAGCTCAATATCACACAAACAAACAACCCAATTCAAAAACGTGCAGAAGACGTAAATAGACATTTCTCCAAAGAAGATATGCAGATTACCAAGAAACACATGAAAGGATGCTGAACATCACTAATCATTAGAGAAATGCAAATCAAAACTACTGTGAGGTATCACCTCACAGCAGTCAGAGTGGCAATCATCAAAAATATCTACAAAACAATAAATGCTGGAGAGGCCTTTATTGGAGAAAAGGGAACACACTTGCACTGTGGGTGGGAATGTAAATTGATATGGCCACTAGGGAGAACAGTACGGAGGTTCCTTTAAATAACTAACAATATAAGTACAAAACGACACAACAATCCAACTACTGGGCATTTGACTTGCGAACACCATAATTCAAAAAGAGTTATGTACAAAAATGTTCATTTCAGCTCTATTTACAATAGCCAGGACATGGAAGCAACCTAAGTGTCCATCGACAGATGAATGGATAAAGAAGATCTGGCACATATATACAATGGAATATTACTCAGCCATAAAAAGAAGCAAAACTGACTTATTTGTACTGAGGTGGATGGACTTAGAATCTGTCCTACACAGTGAAGTAAGTCAGAAAGGGAAAAACAAATACTGTATGTTAACAGAGACATACGGAATCAAATGAAGGAAAAAAAAGATTTTGAAGAACTTAGTGGCAGGACAGGATTAAGGACACAGAAGTAGAGAAAGGACTTGAGGACATCGGAAGGAGGATGGTTAAGCTGGGACGAAGTGAGAGAGTGGCATGGACATAAATACATTACCAAATGTAACACTGATAGCTACTGGGATGCTGCCACATAGAAGAGGGAGATCAGCTCGGTGCTTTGTGACCACCTAAAGGGGTGGGATATGGAGTGTGGGAGGGAGATGCAAGAGGGAGGGGATCTGGTGACAGTTGTATATGTATAGCTGATTCACTTTGTTATACAGCAGAAACAAACACTCCATTGTAAAACAATTATACTCCAATAAAGGTGTAAAAGGAAAAAAAAAAGAAAGCCCAGGGATAAACCTACACACCTATGGTCAACTAATCTATGACAAAGGAGTCAAGACTATACAATGGAGATAAGACAGTCTCTTCAATCAGTGGTGCTGGGAAATATGGACAGCTACAGGTAAAAGAATGAAATTAGAACACTCCCCAACACCATCCATAAAAATATATTCAAAATGGATTAGAGACCTTAATGTAAGACTGGACAGTATAAAACTCTGAGAGGAAAACTTACGAAGAATACTCTGACGTAAATCACAGCAAGATCTTTTTTGATCCACCTCCTATACTAATGAGATAAAAAAGAAAACTAAACAGCTGGGACCTAATGAAACGTAAAAGCTTTTGCAAAGCAAAGGAAACTACAAACAAGACGAAAAGACAACCCTCAGAATGGCAGAAAATATTTGCAAACGAATCAATGGGCAAATGCTTAATCTCCAATATATATAAACATATCATGCAGCTCAATATTAATAAAACAATCAACCCAATACAAAAATGGAAGAAGATCTAAATAAACATTTATTCCAAGAAGACATAGAGATGGCCAAGACACACATGAAAATCTGCTCAACATCTCTAATTATTAGAGAAATGGAAATTGAAACTACAATGAGGTATCACGTCACACCTGTTAGAATGGGCATCATCAGAAAATCTACAAACAACAAATGCTGGAGAGGGTGTGGAGAAAAGGAACCTTCTTCCACTATTGTTGGGAATGTAAATCGATACAGTCTCTATGGAGAACAGTATGGAGGTTCCTTTAAAAACTAAAAATAGAATTACCATATAATCCAGCAATCCCACTAATGGGCATATACCCAGAGAAAACCATAAATCAAAAAGACAATTCACCACAATGTTCATTGCAGCACTATTTACAATAGCCAGGTAATGAAAGCAACCTAAGTGCCCACAGACAGACAAATGGATAAAGATGTGGTACATATATACAATGGAATATTACTCAGCCATACATATGAATGAAATTGGGTCATTTGTAGAGACCTTGATGGATCTAGAGACTGTCATACAGAGTGAAGTAAGTCAGAAAGAGAAAAACAAATATTGTATATTAATGCATATATGTGGAACCTAGACAATTGGTACAGATGAACCGTTTTGCAGGGCAGAGATAGAGACACAGATGTAGAGAACAAACATATGGACACCAAGGGGGGAATGCCATGTGAGGGTGGTGGTGGGATGAATTGGGAGACTGGGATTTACATGTGCACACTTATATGTATAAAATAGATATCCAATAAGAACCTGCTGTATAAAAGAAATAAATAATTATTTAAAAATTAAAAATAAATAAATAACATTTAATAAAAAAACAGAAAAAAAATTTTTCCCTTCATATAGACCTCTTTATATTAATGCATTATTTCCATGTTTATATCTGTAAATTAAAAAAAAGAGGAATAAATAAAATCTACTTGAACCAAAAAAAAAAAAAAAAAAAAAACAGAACCTACCAGTTATAAAGAGGAAAATTTTATCAGGGCACTTGTTCCAGTGGTAAAAATTCTTAAGTTGGTCAGAGGTGCGAAATCGTCTCCCATGCAGTCAGCAGCGCTCCCCCCCACAAGGAGCATCCTCATTGCAAAGCTGTGGGACTGTGTCGAGGCGTCTGTGAGTAAATGTGAGCTGAGCCCCAGTCCTGCTGCAGCTGAACTCTTCCCACCCTTTCCAGGTAAAACACCTGAATATGTACAAGAACGTGCAAGCCTAGAGGAAGGGCTGTGGAGTCACACAAGCGACAGCACGCAGGCCGACTTGTTGCCTGCAGGCCAGCCAGGATGGTCCTGGCTCCAGATGCTCTTCTGGAAGCTTTCCATTTCCCTGCCTGAGATACCCCTCCTGCCACGGCCCCCACTGCTTTTTTACTTCCTCACCTCTGCCTGGGGAGAAATTCCAGCGGCAGGTATGGGTGACAAATACTCTTCTTTAGCAGGTGGCAGCCTGGCAACTCCTGAAGAATATCCATCAGAGCCCCCCTCATACTGGGCCACCCACAAAGCCACTGCCCCTCACTCCCTCCCACGAACCCAGGCCCGGCACTGCTGACAGGGCAGAGAATATGGCGCCAGGCACAGCTACAGGGGCTCTTCCTGACTGGAGAGGTGTTTATATTGACCTCAACACAGGCACACCTGGGGAGGGCTGGCAGGCAGTGTCAGGCTGCCCAAATCAGCCAATCCTCACCCTTCAGGGGCTGACAGTTGCAGAAAATGAAACTTGCTAAACGGGCCGACCCCAAGGAACAGGTGTGGGCTCCTGAGAGTCAGGATAGACAAGGGGCTGCAGCTGCGGCTTGTTTTCTTATCATTTTATCTGGTCTATGAGTGGAAAACAACTTCAAGAAGACCCTATCCTAATGAGAGGAACCCAGCAGTCAGGGAGAGGAGTGATGGTGGTTGGAGACAGAGGCCTGGTGTCCTGGCTGCTGTGGAAGTGTCTGGAAGTCCAGGCAGAGAGAGGCTGCAGAGACTGATACACAGGGTCACAGACCTGTCAGAGCTTCTGTTTGTTAGTTCAAGTCCTGCTCTGAGGTGTTCTGTGTCAGCTGTGAGCGAGAGGTGAGCTGGGGGTTCTCTGCAAGGTGGGCTATGTGCACAGTTCCTATATGTCCAGAACTGCTGGGGTACAGGCCCAGGGGAGCTCTGTAACCTGGGAGGGGCCTGACTAGGAGAGCCCCATGGGCTGCTGGGTAGCTGCACAGGTGAGCTCCATACCCTGGGAGGGATGACCACGAGAGCCCCGTGGGCTGTGGGGTGGGCGGCGCAGCCCAGGTGAGCTCCATATCCTGGTATTGGCCTGAACACGAGAGCCCCATGGGCAGCTGGAAACCTGGTAAAGGATATCAAGACAGTCAGTGAAGCCACCGAGGATATACATCAAGTAGCTCCTATTTCCTACACCCTGCTGGTCATTCTACCGTCCACCAGGCCATGGCATTCAGTATTAGACTTCAATGATGCCTTCTTCTGTATTCCATTCATCTCAGAGTCACAAGAACTTTTGGCTTGTGAGTGGCAGGACACAACATGCAACGAAAGCAATAATGCTTGGCCGTCCTGCCCCAATGGTTCAAAAATCCCCACACCATCATTGGGGAAATGTCCTCTAAAGACCTAAAAGTTCTACCTCTGTAAAAGGGAACCCTCCTTCAATATGCAGATGACATTCTGATCGCCAGGCCTACTAAAGACGCCTCTGAACTACCTAGCCAAGAAAGGATAGAAGGTGTCCAAGGAAAAGGCTCAAATATCCCAGGCTAAGGTGACATGCCTGGGCTTCATTCTCACAGATATTCGGAGAAACGCATCCCAGGATAGGGAAGAAGCCATTTGCAGCCTTACCTCTTCTAAAACTAGAAGACAGCTTAGGGGTTCCTGGGGAGGCCAAGGTTTTCTGCATCTGGATCCCTAACTACAGTCTAATACCTGGGCCTCTACATGAAACACTGACATGAAATTATGATGATCCTTTTCAATAGAATCCAGAAGCAGATTTTCAAGAATGGAAAGAGCAGTCAATTCAGGCCCTTGCCCAGGAACTCCCTAATTTAGCTAAACCCTTTGACCTTTCCATAAACGGTGAAGGTTAATCACCCTTGGAGCCTTAGTGCAAAAACTGGGACCACTTGAAATGGAGCAACACAAGAATGCCCTTCAATGATAAACTATGGTCACCAAGGGCTTTGCCCCCTGCCCCATCAGGCCATGATACTGGGGTATCTAAAAAGCTGGAAATCAGCAGCCCGCAAGGCCAGCTCCCTCCTAAGGGAAAAGGAACCCACGTGGTGATCCTAACCACCCATCATGCCCTGAAGTTGCAGGGGTCGCTGTGCGGACACACTGACCTCGAGTGAGGAGGCCTCCAACTCCAACCTCCAGAGAGACAAACGGGGGCAATGGGCCCCCAAGATGACTCATGTGACCATCACTTGACATGGAGTTTCTCTCAGAAAACAAGTCTGTGCACCGAAAGAGCAGACTACTGCTTGCAGGACTTACTGCACCAAGACGGGAGCTAACAAGCTTGGCGGAGGAAAAGTATATCATGATTTCACCATAGAAAACCCTACAGACACCGCTGTGATGGTGGCCAATATGACTGCCTGGACTGCTGGCTACTTCAAAAGGCCATTGACTCAGTGGACGTCATGGTCCTGGATCACCATCGACCCTGGATTTTCTGGGAGTTGAGCGGGCAGGGCTCTGAAACATGGTGCTGTTTGTACATTAATTCAGGGACCTAATTAAAGAAAGCACAGACTACTGGTCAGAGCATCTAGGCTGGCAAATTCGTCAGCCTAAGGTCACCGAACAAATGTGGTGTGGGGTGAAACCTGCCACAGCAGCATCTCTGTGCATCTCTTTCCTGGACCCTTAAAGGTCATTAGAATCTATAACACTTCCAATGCTGCTGCTCAGGTGGACGAGCAGTGGGGCAGTAGTCCTTGGGACAATCAAACTCACATGGAGGCTCCTGGGGAGAAGTTTTGCCCCTCCCCCCGTGTATGAGGGCTCCCACATCAGCATGAAGCAGTTACAAAGGAGGGGTCTTCACCCTCAGCATCCTAAGAATGAGGAATGGGACAAAAAGCAGAGGAGGTGTCCGTCTCTGGCAACGTTCATTAAAAATACCTGGGAGATAAAAAGAGAATCTGGGCAATAAAATAAAGTCTAACCTGTTTTTCCTTTGTGCTTTGTCTAATTTCACGTGCTCCTAGGGTTCCGCATGCAAAGGTCCCACACCCGGCACTTCAGACGCGATTTCCTACTGCAGAATGGCTGGGTCGACACCTCAGCTAGAGGGGTCCCATGCAGACTCTGCGACATAGAGCCTGAACTGCAGCCAACCCAGGCCTCGAGAGCTCCATCCCCTCCCTCCTGCTGACGATGCCGGGATCCCTACACAGCAGCCCAGCCCACAGCCCACGGGGGAGTGCACGCTCTCACCTCTCCATTCTGTTTTCAAAATATAAAGTTTCCTTTGCTTCTGAACCAAACTCAGTCTTGATCTGTTGGCTCTAATGACAATGGGCATGGGGACTCCTGTTGGGGTCCACTGTGGAGGATCAGTAACAGAAATTGAGAACATTGTAACTTCAATGAACAGATGTGTGAGCCAAACTGTAGTCATCCTAGAGCAGTGTATAAGGCTCGGGTAAAATAAGATGTTTCTAAGACTTACATCAGATATTTCCGTCACTTTATTATAAGCAAGTTTAGTGAAGACGTCTGCCTTATTTGTCAGGTCAACATTAGAGAAATGAAGTGATTTATTCCCAAGGATATACATCGAATACTCTTGGCTGAAGCTTTAATCTTGTTTTGAATGCTTTTCCATTGAAAATGATACCTCTCTTTCAGCTTCCCCATTTCTGAGAAGTATAAAATCTTATAATTTATTATTACCAAAGGGGAAAGGTTGGAGAAGGCATAAATTAACAGTTTGGGATTAACACATACACACTGCTATGTATAAAACAGATCATCAACAAGGAACTACTGTATAGCACAGGGAACTACACTGAATATTTTGCAATAACCTATAAGGGGAAATAATCTGAAAAAGAATAGATATTTTTATTGACATCATCTATCAATGACAGATAAAATGTAACCTAAGCAAGGCCGATGGTGAGCACTTCTGACTCTGAAGATTTCAATCATCTAAAGTTTGGTCTCTGCCTATTTCCCAAGGCCCTTAATGGACATATATGTAGCCGTAGCTTAAAAACTCCCCAGTTTGGGGTTCAGGGAGGCACTGATTTGGAAAAATCCCTTGTGTTCTCCTTACATGCACGGGACCATTCCTAAGGCTAAAACATTCCTGTCACACCTAGAGGATGGTACACCTTTTGATTGGAAACAGTTTGGAAAAGGCACCTCATCTCCTCATCGCCTGGTTCTCGGGTTCACCCCTCCAGCATCTTTCCTAACAATCTCCTCACTTGGGGATATCAGCACCGTCCACATCCTGTTGCACACAGATTGGAACTTGTCCAGAGGATGAAGCGGAAAGATGAAAAAAATTCAGAGACAAGTCCTAGGTGTTCGGACAGGCACATGCCACTCTAATTTCCAATCCGGAAGACAAATTCATCAAAGGCTAGAATTGCCCACGGAAACAGAATAGGGCTAGAGGAAATCCCACTGTTTTGTGTCCAGTTTCCAAAAACAAAAGTTGAAAATGGAACTCAGGGGCACTAAAATTCATGAAACTGCAGAGTTGAAAATATCTATCGTCAAAAAATGTCTTGAGGTAAGTCACAGAAAAGGACTTGTAAGCAAGGGAGAGTGGCAGGAAACAGATTTGAAGAGGTGGAAAGGATTCCCCATTAAAGCAAAAGAAAAGGGGCTGAACATCGCCAATGATGCAGTTGGCCAAAAAGGGCGTATGCATTTTTTCTGAATATATTCAAGTAAAGGCCATACACACTTTTTATCCAACCAAACAGGTGGGCACTGGAAATCAATACTACAAAATATATCACTTCACATCAGTCAGAAGGGCCATCCACATAAAGTGTAAACACCCGAAATGCAGGAGAGGGTGAGGAGAAAAGGGAGCCCTGTGAGGCTGATAGTGGAAATGTAATTTGCCAATGGATACTCTGGAGAAATGTATTGTGTTTGCTAAAACATCTAAAAAATGAGCTACAGAGCATAGGGCACTTGCACTCATGGGCGTATACCTTGGGAAAAACAAAAATCAACAGAAAACAGGCACCCCAACGTTTACCACCTCTCTGTTAAAAAGGGCCTCAACTTGGATATAAAATAAATGTCCCTGGAAGGATAAAATGGATAAAAGAGATGGGGTACTTATGTAGAGTGGAATATTACTCATCCAGAAATCAATGAAATTAGGCCAGTTGTAACAACTCTGGAGGAGATACATACGATCATTCTAAGTGACGTATGTCAGAAAGAAAAAGACACATATCATAAGATGTCACTTAAAGGTGGAATCAAAAATGGCTACACATGAAATAAATTACAAAACAGAAACATAGTCAAATATGTAGAAAATAGACATAAGGCTGCTAAATGGAAATGTGAGGAAGGGTGAGGTATTATCCAGGAGGTTGAAATTAGCAAAGATACCATTCCAAGTACCAAATTGAATAACTGACAAGGCCTACACGGTACCTCAAAGAACTGCACTCAGCACACTCAAGTCACTGGAAAATAATGCATATGACTGGTAAGCATCTGAAAAAGAATTTATTGTTGTCTCACAGTACATGAATCAAGTGGATGTACAGCAGCAAAAAACAGAGCTTTGAAAATCAGCTGAAACCAATATAAAAATAAATTTAAAAATATTTAGAAAAACAGTGAGACAGACAAAAATTCTTACAACTTTTGTTGAAGGGCTATGATGTAACATGTATTGAACACATGTAGACCCACAGCAGGATGATATATAAGGCTGGAAGCTATGCACGCTAAGACATGTTAGAGAGGCTGGGTGAGGAAATGCAGAACTTTAAAAGAAATACTGCCTGATTCCCATTCCATGGGTCCCAAATCTGCAGGTTCAAGGGAATCTTCTGACAGCGAAAATATGCCTGGAAAACCAAGATGAACGTACACCGTGTGCTCAGGAAAGGTGTCTAAAATGCACCTCAATTTTGATCTCCTGGTGCTGGTGTTCGCCATTCCAGCCACATTACTAACAATCTCCCCACTTGGAGAATCAGCACCTTTAACCTCCTGTTTCACACAGTTTGCAATTTCTGCAGAGGATAAACGGGAAGAGGGGGAAACAATGAGAGACTAGCTGTAGGAGTTTTGACAGGCACATGTCACTCTAATTTCCCATTAGGAAGAAGAATTAACCAAAGTCTCAGCCTGCCTCCCCAGAACCAGAATAGGGCCGGAAGCAATACAATGGTTTGGCGGCCAGCTCACAAAAAATGCTAGTTGAAAAATGGAGCTCAGGAGCAGACAATTCAAAGACCTGCAAAGATATAAATGATAACCAACGTCCAAAAATATATTCAGGTAAGGCAACGAAGAGGATCTGAATGAGATGCAGAACTGCAGGAAACAGATTTCAAAAGGCAGATTGTACTCACAGTTAAAGCATATGAAAAGCAGCAGAATTTCTAAAATGATGCAGTTGGGCAAAAGGGTGTATGCGTTTTTTTCGTGAATATCTTCAGGAAAAAACAAATACAGAGTTTTTGGCCAAGCAAGCAAGCGGGAAATGCAAATCTGCACAACAAAGAAGTCTCAATTTCCACTGCTCAGAAAGGCCATCCAAAAAATGTGTACAAACCAGAAATGCAGGAGAGGCCATGTAGAACAGGCAGCCTCATCACGCTGATGGGTGGCGTATAAATATCCAAGAGCCACTCTGAAGAAGTGTATGCTGTTTCCTAAAACATCTAAAATACAAAGCCCCCGAGCAAAGGGGAATTCAACTCATGGGCATATGACTTGGGAAGACTAAATATCAACAAACAAAGGCACCCCAAAATTTAGGGCTGCTCTGCATACAAGAACCTCCACTTCGGTACACCTAAAATATCCCACGATAAAGAGAAATGCATAAAGAACTTGTGGTAATTTTGTACAACGGAATATCACTCAGACGTGATATCAATGCCATAAGGCCAGTATCAGCATAATGAGTGTATTAAGGTACGATGATTCTAAGTGAAATAAGTCACACAGAAAAAGAATCTAATCATAAGATGTCACTTATAGAAGTAATGTCAACATCACAACACATGAACTGAATTAGGAAAGAGAACAGAGTCTCACATTTAGAAAACACTCTTATGCCTGCTTAAGGGGAAAGTAGAGGTGGGGTGATGCATAAAACCAGAGTTTGATAATAGCACAGGTACCATTCCATAAAACAAATACAGAATAGACAAGACCTACACTTTCCTCAGTGAACGGGACTCAACACCCCTATTTCCCGCAGAGGAATATATCTGACTAGTAAAAATCTTAAAACCTATGTATTGATATGTCTCCGTAAGGGAATCAATTGTGTCTAGACCGGCATAAACATGTCCGTGAAAATCAGTTCAACCCCATTATAAAAATGAATTTCAAAAACAAAACAAAATAACAGCGAAATTCTTACACAATTCCTTCAGGGGTTCTGATGAAACCTGGAATGACCCTATCTGCAAAGACAGCTGTATGAGACATAAGGCTGGACACCGGGGAATGAGAGGACTGGTGAGATTGGGAGAGAAAATGCACACCCTTTAAAGTAGTAATGCATGTCACCATTCCATGTGTCCCAAATCTCCAGGTAGAAGGGAATATCACTACAGTTATAACATGTATGGGAAACCTAGAGAATGAACACACTGTTTTGGCGAAAGGTTTCTAAAAGTCTCCTAATTTTTCCTCTCCTTGTGCTCCAGTTTGGCATTCCAACTGCTTTACTATCAATCTCCCAACTTTGGATAGTCAACCCCTATAACCTCCTGTTTCACACAGTTTGCTAATTGTGTGGAGGATGAAAGGGAAGAGGGAGGACCAATCAGAGAGTAGATGAAGGCATTTGGACGGGCACATGTCACTCTAATTTCCCGTTCAGGAAGAAGAATTAACCAAAGCCTCAGCGAACAGCAGGGAACCAGTATAGCCACCCCTGGAACTAGTATAGGTCCTGAAGCAATATTGTGGATTTGCGGTCAGCTCACAAAAATGGGATTTCAAAATTGGAGCTCAGGGGCACAGAAATTCACAAACCTGCAGTTATAAAGAACTACTCAATTCCAAAAATCTGTTGAGGAAAGGCAAAGAAGTGGACTTGAAAATGAGACAGAATTGCACAAAACATATTTCAAGAGGTAAATTAGAATCGCATTAAAGCTCAAGAAAAGCATCACAACTTCGACAATGATGCACTTGGCCAAAAAGGGCGTATGACTTTTCTCCTGAATATATTCAGGAGAAAACGCATACGCCCTTTTTGGCCAATCAAGCAAGCGCACAATGCAAATCCACACTACAAAGAATTGTCACTTCCCACTGGTAAAAAGGGATATCCGAAAATCTGTAAAAACCACAAAGGCAAGAGAGAGATGACAAGGGCATGAAGCAATGTGATCTCAAGGGTCATGGAGGATTGTGATGACAAGTGCATGGAGCATTGTGATGAAAAGATTATGTAGCATTTGCTGACAAAGGCATGGAGCATTGTGATGACAAGGTTCATGGAGCACTGTGATGACAAGCCTCAAGGATCATTGTGATTAGAGTGGTCATGGAGCATTGGGATGACAAGGGCATGGATAATTGTGATGACAAGGTTCATGGAGCACTGTGATGACAAGCCTCAAGGAGCATTGTGATTAGAGTGGTCATGGAGCATTGGGATGACAAGGGCATGGATCATTGTGATGACAAGGGTCATGGAGCATTTTGATTACATGAGTCCCGGATAATTGTGTTGTCAGGGTTCATGGAGCGTTGTGATGACAGTGTTCCTGGAGCATTGTGGTGAGAGTGGTCACGGAGCACTAAGATGAGAAGGTCTTGGATCATTGGGCTGAAAATGTTCATGGAGTATTGTGATGACAGGGGTCATGGAGCATTGTGATGACAAGGTACTGGAGCATTGTGATAAGAAGACCATGGAGCTTTGTGAGGACAAGTCTCATGGAGCATTCTGATGAAAAGGGGCATGGAGTATTGTGATTAGAGGGGTCTTGGAGCATTGAGATGAGAAGGGCATGGAGCATTGGGATGAGAAGGCCATGGAGCGTTCTGATGACATGCATCACGGAGCATTGTGATGACAACGGTACGGAGCAATGTGATTACACGGGTCTTGGAGCACTGTGATGAAAAGGGCAAGGATCATTGTGATGAAAAAGGCATGGTGCCTTGTCATGACAGGGTTAAAGGAGCATACTGACGAAAAGTGTCAGGGAGCATTGTGATGACAAGGGTATTGAGCATTGTGATGACAAAGGTCATGGAGCATTGTGATGAGAAGACAATGGATAATTGTGATGACGAGCATCACAGGGCGTTGTGATGATAAGTGTTATGGAATATTTTGATCACAAGGGTTTGGAGCATTGTGATGACAGAGGTCATGGAGCATTTGATTTCATTGTTATGACAATAGCATGAAGCATTATGATGATGGGCATGGTGCATTTTGATGACAGGGTTCATGGAGCATTGAGATGAAAAGGGGCATGGAGCATTGTGATAACAGCACTCTTGGAGCATTGTGATGACAAGGGCATGGAGCATTGTGATGACAAGGCCATGGAGCATTCTGATGACATGCGTCATGGAGCTTTGTGATGACAAGGGCATGGAGCATTGTGATAACAGAGGCCGCGGAGCATTGTGATGACAGGGGTCATGGAGCATTGTGATGACAAGGACATGGAGCATTGTGATGACAAGGGCATGGAATATTGTGATGACAGGGGCATGGAACATTGGTCTGACATGTTTCATGGATTATTGTGATGACACTGGGCATGGCGCATTGTGATGACAAGGGCATGGAGCATTGTGATGACAAGGGCATGGAATATTGTGAAGACAGGTGTCAGGGAGCATTGTGATGACATATGTCATTGTCCATTGTGATGACAATGGCATGAAGCATTGTGATACCAAGTGTCATGGAGGATTGTGATGACAAAAGTAATGGAGCATTTTGATGACAAGGGCTTGGAACTTTGCGATGAGAAGGGTCATGGAGCATTGTGATGACAAGGGCATGGAGCATTCTGATGAAAATATGCATGGAGCATTCAGATTACAGGGGTGTTGGAGCATTGTGATGACAAGGGCATGGAGCATTGTGATGAGAAGGCCATGGAGCATGCTGATGGCATGCGTCATGGAGCTTTGGATGACAAGGGCATGGAGAATTGTGATTACAGGGGTCATCTAATATTGTGATGACAGGGGTGAGGGAGTATTGTGATGACTAGTGATGGAACACTGTGACATCAGTGGTGAGAAGGCATTTTGAGGAGAAGTGCATGGAGCATTGTGATGACAATGTTTATGGAGAATTTTGATGACAAGGATGTGGAGCATTGTGATGACAAGTGCATGGACAATTGTGATGACATGGGTTATGGAGCATTGTGCTGAAACGCGCATCGAGCATTGTGATGACAAGGGTCATGGAGCATTGTGATGACAAGGGCATGGAGCAATGTGATGACAGGGGCATGGAGCATTGGTCTGACAATTTTCATGGATTAATGTGATGACAGTGGGCATGGCGCACTGTGATGACAAGGGCATGGAGCATTGTGATGACAAGGTCATGCAGAATTGTGAAGACAGGAGTCCGGGAGCATTGTGATGACATATGTCATTGTCCATTGTGATGACAATGGCAAGGAGCATTGTGATGAAAAGTTCAGGGAGAATTATGGAGACAAAGTTCACGGAGCCCTGTGATGACGAGTGCATGGACCACTGTGATGACAAAGGTCATGAATCATTGTGATGACTGGAGTCATGGAGCATTGTCATGACAAGTGCATGGAGCATTGTGATGACAGGGGCATGGAGCATTGGTCTGACAAGCTTCATGGATTATTGTGATGAGAGTGGGAATAGCACATTGTGATGACTAGGGCATGGAGGATTGTTATGACCAGGTCATGGAGTATTGTGAAGACAGGTGCCAGGGAGCATTATGATGACATATGTCATGGTGCATTGTGATGACAATGGCATGGAGCATTGTGAAGCCAAGTGTCATGGAGGATTTTGATGACAAAGGAAAGGGAGCACTGTGATGACAAGGGCTTGGAGCATTGTGATGACAGTGGTCAAGGAGCATTGTGATGACAAGTGCATGGAGAACTGTGATTACAAGGGCCATCGAGAATTTGGATGACAAGGTCGGGAGGCATTGTGATGACAAGCATATGGAGCTTGCTATGACAGGGGTCATGGAGCATTGCGATGACAAGTGCATGGAGAATTGTGATGACAAAAGCATGTAACATTGAGATGAGAAGTGTCATGGAGCATTGTGATGGCAAGACCGTGGAGCATTGTGATGAGATGACCATGGATAATTGTGATGACGAGCGTCATGCAGCACTGTAATGACAAGGGGCGTGGAGCATTGTGATGACAGGTGTCATGGAGCATTGTGATGACAGGGGTCATGGAGCATTGTGATGACAAGTGTCATGGAACATTCTGATGACAAGCTTGTGGAGTATTGTGATGAAAATGGCATGGAACATTGTGATGAAAAGGGCATGGAGCATTGTGATGAAAAAGGCATGGGGCCTTGTCATGACAGGGTTCAAGGAGCATTCTGAAGACAAGTGGCAGGGAGCAGTGTGATGACAAGGGCAACGAGCATGGTGATGAGAAGGCCATGGAGCATTCTGATGATGTGGGGCATGGAGCTTTGTGATGAGAAGGGCAAGGAGCATTGTGATTACTGTGGTCTTGGAACATTGTGATGTAAAGCGCATGGATCATTGTGATGAAAAAGGCATCTAGCCTTGTCATGACAGGGTTCAAGAAGCATACTGACGACAAGTGGCAGGGAGCATTGAGATGACAAGTGTATTGAGCATTGTGATGACAAAGGTCATGGAGCATTGTGATGAGAAGACCATGGATAATTGTGATGAGGAGCGTCATGGGGAATTGTGATGACAAGTGTTATGGAACATTGTGATCACAAGGGTTTTGAGCATTGTGATGACAGAGGTCATGGAGCATTTTGATTTCATTGTGATGACAATAGCATGAATCAATATGATGATGGACATGGTGCATTGTGATGACAGGGTTCATGGAGCATTGAGATGAAAAGGGGCATGGAGCATTTTGATTAAATGTGTATTGGAGCATTGTGATGACAAGGGCATGGAGCATTGTGAATGAGAAGGCCATGGAGCATTCTGATGACATGCGCAATGGAGCTTTGTGATGACAAGTGCATTGAGCATTGTGATTACAGGGTCTTGGTTCACGGTGATGACAACGGTCATGGAGACTTGTATTGACAAGGCCGTGAAACCTTGTGATATCAGGTGTCATGGAGCATTGTTATGACAGGGTAGTGGAGCATTGTGTTGACAAGGGCATCAGAATTGGTATGAAAAGTTTCATGGATTATTGTGATGAGAGTGGGCATGGAGCATTGTGATGACAAGGTCAAGGAACACTGTGTTACATGGGTCATGGAGGATTGTAATGACAAGGGCATGGAACATTGTGATGAGAAGTGCATCGAGCATTGGTATCACAAGCGTCATGGAGCTTTGTGGTGACAAGTGCATGGAGCAATTTGATGAGTGGGTTCATGGAGCATTGTGATGACAATGGCATGGAGCATTGTGATGCCAATGGTTATGGAGCTTTGTGGTGACAAATGTCACAGAGCCTTGTGATGACGAGGCTATGGACCATTGTGATGACAAAGGTCATGAATCATTGTGATGACTGGTGTCACGGAGCATTGTGATGACAGGGGTCATGGTGCATTGTGATGACAAGTGCGTGGAGCATTGTGATGACAGGGGCATGGAGCATTGGTCTGACAAGTTTCATGGATTATTGTGATGACAGTGCGCAAGGCGCACTGTGATGACAAGGGCATGGATCATTGTGATGCCAAGGTCATGTAGAATTGTGAAGACAGGGGTCAGGGAGCATTGTGATGACATATGTCATGGTCCATTGTGATGACAATGGCAAGGAGCATTGTGATGCCAAGTGTCATGGAGGATTGTGATGACAAAGGTAATGTTGCATTGTGATGACAAGGGCTTGGAGCATTGTAATGACATGGGCCATTGAGAATTTTGATGACAAAGTCGTGAAGCATTGTGATGACCAGCGCATGGAGCTTGCTATGACAGGTGTCATGGAGCATTGCGATGACAAGTGCATGGATAATTGTGATGAAAAGTGCTCGGAACATTGTGATGAGATGTGTCATGGAGCATTGTGATGGCAAGGACGTGGAGAATACTGATAACCAGGGCATGGAGCATTGTGATGGCAAGATCGGGGAGCATTGTGATGAGAAGACCATGGATAATTGTGATGACGGGCGTCATGGAGCTCTGTAATGACAAGGGGCATGGAGCATTGTGATGACAGGGGTCATGGAGCATTGTCATGACAAGGGTCATGGAGCATTCTGATGACAAGCTTGTGGAGTATTTTGATGACAATGGCATGGAGCATTGTGATGAAAAGTGCATGGATCATTGTGATGACTGGGGTCATGGAACATTGTGATGGCATGCCTGAGGGAGTATTGTGATGACTAGTGATGGAACATTGTGATATCAGTGGTGAGAGACCATTTTCATGAGAAGTGCATGGAGCATTGTTATGACAAGTTTTATGGAGCATTGTGATGACAAGGATGTGGAGCATTGTGATGACAAGCGCATGGTGCCTTGTGATGACATTGGTCATGGAGCATTGTGATGAGAAGTGTCATGGATCATTGTGATGGCAAGTCCGTGGATCACGTTGATGAGAAGACCAATGATAATTGTGATGACGAGCGTCATGGAGCACTGTAATGACAAGGGGCAAGGAGCATTGTGATGACAGGTGTCATGGAGCATTGTGATAACAGGGGTCATGGAGCACTGTGATGACAAGGGTCATGGAGCATTCTGATGACAAGCTTGTGGAGTATTGTGATGACAATGGCATGGAGGATTGTGATAAAAAGGGCATAGAGCATTGTGATGAAAAAAGCATGGAGTCTTTTCATGAAAGGTTTCAAGGAGCATTCTGACGACAAGTGTCAGGAAGCATTGTGATGACAAGTGTATAGAGAATTGTCATGACAATGATCATGGAGCATTGTGATGACAAGGCATGGAGTATTGTGATATCAGACATCATGGAGCATTGTGATGACAAGTGTTATGGAACATTGTGTTCACAGGTGTTTGGAGCATTGTGATGACAGAGGTCATGGATCATTTTGATTTCAAGGAGCATGAGAAATGTGATGACAATGGCAAGAATCATTGTGAACCCAAAATTCATGGAGGATTGTGATGACAATGGTAATGGAGGATTGTGATGACAAGTGCATGGAGCATTGTGATGACAAGGTCATGTAGCATTTTGCTGACAAAGGCATGGAGCACTGGGATTAGAAGCATCATGGAGCATTGTGATAACAGGGGTCATGGAGCATTGGGAAGGCAAGCGTATAGATCATTGAGATGAAAAGGGTCATGGAGACTTTTGATGACAAGAGTCCCGGATCACTGTATTGTCAGGGGTCATGGCACGTTGTGGTGACAGTGGAAATGGAGCATTGTGATGACAGGTGTCATGAAGCATTGTGATGAGAAGACCATGGAGCATTGTGATGACAAGTCTCATGGAGCAATCTGATGAAAAGGGGCATGGAGCATTGTGATTACAGGTTTCGTGGAGCACTGTGATGACAAGGGCATGGAGCATGGTGATGACACGGTCATGCAGCATTTTGCTGACAATGCCTTGGAGCATTCTGATGACATGCGTCATGGAGCTTTGTGATGACAAGCGCATGGAGCATTGTGATTACAGTGGCCTTGGAGCATTGTAATGAAAAGTGCATGGATCATTGTGAGGAAATGGCATGCAACCCTGTCATGACAGGTTTCAAGGGGCATACTGAAGACCAGTGTCAGGGAGCATTGTGATGACAAGTGTATTGAACATTGTGTTGACAAAGGTCATGGAGCATTGTGATGAGAAGACCATGGATAATTGTGATGAGGAGCGTCATGGGGCATTGTGATGACAAGTGTTATGGAACACTGTGATCAGAAGGGTTTGGAGCATTGTGATGACAAAGGTCATGGAACATTTTGATTTCATTGTGATGACAATAGCATGAAGCATTATGATGATGGGCATGCTGCATTGTGATGACAGGGTTCATGGAGCATTGAGATGAAAAGGGGCATGGAGCATTGTGATTACAGGGGTCTTGGAGCATTGTGATGACAAGGTACATGGAGCCTTGTGATGACAATGCTGTGGAATATTGTGATGGCAGGGGTCATGGAGCATTGTTATGAAAGGGCTAATGGAGCATTGTGATGACAAGGGCATGGGGCATTGGTTTGAAATGTTTCATGGATTATTGTGATGACAGTGGGCATGGAGCATTGTGATGACAAGGGCAGGGAACACGGTGATACATGGGTCATTGAGGATTGTAATGACAAGGCATGGAGCATTGTGATGAGAAAGGCATGGAGCATTGTGATGACAAGCGTCATGGAGCTTTGTGATGACAAGGGCAAGGAGGAATGTGATGAGAGTGTTCATGGAGCACTATGATGACAATGGCTTGGAGCATTGTGATGTCAAGGGTCATGGAGCTTGGTGATTACAAAGGTCAAGGAGCATTTTGATGACAAGAGTGTGGTGCATTGTGATGAGTACGGCAGGGAGCATTGTGATGAAAGGGTCATGGAACAATTTGATGAAAAGGGTCAGGGAACATTGTGATGACAGGGGTTATGGAACATTGTGATGTCAGTGGTCATGGAGCATTGTGATGATAAGGGCATGTAGCATTTTGATGACAGGTGTCATGGAACATTGTGATGACAGGGGTGAGGGAGTATTGTGATGACAAGTGATGGAACACTGTGATATCAGTGGTGAGAGAGCATTTAGATGAGAAGTGCATGGAGCATTGTGATGACAAGTTTTATGGAGCTTTGTGATGACAAGGTTGTTGAGCATTGTCATGACAAGTTCATGGCACATTGTGATGACATGTGTCTTGGAGCATTGTGCTGAGAAGCGCATGTAGGATTGTGATGACAAGGGTCAGGGAGCATTGTGCTGACAAAGGCATGGAGCATTGTGATGACAAGTTTTACAGAGCATTGTCATGACGAGGGAATGGACCATTGTGATGACAAAGGTCATAAAGCATTGTGATGACTGGAGTCATGGAGCATTATGATGTGAGGGGTCATGGAGCATTGTGATTACAAGGGCATGGAGCATTGTGATGACAGGGGCATGGAGAATTGGTCTGACAAGTTTCATGAATTATTGGTATGAGGGTGGGCATGGCACATTGAGATGACAAGGGCATGGAACATTTTTATGCCTAGGTCATGTAGTATTGGGAAGACAGGTGTCAGGGAGCATTGTGATGACATATGCCATGGTGCATTGTGATGACAATGGCGTGGAGCATTGTGATGCCAAGTGTCATGGAGGATTGTGATGACAAATGTAATGGAACGTTGTATGACAATTGCTTGGAGAATTGTGATGAAAAGGGTCATGGAGCATTGTGAGGACCAGGGCAGGGAGCATTGTGATGGAAAGACCGTGCAGCATTGTGATGAGAAGACCATGGATAATTGTGATGACGAGCGTCATGGAGCACTGTAATGACAAGAGACATGGAGCATTGTGATTACAGGGGTCATGGAGCATTGTGATGACAGGGGTCATGGAGCATTGTGATGACATGGGTCATGGAGCATTCTGATGACAAGCTTGTGGAGTATTGTGATGACAATGCCATGGAGCATAGTGATGAAACGTCATGGAGCATTGTGATAAAAAAGGCATGGAGCCTTTTCATGACAGGGTTCAAGGAGCATTCTGAAGACAAGTGTCAGCGAGCAGTGTGATGACAAGGGCATCGAGCACGGTGATGAGAAGGCCATGGAGCATTTTGATGATATGGGTCATGGAGCTTTGTGATGACAAGGGCAAGGAGCATTGTGATTACTGGGGTTTGGAACATTGTGATGAAAAGCGCATGGATCATTGTGATGAAAAAGGCATGGAGCCTTGTCATGACAGGGTTCAAGAAGCATATTGACGACAAGTGGCAGGGAGCATTGAGATGACAAGTGTATTGAGCATTGTGATGACAAAGGTCATGGAGCATTATGATGAGAAGACCATGGATAACTGTGATGAGGAGCATCATGGGGAATTGTGATTACAAGTGTTATGAAACCTTGTGATCACAAGAGTTTGGAGCATTGTGATGACAGAGGTCATGTAGCATTTTGATTTCATTGTGATGACAATAGCATGAAGCATTATGATGATGGGCATGGTGCATTGTGATGACAGGGTTCATGGAGCATTGAGATGAAAAGGGACATGGAGCATTGTGATTACAGGTGTCTTGGAGCATTGTGATGACAAGGGCATGGAGCATTGTGAATGAGAAGGCCATGGAGCATTCTGATGACATGCATCATGCAGCTTGGTGATGACAAGGGCATGGAGCATTTGTCTGAAAATTTTCATGGATTATTGTGTTGAGAGTGGGCATGGAGCATTGTGATTACAAGGGCATGGATTATTGTGATGACAAGGGCTTGGAGCATTGTGAAGACAAGTGTCATGGAGCATTGTGATGACAATGGCATGGAGCATTGTGATGAAAACGTCATGGATTATTGTTAAGATAGGTGTCAGGGAGCATTGTGATGACATATGTCATATTCCATTGTGATGCCAATGACATGGAGCATTGTGATGCCAAGTGTCATGGAGGATTGTGATGACAAAGGTAAAGGAGCTTTGTGATGACAAGGGCATGGATCATTGTGATGACAAGGGCCATTGAGAACTTTAATGACCAGGTCTTGAAACATTGTGATGACAAGCGCATGGAGCTTGCTATGACAGGGTTCCTGGAGCATTGTGATGACAAGTGCATGCAGAATTGTGATAACAAGAGCATATAACATTGTGAGGAGAAGTGTCAAGGAGCATTGTGATGATAAGGACATGGAGAATTGTGATGACATGGGACATGGAGCATTGAGATGACCAGGGCATGGAGCATTGTGATGGTAAAACCCTGAAGCTTTGTGATGAGAAGACCTTGGTTAATTGTGATGGTGAGCATCATGGAGCACTGTACTGACAAGGGGCATGGAGCATTGTGATGACAGGTGTCAGGGAACATTGTGAAGACAGAGGTCATGGAGCATTGTGATGACAAGGGCATGGAGCATTGTGATGACAAGGGCTAGGAGCATTGTGATGACAAGTGTCATGGAGCATTGTGATGACATTGGCATGCAGCATTGTGATGACAAGGGACATTGAGAATTTTTATAACAATGTCATGAAGCATTGTGATGACAAGCATATGGAGCTTGCTATGACATGTGTCAGGGAGCATTGCAATGACAAGTGCATGGTGAATTGTGATGACAAAAGCATTTAACATTGTGATGAGAAATGTCATTGAGCATTGTGATGACAAAGAGGTGGAGAATTGTGATGACAAGGTACATGGAGCATTGTGATGACCAGGGCATGGAGCAATGTGATGGCAAGACGGTGGATCATTGTGATGAGAAGGCCATGGATAATTGTGATGACGAGCATCATGGAGCATTATGATGACAAGAGCCGTGGAGCATTCTGACATAAGATATCACTTATGAAGGAAATGTAAGCATGGCTACACATGAACAGAATTAGGAAAGAGAACAGAGTCTCACATTTAGAAAACTTACTTATGCATGCTTAAGGGGAAAGGAGAGGTGGGGAGATGAACAAAAACAGAGTTTGATATTAGCACAGGTACCTTTGCATAATCCAAATACAGAAGAGACAAGACCTACTCCTTCCTCAGTGAATGGGACTCAACAGACCTATTTCCGCAGAGGAATATATCTCACTGGTAAGAATCTTAACACCTACGTATTGATATGTCTCCATAAGGGAATCAAGTGTGTCTAGACCGGCATAAACACGTCAGTGAAAATCAGCTCAACCTCATTATATAAATGAATTTCAAAAACAAAAACAAAAAAAACAGCGAAATTCTAACACAATTCCTTCAGGTGTTCTGATGAAACCTGGAATGACCCTATCTAAAATGACAGCTGGATGAGACATAAGTCTGGACACTTGGGACTGAGAGGATTGGTGAGATTGGATGAGAAAATGCAGACCGTTTAAGACAATAATGCATGCCACCAATTCCATGGGTCCCAACTCGCCAGGTAAAAGGGAATATCACTACAGTTATAACATGTATGGGAAACGTATAGAATGGACACACAGTTAATACGAAAGGATTCTAAAACTCAACTAATAGTCCCTATCCTGGTGCTCCAGTTTGAGTTGCCAACTGCTTTACTATCAATCTCCCAACTTGGAGAGACAGACCTTTTAACCTGTGGTTCTCACAGGTTGCCAATTTGGCAGAGGATGAAAGTGAAGAGGGAGAACCAATGAGAGAGTAGCTGTTAGGCATTTGGACCGGCACATGTCACTGTAATTTCCCGTCAGGAAGAAATATTAACCATAGTCTCAGCCATCCACCAGGAACCAGTACAGGTTCTCAACCAAAATTGTGGATTTGCTGTCAGCTTACAAAAAACGAGTTGAAAAATGGAGCTCTGGGGCACAGCAATTCAAGAACTGGCAGTGTAATGAACGACAACTATCGTCCAAAAATCTTTTGAGGGATGGCAATGAGGCGGACTTGAAAACGAGGCACAATAGCATGAAACAAATTTCAAGAGGTACTTTGGAATCACCTTTTAAGCACAGGAAGAGGGGCACAAATTTGACAATGATGCAATGGGCCAAAAAGTGTGTATGCGTTTTCTCCTGAATATATTCAGGAGAAAACGCATACGCCCTTTTTGGCCGAGCAAATAAGCGGACAATGCAAATCTGCACTACAAAGCAGTATCACTTCCCACCAGACAAAAGGGACATCCGCAAAATGTGTAAAAACTAGAAAGGCATCACAGGCCCTGGAGAACAGGGAGCCTAGTTATGCTGATGGGCGGGATGTATATTGCCAACTCCCTCTCTGGAGGAGTGCATTGTGTTCCCTAAAACAAGTAAACAACAGAGCTACAGAGCCAAGTGTACTTCCAGTCTAGGGAATATACCTTGGGAAAAATGAAAATCAATAAGACAGAGGCACCCCAAAATTTAGGGCTGCACTGCTTACAAGAACCTCAACTTGGGTACACCTGAAATATCCCAGGAAAGACAAAAATGGTTCAAGAAATTGTGGTATTTCCGTACGATGGAATATCCCTCAGCCATGAAATCAATGTCATAAGGCCAGTAGCAGCAAAATGAGTGGATTCAGGTACGATGATTCTAAGTGAATAAGTCACAGAGAAATAGAAACTTATCATAAGATATCACTTATGAAGGTCCTGTAAACATGGCTACACATGAACTGAGTTAGGAAAGAGAAGAGAGTCTCACATTTAGAAAACATTCTTATGCCTGCTTAAGGGGGAAGGAGAGGTGGGGTGATGCATAAAACCAGAGTTTGATATTAGTACATGTACCGTTCCAAAAACCAAATACGGAATAGACAAGACCTACCCTTTCCTCACTGAAAGGGACTCAAAACGCCATATTTCCCGCAGAAATATATATCTGACTAGTAAGAATATTAAAACCTATGTATTGATTTGTCTCCTTAAGGGAATCAAGTGTGTCTAGACTGGAATAAACATGGCAGTGAGAATCAGCTCAAATACACTATAAAAAGGAATTTTAAAAACAAAACAAAAAAACAGGGAAATTCTTCACAATTCCTTCAGGGGCTCTGATGAAACCTGGAATGACCCTATCTACAATGACAGCTGGAAGTGGCATAAGACTGGACACGTGGGACTGAGAGGACTGGTGAGATTCGGTGAGCAAATTCAGACTATTTAAAGCAATAATGCATGGCACACATTCCACGGGTCCCAACTCTCCAGGTTGAAGGGAATATTAGTACAGCTAAAACATGTACGGGAAACCTAGAGAATGGACACACAGTGAATACGAATGGTTTCTAAAACTAAAATAGAGTCCCTCTCCTGGTGCACCGGTTTGTATTTCCAACTGCTTTACTATCAATCTCCCAAATTGGAGAGACAGGCCCTTTAACCTCTTGGTTCGCACAGGTTCCCAAATTGGAAGAGGATGAAAGGGAAGAGGGAGAACCAATGAGAGAGTAGCTGTTAGGCATATGGACGGGCACATGTCACTCTAATTTCCCGGTAGGAAGAAGAATTAATAAAATTCTCAGCCACTCGCTGGGAACCAGTATAGTTACTGAACCAATATTTTGGACTTGCGTACAGCTCAAAAAAAACGAGTTGAAAAATGGACCTCAGGGGAACAGCAATTCACAATCTGGCAGAGTAATAAGGGAAAACTATCGTCCAAAAATCTGCTGAGGGAAGGCAAAGTGGCAGACTTGAATGCGATCCAGAATAGCAGGAAACAGATTTCAAGTGGTACATTGGAATCGCCTTTAAAGCACAGGAAGTGGGACACAACTTCGACAATGATGCACTTGGACAAAAAGGGCGTATGCGTTTTCTCCTGAATATATTCAGGAGAAAACGCATACGCCCTTTTTGGACAAGCAAGCAAGCGGGCAATGCAAATCTGCACTACAAAGCAGTATCACTTACCACCGGCCAAAAGGGACATCCACAAAATGTGTAAAAACCAGAAAGGAAAGACAGGCCCTGGAGAGCAGGGAGCCTAGTTATGCTGATGGGCAGGATGTACATTGACAACTGCCTCTCTGGAGGAGTGCATTGTGTTCCCTAAAACAAGTAAACAACAGAGCTACAGAGCCAAGGGCACTTCCAGTCTAGGGAATATACCTTGGGAAACGTGAAAATCAATAAGACAGAGCCACCACAAAATTTGGGGCTGCACTGCTTAAAAGGACCTCAACTTGGGTACACCTTAAATATCCCAGGAAAGAAAAAAATGGTGCAAGAAATTGTGGTACCTACGTACGATGGAATATCCCTCAGCCACGAAATCTATGTCATAAGGCCAGTAGCAGCATAATGAGTGGATACATGTACGATGATTCTAAGTGTAATAACTCACAGAGAAAAAGAAACTTATCATATGATATCACTTATGAATATCCTGTAAACATGGCTACACATGAACTGAGTTAGGAAAGGGAACAGAGTCTCACATTGTGATAACACTCTTATGCCTGCTTAAGGGGGAAGGAGTGATGGGGTGATGCATAAAACCAGAGTTTGATATTAGTACAGGTACCGTTCCAAAAACCAACTACAGAATAGACAAGACCTACACCCTCCTCAGTAAAAGGGACACAAAACACCATATTTCCCACAGAGGAATATATCTGACTAGTAAGAACCTTAAAACCTATGTATTGATATGTCTCAGTAATGGAATCAAGAGTGTCCTAACTGGCATAAACATGGCAGTGAGAATCAGCTCACACCCACTATAAAAATGAATTTCAAAATCAAAACAAAAAAACAGGGAAATTCTTTATATTTCCTTCAGGGGCTCTGAGGAAACGTGGAATGACCATATCTACAACAACAGCTGGATGTGGCATAAGTCTGGACACTTGGGACTGAGAGGATTGGTTAGATTCGGTGAGCAAATGCAGACCATTTAAAGCAATAATGCGTGTCACACATTGCAAGGGTCCCAACTCTCCAGGTTGAAGGGAATATTACTACAGCTATAACATGAACGGGAAACCTACAGAATGGACACACTGTGAATACGAAAGGTTTCTATAACACAGGTAATAGTCCCTCTCCTGGTGCTCTGGTTTGACTTTCCAACTGCTTTACTATCAATCTCCCAAGTGGAGAGACAGCCCCTTTAACCTCCTGGTTCGCACAGGTTTCCAATTTGGCAGAGGATGAAAGGGAAGAGGGAGAACCAATGAGAGAGTAGCTGTTAGGCATTTGGATGGGCACATGTCACTCTAATTTCCTGGCAGGAAGAAGAATTAACCAAAGTCTCAGCCCCCCGCCTGGAACCAGTAGAGGTCTTGAACCAAAGTGTTGGACTTGCCGTCAGCTCACAAAAAAACGAGTTGCAAAATGGAGCTCAGGGGCACAGCAATCCAAAAACTGGCAGAAAATAAAGGAAAACTATCGTCCAAAAATCTGTTGAGGGAAGGCAACGAGGGGGAATTTAAAGCGAGCCCAAATAGCAGGAAACAGATTTCAAGAGGTACATTGGATTCGCCTTTAAAGCACAGGAAGAGGAGCACAACTTCGACAATGATGCACTAGGCCAAAAAGGGAGTATGTGTTTTCTCCTGAATATATTCAGGAGAAAACGCATACGAGCTTTTTTGCCAAGCAAGCAAGCGGGCAATGCAAATCTGCACTATAAAGAAGTATCACTTCCCACCGGTCAAAACGGATATCCACAAAATGTGTACAAACCAGAAAGGCAGGACAGGCGATGGAGAACAGGGAGCCTAGTTATGCTGATGGGCAGGATGTAAATTGCCAACTGCCTCTCTGTAGGAGTGCATTGTGTTCCCTAAAACAAGTAAACAACAGAGCTACAGAGCCAAGTGTACTTCCAGTCTCGGGAATATACCTTAGCAATTCAGAAAATCAATAAGACAGAGCCACCACAAAATTTAGGGCTGCAAGGCTTACAAAAACGTCAACTTGGGTACTCCTTAAATATCCCAGGAAAGACAAAAATGGCTCAAGAAATTGTGGTACTTACGTACGATGGAATATCCCTCAGCAATGAAATCAATGTCATAAGCCAGAAGCAGCAAAATGAGTGGTTTCAGGTACGATGATTCTAGGTGATATAAGTCACAGAGAAAAAGAAACTTATCATAAGATATCACATATGAAGGTCCTGTAAACATGGCTACACATGAACTGAGTTAGGAAAGAGAACAGAGTCTCACATTTAGAAAACACTCTTATGCCTGCTTAAGGGTGAAGGAGCGGTGGGGTGATGCATAAAATCAGAGTTTGATATTAGTACAGGTACCGTTCCAAAAACCAACTACGGAATACACAAGACCTACACCTTCCTCAGTGAAAGGGACTCAAAACCCCATATTTCCCGCCGAGGAATATATCTGACTAGTAAGAATCTTAAAACCTATGTATTGATATGTCTCCGTAAGGGAATCAAGTGTGTCTAGACCATCATAAACATGGCAGTGAGAATCGGCTCAAACTCAGTATAAAAATGAAATTCAAAAACAAAACAAAAAAACAGGGAAATTCTTTACAATTCCTTCAGGGGCTCTGATGAAACCTGGAATGACCCCATCTACAAAAACAGCTGGATGTGGCATAAGGCTGGACCCTTGGGACTGAGAGGATTGGTGAGATTCGGTGAGCAAATGCAGACCATTTAAAGCAATAATGCGTGGCACACATTCATAGGGACCCAAACCTCCAGGTTGAAGGGAATATCACTACAGCTATAACATGTACGGGGAACCTAGAGAATGGACACACTGTGAATACGAAAGGTTTCTAAAACTCAACTAATTGTCACTATCCTGGTGCTCCGGTTTGAATTTCCAATTGCTTTACTATCAATCTCCCAACTTGTAGAGACAGACTCTTTAACCGCTTGGTTCGCACAGGTTGCCAATTTGGCAGAGGATGAAAGGGAAGAGGGAGAACCAATGAGAGAGTAGCTGTTAGGCATTTGGACAAGCACATGTCAATCTAATTTCCTGGCAGGAAGAAGAATTAACCAAAGTCTCAGCCACACGCCGGGAACCAGTATAAGTCCTGAAGCACAATTTTGGACTTGTGGTCAGCTCACAAAAAACGAATTGAAAAATGGAGCTCAGGGGCCCAGCAATTCACTAACGGGCAGAGTAGTAAAGGACAACTATCGTCCAAAAATCTGTTGAGGGAAGGCAACGAGGTGGACTTGAAAGCGATCCAGAAACGCAGGAAACAGATTTAAAGAGGTACATTGGAATCACCTTTAAATCACAGGAAGAGGGGCACAACTTCGAAAATGATGCACTTGGCCAAAAAGGGCGTATGCGTTTTCTCCTGAATATATTCAGGAGAAAAAGCATACGCCCTTTTAGGCCAAGCAAGCAAGCGGGCAATGCTAATATGAACTAAAAGAAGTATCACTTCCCACCGGTAAAAAGGGACATAAGCAAAATGTGTAAAACCAGAAAGGCAAGACAGGCCCTGGAGAACAGGGAGCCTAGTTATGCTGATGGGCAGGATGTAAATTACCAACTGCCTCTGGGGAGGAGTGCATTGTGTTCCCTAAAACAAGTAAACAACTGAGCTACAGAGCCAAGGGCAATTCCAGTCTAGGGAATATACATTGGCAAAATTGAAAATCAATAAGACAGATCCACCCAAAATTTAGGGCTGCACTGCTTACAAGAACCTCAACCTGGGTACACCTTAAGTATCCCAGGAAAGAAAAAAATGGTTCAAGAAATTGTGGTACTTACGTATGATGGAATATCCCTCAGCCATGAAATCAATGTCATAAGGCCAGTAGCTTCAAAATGAGTGGATTTAGGTACGATGATTCTAAGAGAAATAAGTCAGAGAGAAAAAGAAACTTATCATAAGATATCACTTATGAAGTTCCTGTAAATATGGATACACATGAACTGATTTAGGAAGGAGAACAGAGTCTCCCATTTAGAAAACACTCTTATGCCGACTTAAGGAGGAAGGAGAGGTGGGGTGATGCATAAAACCAGAGTTTGATATTAGTACAGGTACCGTTCCAAAAACCAAATGAGGAATAGTCAAGACCTACACTTTCCGCAGTGAAAGGGATTCAAACCCCATATTTCCCACAGAGGAATATATCTGATTAGTAACAATCTTAAAACCTATGGTTTGATATGTCTCCATTAGGGAATAAAGAGAGTCTAGACCAGCATAAACATGGCGGTGAGAATCAGCTCAAACCCACTATAACAAGGAACTTCAAAAACAAACCAAAAAAACAGGGAAATGCTTTACAATTCCTTCAGGGTCTCTGATGAAACCTGGAATTATCCTATCTACAACGACAGCTGTATGTGGCATAAGGCTGGACACTTGGGACTGAGAGGATCGGTGAGTTTCGGTGAGCAAGTGCAGACCATTTAAATCAATAATGCGTGGCACACATAGCAATGGTCCCAACTCTCTAGGTTGAAGGGAATATTACTACAGCTATAACATGTACAGGAAACCTAGAGAATGGACACACTGTGAATACGAAATGTTTCTGAAACTCAACAATAGTCCCTCTCCTGGTGCTCCGGTTTGAATTTCCAACTGCTTTACTATCAATCTCCCAACTTAGAGAGACAGACCCTTTAACCTGCTTGTTAGCACAGGTTGCCAATTTGGCAGAGGATGAAAGCGAAGAGGGAGAACCAATGAGAAAGTAGATGTTAGGCATTTGGAGGGGCACAACACACTCAAATTTCCCGGCAGGAAGAAATATTAACCAAAGTCTCAGCCACCCGCCCGGATCCAGTATAGGTCCTGAACCAAAATTTTGGACTTGCGGTCAGCTCACAAAAAACGCGTTGATAAATGGAACTCAGGGGCACTGCAATTCACAAACTGGCAGAGTAATAAAGGACAACTATCGTCCAAAAATCTGTTGAGGGAGGGCAACGAGGTGGACTTGAAAGCGAACCAGAATAGCAGGAAAAAGATTTCAAGAGGTACATTGGAATCGCCTTTAAAGCACAGGAAGAGGGGCACAACTTCGACAATGATGCAATTGGCCAAACAGGGCGTATGCGTTTTCTCCTGAATATATTCAGGAGAAAACGCATACGCCCTTTATAGCCAAGCAAGCAAGCGGGCAATGCAAATCAGCACTACAAAGGAGTATCACCACCCACCAGTCAAAACGGACATCGCAAAATGTGTACAAACCAGAAAGGCAAGACATGCCCTGGAGAACAGCTTGCCTAGATATGCTGATGGGCAGGATGTAAATTGCCAACTGCCTCTCTGGAGGAGTGCATTGTGTTCCCTAAAACAAGTAAACAACAGAGCTACGGAGCCAAGGGCACTTCCAGTCTAGGGAATATAACTTGGGAAAACTGAAAATCAATAAGACAGAGCCACCCCAATATTTAGGGCTGCACTGCTTACAAGAACCTCAACATGGGTACACCTTAAATATCCCAGGAAAGACTTAAATGGTTCAAGAGATTGTGTTACTTACGTAAGATGGAATATCCCTCAGCTATGAAGTCAATGTCATGAGGCCAGTAGCAGCAAAATGAGTGGCTTCAGGTACGATGATTCTAAGTGCAATAAGTCACAGAGAAAAAGAAACTTATCATAAGTTATCACTTATGACAGTCTTGTAAACATGGCTACACATGAATTGAGTTAGGAAAGAAAACAGAGCCTCACATTTAGAAAAAAGTCTTATGTCTGCTTAAGGGGGAAGGAGAGTTGGGGTGATGCATAAAACCAGAGTTTGATATTAGTACAGGTACCGTTCCAAAAACCAACTACGGAATAGACAAGACCTACACCTTCCTCAGTGAAAGGGACTCAAAACACCATATTTCCCCCAGAGGAGTGTATCTGACTAGTAAGAATCTTAAAACCTATATATTGATATGTCTCCATAAGGAAATCACATGTGTCTAGAGTGGCATAAACATGGCAGTGAGAATCGGCTCAAACTCAGAATAAAAAGGAAATTCAAAAACAAAACAAAAAAAACAGGGAAATTCTTTACAATTCCTTCAGGGGCTCTGATGAAACCTGGAATGACCCTATCTACAACGACAGCTGGATGTGGCATAAGGCTGGACCCTTGGGACTGAGAGCATTGGTGAGATTTGGTGAGCAAATTCAGACCATTTAAAGCAATAATGCATGGCACACATTCCTAGGGACCCAAATCTCCCGGTTTAAGGGAATACTACTACATTATAACATGTACAGGAAACCTAGAGAATGAATACGAAAGGTTTCTGAAACTCAACAAATAGTCCCTCTCCTGGTGCTCCGGTTTGAATTTCCAACTGCTTTACTATCAATCTCCCAACTTGGAGAGACAGACCCTTTAACCTCCTGGTTAGCACACGTTGCCAATTTGGCAGAGGATGAAAGGGAAGAGGGAGAACCCATGAGAGAGTAGCTGTTAGTCATTTGGACTGGCACATGACACTCTAATTTTCCGGCAGGAAGAAGAATTAACCAAAGTCTCAGCCACACGCCGGGAAGCAGTATACGTCATGACCAAAATTTTGGACTTGCGGTCAGCTCACAAAAAAACGAGTTGAAAAATGGAACTCAGGGGCACAGCAATTCACAAACTTGCAGAGTAATAAAGGACAACTATCGTCCCAAAATCTGTTAAGGGAAGGCAACGAGGCAGACTTGAATGCGAGCCAGAAATGCAGGAAACAGATTTAAAGAGGTACATTGGAAACGCCTTTAAAGCACAGGAAGAGGGGCACAACTTCGACAATGATGCACTTGGCCAAACAGGGCATATTCGTTTTCTCCTGAATATATTCAGGAGAAAATGCATACGCCCTATATGGCCAAGCAAGCAAGTGGGCAATGCAAATCTGCACTACAAAGCAGTATCAGTACCGACCTGTCAAAACGGACATCGCAAAATGTGTAAAAACCAGAAAGGCAAGACATGCCCTGGAGAACATGGAGCCTAGGTATAATGATGGGCTGGATGTAAATTGCCAACTACCTCTCTGGAGGAGTGCATTGTGTTCACTAAAACAAGTAAAAAACAGAGCTACAGAGCTGAGGGCACTTCCAGTCTAAGGAATATACCTTGGGAGAACTGAAAAATCAATAAGACAGAGCCACCCCAAAATTTAGGGCTGCTCTGCTTACAAGAACCTCAACTTGGGTTCACCTTAAATATCTCAGGAAAGACAAAAATTGTTCAAGAAATTGTGGTACTTATGTACGATGGAATATCCCTCAGCCATGAAATCAATGTCATAAGGCGAGTAGCAGCAAAATGAGTGGATTCAGGTACGATGATTCTAAGTGAAATAAGTCACAGAGAAAAAGAAACTTATCATAAGATATCACTTATGAAGGTCCTGTAAAGATGGCTACACATGAACTGAGTTAGGAAAGAGTAGAGTAACGAATCTTATCATAAGATATGACTCATAGGGCCTCCCTGGTGGCGCAGTGGTTGAGAGTCCGCCTGCCGATGCAGGGGATACGGGTTCGTGCCCCGGTCTGGGAGGATCCCATATGCCGCGGAGCGGCTGGGCCCGTGAGCCATGGCCGCTGGGCCTGCGCGTCCGGAGCCTGTGCTCCGCAACGGGAGAGGCCACAACAGTGAGAGGCCCGCGTACAGCAAAAAAAAAAAAAAAAAAAAAAAAAAAAAAATATGACTCATAGCGGGAATGTACACATGGCTACACATGAACTGAATTACAAACACCACAGATTCACACATTTAGTAAACAAACTTCTGCATGATTAAGGGGAAAGGCGAGGTGGGGTGATACATAAATCTACAGTCCAAAATTAGCCCAGATACCGTTCCATAAATCAAGTACGTAATAGACCGCACCTACTCCCGGCATAATGAACTGGACTCAACAACCCCTATTCATTGCAGAGGAATATATCTGACTAGTAACAATTTTAAAACATATGTATTCTCATGTCTCCATAAAGGAATCATGTGTGTGTATAACGGCATGAACACTGCACTGAAATTCAGCTAAACCCCCCATATAAAAATAAATTTCAAAAGCAAAATGTAAAAACAGCGAAACAGAGAGAAATTCTTAAAAATTACGTTCAGGGCCTGTGATGCAATGTGGATCGACCAACTTTACACCCACCTCTGGATGAGACATAAGACTGGACATTTGGAGCAGACAAGATAGCTGAGGTTGTGTGAGCAAAAGAACACCACTTAGAGCAATACTTTGTGCTACCCATTCTAGTGGTCCCAACTCTCCAGGTTTAAGGGATTCTTCCTACAGTTAAAAATGCATGGGAAACCCAGTGGTTAGTACAATGTGTAATCGGGAAAGTTTTCTAAAAGCTACCTCATTTTCCCTTTCATCGTGCTGGGCTTCGCCATTGCATCTGCATTACTGAAAATCTCCCCACTTGGAGTTTCAGCGGCTTTACCCTCCTGTTATGCACAGTTTGCAAATTGTGCAGAGGATGAACAGGAAGAGGGGAAACAAATGAGAGATTAGCTGTAGGTGTTTGGATGGGCACATGTCTCTCTAGTTTCACCTCAGGAAGAAGAATTAACCAAAGGCTCAGCCTGCAGCCCCGGAACCAGACTAGGGCCTAAAGCCATCCTGCGGTATTGCAGCCGGCTCACAAATAGGCGATTTGAAAAATGGAAATCAGGGGCACAGCAATTCACAAACTTGCAGAGTTATAAGGGACAACTATCATCCAGAAATATATTGAGGTAAGGCAGTGAAGAGGATTTGAATGCAAGGCAGAATTTAAGGAAACAGATTTCAAGAGGTAGATTGGAGTCGTCTTTAAAGCACATGAAAAGTGACAGAACTTCGACAATGATGTCCTTGGCCAAAAAGGGAGTATGTGTATTTTCTTGAATATATTCAGGAAAAAATGCATACGCCCTTTTTGTCCAAGCAAGCCATCAGGCATTGCAAATCCACACTACTTAGAATTGTCACTTACCACCGGTCAAAAGGGCCATCCGCAAGTAGTGTAAAAACCACAAATACAAGACAGGCCATGGAGAAAAGGGAGCCTGGTTATGCCGATGGACAGAATGTAAATTGTCAACAGCCTCTCTGGAGAACTGTATGTTGTTTTCTAAAACAGAGGTACAGAGCATAGCACACTTCCACTCATGGGCGTGTATTTTTGGAAAACTAAAAATCCACAACACACAGGCACCCCAAAGTTTATGGCTGCTCTGTTTACAAGAACCTCAACTTCGGTACACTTTAAATACACCAGGAAAGGAAAAACAAATAATGGATAAAGAGGTTGTGGTACTTATATACAATGGAATGTCACTCAGACATAAAATCAATGTCATAAGGCCAATAGCAGCATAATGAGTGGCTTTAGGTACAATGATGCTAAGTGAAATGAGCCACAAAGAAAAAGAAACTTATTGTAATATATCACTTATAGAGGGAATGTAAACATGGATACACATGAACTGAATTTCAAAAGAGAACAGAGTTACACATTTAGAAAACACACTTATGCCTCCTTAAGGGGAAAGGTGTTGTGGGGTGATGTGTAAAAGCAGAGTTTGAAATTAGCACAGATACCATTCCATATACCAAATATGTAATAGACAAGACCTACTCCGTTCTCAATGAACTGGACACAAAACACCCTATTCACTGAAGAGGAATATATCTGACTGGTAAAAATCTTGAAACCTATGTATTTATATGTCTCCATAATGGAAACAAGTGTATGCAGATTGGCATAAACACATATCAATGGAACAGGACAGAAAGCGCAGAGATCAACCTACATACCTATGCCCATCTCATCTATGACAAAGGAGCTCAGGATATACAATGGAGAAAAGACAGTCTCTTCAGTAATCGGTGCTGGAAAAACTGGACCCCTACACATAAAAGAATGAAATTAGTACACTCCATAACACCATACACAAAAATAAACTATAAATTGATCACAGATCTAAATATAAGACCAGAAACTATAAAAAACTTAGAGGAAACCATAGGCAGAACACTCTATGACATAAATCACAGCAAGATCCTTTTTGACCCACCTCCTAGAGAAATGGAAATAAAAACAGAAATCAACAAATGGGACCTAATGAAACTTAAATGCTTTTACACAGTACAGGGAAACATAAACAAGATGCAAAAACAACCCTCAGAACGGGAGAAAATATTTTCAAATGAAGCAATTGACAAAGGATTAATCTCCAAACTTTACAAGCACCTCATGTAGCTCAATATCACAAAAACAAACAACCCAATCCAAAAACGGGCAGAAGAGCTAAATAGACATTTCTCCAAAGAAGATGTACAGATTACCAAGAAACACATGAAAGGATGCTGAACATCACTAATCATTAGAGAAATGCAAATCAAAACTACTGTGAGGTATCACCTCACAGCAGTCAGAGTGGCAATCATCAAAAAAAATCTACAAAACAATAAATGCTGGAGAGGCCTTTATTGGAGAAAAGGGAACACACTTGCACTGTGGGTGGGAATGTAAATTGATATGGGCACAAGGGAGAACAGTACAGAGGTTCCTTTAATTAACTAACAATAGAAGTACCAAACGACACAACAATCCAACTACTGTGCATTTGCCTTGCGAAAAGCATAATTCAAAAAGAGTTATGTACAAAAATGTTCATTGCAACTCTATTTACATTACCCAGGACATGGAAGCAACCTAAGTGTCCATCGAGAGATGAATGGATAAAGAAGATCTGGCACATATATACAATGGAATATCACTCAGCCATGAAAAGAAGCAAAACTGAGTTATTTGCACTGAGGTGGATGGACTTAGAATCTGTCCTACACAGTGAAGTAAGTCAGAAAGGGAAAAAAAAAATACTGTATGTTAACAGAGATAGACGGAATCTAATGAAGAAAAGAAAAAAAGATTTTGAAGACCCTAGTGGCAGGACAGGATTAAGGACACAGACATAGGGAAAGGACTTTAGGACACCGGAAGTGGTATGGGTAAGATGGGACGAAGTCAGAGAGTGGCATGGACATAAATACATTACCACATGTAATACTGATAGCTACTGGGAAGCAGACACATAGAACAGGGAGATCAGCTCGGTGCTTTGTGAACACCTAAAGGGGTGGGATATGGAGTGTGGGAAGGAGATGCAAGAGGGAGGGGATCTGGTGATATTTGTATATGTATAGCTGATTCACTTTGTTATACAGCAGAAACTAACACTCCATTGTAAAGCAATTATACTCCAATAAAGGTGTAAAAGGAAAAAAAAAAAAGAAAGCCCAGGGATAAACCTACACACCTATGCTCAACTAATCTATGACAAAGGAGGCAAGACTTTACAATGGAGAAAAGAGAGTTTCTTCAGTCAGTGGTGCTGGGAATTATGGACAACTGTATGTAAAAGAATGAAATTAGAACACTCCCCCTTAGGCTTCCCTGGTGGCGCAGTGGTTGGGAGACCGCCTGCCGATGCAGGGGACACGGGTTCGTGCCCCAGTCTGGGAAGATCCCACGTGCCGCGGAGCGGCTGTGCCCGTGAGCCATGGCTGCTGGGCCTGCGCATCCGGAGCCTGTGCTCCACGACGGGAGAGGCCACAACGGTGAGAGGCCCGCGTACCGCAAAAAAAAAAAAAAAAAAAAGAACACTCCCCAACACCATACATAAAAATATATTCAAAATCGATTAGAGACCTTAATGTAAGACCGGAGAGTATAAAACTCTGAGAGGAAAACTTACGAAGAATACTCTGACGTAAATCACAGCAAGATCTTTTTTGATCCATCTCCTATAGTAATGAAATAAAAAAAGAAGCTAAACAGATGGGACCTAATGAAACGTAAAAGCTTTTGCAAAGCAAAAGAAACTACAAACAAAACGAAAAGACAACCCTCAGAATGGCAGAATATATTTGCAAACGAATCAATGGACAAATGATTAATCTCCAATATATATAAACAGCTCATGCAGCTCAACATTAATAAGACAAAAAACCCAATACAAAAATGGAAGCAGATCTAAATAGACATTTCTTCCAAGAAGACATAGAGATGGCCAAGACGCACATGAAAATCTGCTCAACATCACTAATTATTAGAGAAATGGAAATCGAAACTACAATGAGGTATCACGTCACACCTGTTAGAATGGGCATCATCAGAAAATCTACAAACAACAAATGCTGGAGACGGTGTGGAGAAAAGGAACTTTCTTCCACTATTGTTCGGAATGTAAATCGATACAGTCTCTATGGAGAACAGAATGGAGGTTCCTTAAAAAGCTAAAAATAGAATTACCATATAATCCAGCAATCCCACTACTGGGCATATACCGAGAGAAAACCATAAATCAAAAAGACACATTCACCACAATGTTCATTGCAGCACTATTTACAGTAGCCAGGTAATGAAAGCAACCTAAGTGCCCATAGACAGACGAGTGGATAAAGATGTGGTACATATATACAATGGAATATTACTCAGCCATACATAGGAATGAAATTGGGTCATTTGTAGAGACCTTGATGGATCTAGAGACTGTCATACAGAGTGAAGTAAGTCAGAAAGAGAAAAACAAATATTGTATATTAATGCATATATGTGGAACCTAGAAAAATGGTACAGATGAACCGGATTGCAGGGCAGAGATAGAGACACAGATGTAGAGAACAAACATATGGACACCAAGGGGAGAACACCATGGGAGGGTTGTGGTGGGATGAATTGGGAGACTGGGATTCACATGTGCACACTTATATGTATAACATAGATATCCAATAAGAACCTGCTGTATAAAAGAAATAAATAAATTTTAAAAAATTAAAAATAAATAAATAACATTTAATAAAATAAAACAGAAAAAAAGTTTTTCCCTTCATATAGACATCTTTATATAAATTCATTATTTCCATGTTTATATCTCTAAATTAAAAAAAAGGAGGAATAAATAAAACCTACCTTGAACCAAAAAGAAAAAAGGAAAAAAAAAAAAAAAAAACAGAACCCACCAGTTATACAGAGGAAAATCGTATCACGGCACTTGTTCCAGTGGTAAAAATTCTTAAGTTGGTCAGAAGTGGGAAATCATCTCCCATGCAGTCAGCAGCGCTCCCCCCAACAAGAAGCATCCTCATTGCAAAGCTGGGGGATTTTGTCGAGGCGTCTGTGAGTAACTGTGAGCTGTACCCCAGTCCTGCTGCAGCTGAAATCTTCCCACCCTTTCCAGGTAAAACACCTGAATATGTACAAGAACATGCAAGCCTAGAGGAAGGGCTGTGGAGCCACACCAGCGACAGCATGCAGGCCGACTTGGTGCCAGCAGGCCAGCCAGGATGGTCCTGGACCCAGATGCTCTTCTGGAAGCTTTCCATTTCCCTGCCTGAGATACCCCTCCTGCCACGGCCCCCACTGCTTTTTTACTTCCTCACCTCTGCCTGGGGAGAAATTCCAGTAGCAGGTATGGATGACACATCCTCTTTTTTAGCAGGTGGCAGCCTGGCAACTCCTGCAGAAAGTCCAGCAGAGCCCCACTCACACTGGGCCATCCACAAAGCCACGGCCCCTCACTCCCTCCCACCACCCCAGCCCCGACACTGCTGACGGGGCAGAGAATATGGCATCAGGCACAGCTATGGGAGCTCTTGCTGACTGGAGAGGTGCTTATATTGATCTCAACACAGGCACACCTGGGGAGGGCTGGCAGGCAGTGTCAGGCTGCCCAAATCAGCCAATCCTCACCCCTCAGGGGCTCACAGTTGCAGAAAATGAACCTTGCTAAACAGGCCAGTCCCAAGGAACAGGTGTGGGCTCTTGAGAGTCAGGATAGACAAGGGGCTGCAGCTGCGGCTTGTTTTCTTATCATTTTATGTGGTCCATGAGTGGAAAACAACTTCAAGAAGACCCTATCCTAATGAGAGGAACCCAGGAGTCAGGGAGAGGAGTGATGGTGGGTGGAGATAGCGGCCTGGTGCCCTGGCTGCAGTGGAAGTGTCTGGAAGACCAGGCAGAGAGAGGCCGCACAGAGTGATACCTGGGGTCACAGACCTGTCAGAGCTGCTGTTTGTTACTTCACGTCCTGCTCTGAGGTGTTCTGTGTCAGCTGTGAACGACAGGTGAGCTGGGGGTTCTCTGCAAGGTGGTCTATGTGCACGGTTCCTGTGTGTCCAGCCCTTCTGGGGTACCTGCCCAAAGGGAGCTCCATATCCTGGGAAGGGCCTGACTATGAGAGCCCCATGGGCTGCTGGGTAGCTGCACAGGTGAGCTCCATACCCTGGGAGGGACTTGACCACGAGAGCCCCGTGGGCTGTGGGGGTGGAGGTGCAGCCCAGGTGAGCTCTATATCCCGGGATTGGCCTGACCACGAGAGCCCCATGGGCTGCTGGAGACCTGGTAAAAAATATCAGTACAGTCAGTGAAGCCACCGAGGATATACATCAAGTAGCTCCTATTTCCTACACCCTGCTGGTCAGTCTACCATCCACCAGGCCATGGCCTTCTGTATTAGACTTCAATGATGCCTTCTTCTGTATTCCACTCATCTCAGAGTCACAAGAATTTTTGGCTTGTGAGTGGCAGGACACAACATGCAACAAAAGCAATAATGCTGGTCCGTCCTGCCCCAATGGTTCAAAAATCCCCACACCATCATTGGGGAAATGTCCTCTAAAGACCTAAAAGTTCTACCTCTGTAAAAGGGAACCCTCCTTCAATATGCAGATGACATTCTGATCGCCAGGCCTACTAAAGATTCCTCTGAACTACCTAGCCAGAAAGGATAGAAGCTGTCCAAGACAAAGGCTCAAATATCCCAGGCTAAGGTGACATGCCTGGGCTTCATTCTCACAGATATTCGGAGAAACGCATCCCAGGATAGGGAAGAAGCCATTTGCAGCCTTACCTCTTCTAAAACTAGAAGACAGCTTAGGGGTTCCTGGGGAGGCCAAGGTTTTCTGCATCTGGATCCCTAACTACAGTCTAATAGCTGGGTCTCTACATGAAACACTGACACGAAAAGATGATGATCCTTTTTAATAGAATACAGAAGCAGCCTTTCAAGAATGGAAAGAGCAGTCAATTCAGGCCCTTGCCCAGGAACTCCCTAATATAGCTAAACCCTTTGACCTTTACATACCCGGTCAAAGGTTAATCACCCTTGGAGCCTTAGTGCAAAAACTGGGACCACTTGAAATGGAGCAACACAAGAATGCCCTTCAGGTATGATAAACTATGGTCACCAAGGGCTTTGCCCACCGCCCCATCAGGCCAGGATACTGGGGTATCTAAAAAGCTGGAAATCTGCAGCCCACAAGGACAGCTCCCTCCTAAAGGAAAAGGACCCCACGTGGTGATCCTAACCACCCATCATGCCCTGAAGTTGCAGGGGTCGCTCTGTGGACACACTGACCTCGAGTGAGGAGGCCCTCCAACTCCAACCTCCAGAGAGACAAACGGGGGCAATGGGCCCCCAAGAAGACACGTGTGACCATCACTTGACCTGGAGTTCCTCTCAGAAAACAGGTCTGTGCCCCAAAAGAGCAGACTACTGCTTGCAGGACTTACTGCACCCAGACGGGAGCTAATAAGCTTGGCGGGGGAAACGTATATCACGCTTTCACCATAGAAAACCCTACAGAAACCACACTGATGTTGGCCAATATGACCGGCTGGACTGCTGGCTAC
This sequence comes from Hyperoodon ampullatus, assembly GCF_949752795.1. Lineage (NCBI taxonomy): Eukaryota > Metazoa > Chordata > Mammalia > Artiodactyla > Ziphiidae > Hyperoodon > Hyperoodon ampullatus. Next base: position 460,590 of record NW_027641043.1, on the reverse strand, counting down.
TTCAAAAGGCCGTTGACTCAGTGGACGTCATGGTCCTGTATCACCACTGACCCTGGACTGTCTGTGAGTTGAGGGTGTAGGGCTCTGACACATGGTGCTGTTTATGCATTAATTCAGGGACCTAATTAAACAAAGCACAGACTACTGGTCAGAGCGTCTAGGCTGTCAAAAACCGTCAGCCTAAGGTCGCCGAAAAAATGTGGGGAGGGGTGAAATCTGCCACAGCAGCATCTCTGTGCATCTCTTTCCTGGACCCTTAAATGTCATTAGAATCTATAACACTTCTAATGTTGGTGCTCAGGTGGACGAGCAGTGAGGCAGGAAGCCTTGGGACAATCAACCTCACCTGAAGGCTGCTGGGGAGAAGTTTTGCCCCTCCCCCCGTATATGAGGGCTCCCACCTCAGCATGAAGCATTTACAAAAGAGGGCTCTGCACCCTCAGCACCCCAAGAATGAGGAACGGGACAAAAAGCAGAGGAGGTGTTCATCACCGGCAACATTCATTAAAAATTCCTGGGAGATAAAAAGAGAATCTGGGCAATAAAATAAAGACTAACCTGTTTTTCCTTGGTGCTTTGTCTAATTTCACGTGCTCCTAGGGTTCCACATGCAGAGGTCCCACACCCGGCACTTCAGACCCGATTTCCTAGTGCAGAATGGCTGGGCCGACACCTAAGCTAGTGGGGTCCCATGCAGCCTCCACGACATAGAGCCTGAGCTGCAGCCAAACCAGCCCTCGAGAGCTCCATCCCCTCCCTCCTGCTGATGCTGCCGGGATCCCGACACAGCAGCCCAGCCCACAGCCCGCGGGGGAGTGCACGCTCTCACCTCTCCATTCTGTTTTCAAAATATAAAGTTTCCTTTGCTTCTGAACCAAACTCAGTCTTGATCTGTTGGCTCCAATGACACTGGGTGCGGGGACTCCTGTTGGGGTCCACTCTGGAGGATCAGTAACAGAAATTGAGAACATTGTAACTTCAATGAACAGATGTGTGAGCCAAACTGTAGTTAGCATAGAGCAGTGTATAAGACTCGGGTAAAATAAGATGTTTCTAAGACTTACATTTGATATTTCCATCACTTTATTATAAGCAAGTTCAGTGAAGACGTCTGTCTTATTTGTCAGGTCAACATTAGAGAAATGAAGTGATTTATTCCCAAGGGATGTACATCGAATACTCTTGGCTGAAGCTTCAATCTTGTTTTGAATGCTTTTCCATTGAAAATGATACCTCTCTTTCAGCTTCCCCATTTCTGAGAAGTATAAAAATTTATAATTTATTATTACCAAAGGGGAAAGGTAGGAGAAGGGATAAATTAACAGTTTGGGATTAACACATACACACTGCTATGTATAAAACAGATCATCAACAAGGAACTACTGTATAGCACAGGGAACTACACTGAATATTTTGCAATAACCTATAAGGGGAAATAATCTGAAAAAGAATAGATATTTTTATTGACATCATCTATCAATGACAGATAAAATGTAACCTAAGCAAGGCCGATGGTGAGCTCTTCTGATCCCGAAGTTTTCAATCATCTAAAATTTGGACTCTGCCTATTTCCCAAGGCCCTTAATGGACATATATGTAGCCGTAGCTTAAAAATTCCCCAGTTTGGGGTTCGGGGAGACACTGATTTGGAAAAATTCCTGGTGTTCTCTGTACATGCACGGGACCATTCCTACGGCTAAAACATGCCTGTCACACCTAGAGGATGGTACACCGTTTGATCGGAAACAGTTTGGAAAAGGCACCTTATCTCTTCATCGCCTGGTGTTCGGGTTCACCCCTCCAGCATCTTTCCTAACAATCTCCTCACTTGGGGATATCAGCACCGTCAACATCCTGTTGCACACAGTTTGGAATTTGTCTGGAGGATGAAGCGGAAGGATGAGAAAAAATTTGAGACAAGTCCTAGGTGTTCAGACAGGCACATGCCACTCTAATTTCCAATCCGGAAGACAAATTCATCAAAGGCTAGAATTGCCCACGGAAACAGAATAGGGCTAGAGGAAATCCCGCTGTTTTGTGTCCAGTTTCCAAAAACATAAGTTGAAATATGGAACTCAGGGGCACTAAAATTCATGAAACAGCAGAGTTGAAAATATCTATCGTCAAAAAATGTCTTGAGGTAAGTTACAGAAAAGGACTTGTAAGCAAGGGAGAGTGGCAGGAAACAGATTTGAGGAGGTAGAAAGGACTCCCCATTAAAGCACAAGAAAAGGGGCTGAACATCGCCAATGATGCAGTTGGCCAAAAAGGGCGTATGCATTTTTTTCTGATTATATTCAAGTAAAGGCCATACACACATTTTATCCAACCAAACAGGTGGGCACTGGAAATCAATATTACAAAATGTATCACTTCACATCAGTCAGAAGGGCCATCCACATAAAGTGTAAACACCAGAAATGTAGGACAGGGTGAGGAGAAAAGGGAGCACTGTGAGGCTGATATTGGAAATGTAATATGCCAACGGCCACTCTGGAGAAGTGTATTGTGTTTGGTAAAACATCTAAAAAATGAGCTACAGAGCATAGGGCACTTGCACTCATGGGCGTATACCTTGGGGAAAACAAAAATCGACAGAAAACAGGCACCCCGACGTGTACCACCTCTCTGTTAAAAAGGGCCTCAACTTGGATATAACCTAAATGTCCCTGGAAGGATAAAATGGATAAAAGATTTGGGGTACTTATGTAGAGTGGAATATTACTCATCCAGAAATCAATGAAATAAGGCCAGTTGTAACAACTCTGGAGGAGTTACATATGATCATTCTAAGTGACATATGACAGAAAGAAAAAGACACATATCAAAATATGTCACTTAAAGGTGGAATCAAAAATGGCTACACATGAAATAAATTACAAAATAGAAACATAATCAAATATGTAGAAAATAGACATAAGGCTGCTAAATGGGAAAGGTGGGGAAGGGTGAGGTATTATCCAGGAGGTTGAAATTAGCAAAGACACCATTCCAAGTACCAAATTGAATAACTGACAAGGCCTACACGGTACCTCAAAGAACTTCACTCAGCGCACTCAAGTCACTGGAAAATAATATATATGACTGGTAAGCATCTGAAAAAGAATTTATTGTTGTCTCACAGTACATGAATCAAGTGGATGTACAGCAGCAAAAAACAGAGCTTTGAAAATCAGCTGTATCCAATATAAGAATAAATATAAAAATATTTATAAAAACAGTGAGACAGACAAAACTTCTTACAACTTTTGTTGAAGGGCTACGATGTAACATGGATTGAACACATGTAGACCCACAGCAGGATGATATATAAGGCAGGAAGCTATGCACGCTAAGAGATGTTAGAGAGGCTGGGTGAGTAAAGGCAGACCTTTTAAAGTAATACTGCCTGATTCCCATTCCTTGGGTCCCAAATCTGCAGGTTCAAGGGAATCCTCCGACATAGAAAACATGCCTGGAATACTGAGACGAATGTACACCATGTGATCAGGAAAGGTGTCTAAAATACACCTCATTTTTGATCTCCTGGTGCTGGGGTTCGCCATTCCAGCCAAATTACTAACAATCTCCCCACTTGGAGAATCAGCACTTTTAACCTCCTGTTTCACACAGTTTGCAATTTGTGCAGAGGATAAACGGGAAGAGGGGGAACCAATGAGAGACTAGCTGTAGGAGTTTTGACAGGCACATGTCACTCTAATTTCCCATTAGGAAGAAGAATTAACCAAAGGCTCAGCCTGCCTCCCCAGAACCAGAATAGGGCCGGAAGCAATACAATAGTTTGGCGGGCAGCTCACAAAAAATGCGAGTTGCAAAATGGGGCTCAGGAGCAGACAATTCAAAGACCTGCAAAGATAAAAATGATAACCAACGTCCAAAAATATATTCAGGTAAGGCAACGAAGAGGATCTGAATGAGAGGCAGAATTGCAGGAAACAGATTTCAAAAGGTAGATTTGACTCACATTTAAAGCATATGAAAAGCAGCAGAAATTCTAAAATGATGCAGTTGGGCAAAAGGGTGTATGCGTTTTTTTAGTGAATATCTTCAGGAAAAAAACACATACACAGTTTTTGGCCATCCAAGCAAGCGGGAAATGCAAATCTGCACAACAAAGCAGTCTCAATTTCCACTGCTCAGAAAGGCCATCCAAAAAATGTGTACAAACCATAAATGCAGGAGAGGCCATGGAGAACAGGGAGCTAGTCACACTGATGGGTGTGGTATAAATATCCAAGAGCCACTCTGAAGAAGTGTATGCTGTTTCCTAAAACATCTAAAATACAAAGCTACCGAGCATAGCGCACTTCCACTCATGAGCATATAACTTGGGAAGAATAAATATCAACAACACAGAGGCACCCCAAAATTTAAGGCTGCTCTGCATACAAGAACCTCAACTTCAGTACAACTTAAGTATTCCAGGAAAGAGAAAATTGCGTGAAGAACTTGTGGTAATTTTGTACAACGGAATATCACTCAGACATGAAATCAATGCCATAAGGCCAGTAGCAGCATAATGAGTGGATTTAGGTACGATGATTCTAAGTGAAATAAGTCACACAGAAAAAGAAACTTATCATAAGATATCACTTATGAAGGTCCTGTAAACATGGCTACAAATGAACTGAGTTAGGAAAGAGAACAGAGTCTCCGATTGAGAAAACACTCTTAGGCCTGCTTAAGGGGAAAGGAGAGGTGGGGTGATGCATAAAACTAGACTTTGATATTAGCACTGGTACCATTCCATGAAGCAAATACAGAATAGACAAATCCTACACCTTCCTCTGTGAACAGGACTCAACACCCCTATTCCACACAGAGGAATATATCTGACTAGTAAGAATCTTAAAACCTATATATTGATATGTCTCCATAAGGGAATCAAGTGTGTCTAGACAGGCATGAACACGTTGGTGAAAATCAGCTCAACCCCATTATAAAAATGAATTTCAAAAACAAAACAAAAAAAAAATAGCGAAATTCTTACACAATTCCTTCAGGGGTTCTGATGAAACCTGGAACGACCCTATCTGCAAAGACAGCTAGATGAGACATAAGGCTGGACACTTGGGGCTGAGAGGACTTGTGAGATTGGGTGAGAAAATGCAGACCCTTTAAAGCAGTAATGCATGCCACCCATTCCATGGGTCCCAACTCTCCAGGTAGAAGGGAATATCAATACAGTTATAACATGTATGGGAAACCTAGAGAATGGACACCCTGTGATGGCAAAAGATTTCTAAAAGGCTCCTCATTTTTCCTCTCCTTGTGCTCCAGTTTGGCATTCCAACTGCTTTACTATCAATCTCCCAACTTGGAGAGTCAGCCCCTATAAGCTACTGGTTCGCACAGTTTGCAAATTGTGCAGTGGATGAAAGGAAAGAGGGAGAACAAATCAGAGAGTAGCTGTAGGCATTTGGACGGACACATGTCACTCTAATTTCCCGTCCGGAAGGAAGAATTAACCAAAGCCTCAGCCTGCACCCCCGGAACCAGTATAGGTCCTGTAGCAAAATTGTAGATTTGCGGTCAGCTCACAAAAACACGAGTTGAAAATTGGAGCTCAGGGGCACAGCAATTCACAAACCTGCAGAGTAATAAAGGACAACTCTCTTCCAAAAATTTGTTGAGGGAAGGCAACGAAGCAGACTTGAAAATGAGGCAGAATTGCAGAAAACATATTTCAAGAGTTAAACTGGAATCGCCTTTAAAGCACAGGAAAAGCGTAACAACTTCGACAATGATGCACTTGGCCAAAAAGGGCGTATGCATTTTCTGCTGAATATATCCAGGAGAAAAGGCATACGCCCTTTCTGGCCAATCAAGCAACCCCGCAATACAAATCCACACGACAAAGAATTGTCACTTCCCACCGGTCAAAAGGGACATCCGAAAATCTGTAAAAACCAGAAAATAAAGACAGAGATGACAAGAGCATGTTGCAATGTGATCCCAGGGGTCATGGAGGATTGTGATGACAAGGCCATGTAGCATTGTCCTGACAAAGGCATGGAGCATTGTGATGACAAGGGTCACGGAGCACTGTGATGACAATCGTCACTGAGCATTGTGATTACATGTATCATGGAGCATTGGGATGAAAAGGGCATGGATCATTGTGATGACAAGGGTTATGGAGAATTTTGATGACAAGAGTCCCGGATCACTGGGTTGTCAGTGGTCATGGAGGGTTGTGATGACAGTGGTCATGGAGCATTGTGATGACAAGGGTCATGGAGAAGTGAGATGAGAAGGTCATGGATCTTTGGGCTGAAACTGTTCATGGAGTATTGTGAAGACAGGGGTCATGGAGCACTGTGATGACAAGGTCCTGGAGCACTGTGATGAGAAGACCATGGAGCCTTGTGATGACAACTCTCATGGAGCATTCTGATGAAAAGGGGCAAGGAGCATTGTGATTACAAGGGTCTTGGAGCATTGGGATGACAAGGGCATGGATCTTTGTGATTACAGGGGTCTTGGAGCATTGTGATGAAAAGGGCATGAATCACTGTGATGGAAAAGGCATGGAGCCTTGTCATGACAGGGTTCAAGGAGCATACTGACGACAAGTGTCAGGGAGCATTGTGATGACAATTGTATTGAGCATTGTGATGACAAAGGTCATTGAGCATTGTGATGAGAAACCCCTGTATAATTGTGATGACGAGCATCATGGGGCGTTGTGATGACAAGTGTTATGGAACATTGTGATAACAGCGGTTTGGAGCATTGTGATGACAGAGGTCATGGAGCATTTTGATTTCATTGTGATGACAATAGCAAGAAGCATTATGATGATGGGCATGGTGCATTGTGATGACAGGGTTAATGGAGCACTGAGATGAAAAGGGGCATGGAGCATTGTGATTACATGGGTCTTGGAGCATTGTGATTACACGGGCATGGAGAATTGTGAGAGAAGGCCAAGGAGCATTCTGATGACATGTGTCATGGAGCTTTGTGATGACCAGGGCAAAGAGCATTGTGATTACAGGGGTCTTGGAGCATTATGATGAAAAGGCTCTGGATCATTGTGATGAAAAAGGCATGGAGCCTTGTCATGACAGGGTTCAATGAGCATACTGATGGCAAGACTCAGGGAGCATTGTGATAACAAGTGTATTGAGCATTGTGATGACAAAGGTTATGGAGCATTGTGAGGAGAAGACCATGGATAATTGTGATGATGAGCGTTATGGGGCATTGTGATGACAAGAGTTATGGAACATTGTGATCACAAGGGTTTGGAGCATTGTGATGACAGAGGTCATGTAGCATTTTGCTTTCATTGTGATGACAATAGCATGAAGCATTATGATGATGGGCATTGTGCATTGTGATGAGAGGGTGCAAGGAGCATTGAGATGAAAAGGGGCATGGAGCATTGTGATTACAGGGGTGTTGGAGCATTGTGATGACAAGGGCATGGAGTATTGTGATGGCAATGGTCATGGAGCATTTTCATGACTAGTGTCCCGGATCATTGTGTTGTCAAGGGTCATGGAGCATTGTGAAGACAGGGGCATGGAACATTGGTCTGACAAGTTTCATGGATTATTGTGATGACAGTGGGCATGGCGCCTTGTGATGACAAGCGAATGGAGCATTGTGATGACAAGGTCATGGATTATTGTGAAGACAGGTGTCAGGGAGCATTGTGATGACATATGTCAAGTTGCATTGTGATGACAATGGCATGGAGCATTGTGATGCCAAGTGTCCTGGAGGATTGTGATGACAAATGTAATGGAGCATTGTGATGACAAGGGCTTGGAGCATTGTGATGAGAAGTTTCATGGAGCATTGTGATGACAAGGGCATGGAGCATTGTGATGACAACGGCCATTGAGAATTTTAATGACGTCATGAAGCATTGCGATGACAAGCACATGGAGATTGCTATGACAGGTGTCATGGAGTATTGCGATGACAAGTGCATGGATAATTGTGATGACAAGAGCATGTAACATTTTGATGAGAAGTGTCATGGCGCATTGTGATGAGAGGGACGTGGAGAATTGTGATGACAAGGGACATGGAGCATTGTGATGACCAGGGCATTCAGCATTGTGATGGCAAGACCGTGGAACATTGTGATGTGAAGATCATGGGTAATTGTGATGACGAGCGTCATGGAGCACTGTAATGACAAGAGGAATGGAGCATTGTGATGACAGGTGTCATGGATCATTTTGATGAGAGGGGTCATGGAGCCTTCTTATGACCAACTTGTGGAGTATTGTGATGACACTGACATGGAGCATTGTGATGAAAAGGGCATGGAGCATTGTGATGAAAAAGGCATGGAGTCTTTTCATGACAGGTTTCAAGGAGCATTCTGACGACAAGTGTCAGGGAGCATTGTGATGACAAGTGTATTGAGCATTGTGATGACAAATTTCATGCAGCATTGTGATGACAGGCATCATGGAGCGTTGTGATGACAAGGGTTATGGATCATTGTGATCAGAAGGGTTTGGAGCATTGTGATGAGAGAGGGCATGGAACATTTTCATTTCAATGACCATGGAGCATGTGATGACAAGGGCATGAAGCAAGGTGAACCCAAGTTTCATCGAGGATTTTGATGACAATCGGAATGGAGTACTGTGATGACAAGCACATGGAGCATTGTGATGACAAGGTCATGTAGCATTTTGCTGACAAATACACGGAACATTTTGATGACAAGGGTCATGGAGCACTGTGATGACAAGCGTCACGGAGCACGGTGATTACAGGGGTCATGGAGGTTTGGGATGGCAAGGGCATGGATCATTTTGATGACAAGGGTAATGGAGCATTCAGATGACAAGTGTCCCGGATCATTTTGTTGTCAAGGGTCATGGAGCGTTGTGATTACAATGGTCATGGAGCATTTTGATGACAAGGGATTGGTACATTGTGACGATAAGGGCATGTAGCATTGTGATGACTGGGGTTATGGAACATTGTGATGACAGGGTTGAGGGAGTATTGTGATGAATAGTGATGGAACATTGTGAAATCAATGGTGAGAGAGCATTTTGATGAGAAGTGCATTGAGCATTGTGATTACAAGTTTTATGGAGCATTGTGATGACTAGGATGTGGAGCATTGTGATGACAAGTGCATGGCGCATTGTGATGACATGGGTCAAGGAGCATTGTGCTGAAATGCGCATGGAACATTGTGATGACATGTGATATGGATCATTGTGCTGACAAAGGCATGGTGCATTGTGATGACAAGGGTCACAGAGCACTGTGATGAAAAGTTCCTGGAACATTGTGGTGACAAATGTCACAGAGCATTGTGTGACAGGGGCATGGACCATTGTGATGAGACAGGTCATGAATCATTTTGATGACTGGAGTCACAGAGCATTGTGATGACAGGGGTCATGGAGCATTGAGATGCAAAGGGGCATGAAGCATTGTGATTAGAGGGGTCTTGGACCATTGTGATGACAAGAGCATGGAGCATTGTGATGAGAAGGCCATGGAGTATTGTGATGATATGTGTCATGGATCTTTGTGACAACAAAGGCATGGAACATTGTGATTACAGGGGTCTTGGAGCATTGTGATGACAAGGGTCATGGAGCCTTGGATGAAAAGGCCGGGGAACATTTTGAAGGCAGGGGTCATGGAGCATTGTTATGACAAGTGTCATGGAGCATTGCGATGACAAGTGCATGGAGAATTGTATTGACAAGAGGATGTAACATTTTGATGAGAAGTGTCATGGAGCACTGTGATGACAAGGACATGTAGAATTGTGATGACCAGGGCATGGAGCACTGTGATGGCAAGACCGTGGAGCATTGTGATGAGAAGACCATGGATAATTGTGATGATGAGCGTCATGGATCACTGTAATGACAAAGGGCATGGAGCATTGTGATGACAGGTGTCATGGAGCATTGTGATGAGAGGGGTCATGGAGCATTGTGTTGACAAGGGTCAATGAGCATTGTGATGAGAAGATCATGGAGCATTAGGCTGAAAATGTTCATGGAGTATTGTGATGACAGTGGTCATGGAGACTTGGATGACAAGGCCGTGGAACATTGTGATGACGGGGTCATGGAACATTTCTATTACAGGGGTAAAGGAGCATTGTGATGACTAGGGCACTGAACACTGTGATACATGTGTCATAGAGGATTGTAATGACAATGTCATGGAGCATTGTGATGAGAAGTGTATCGAGCATTGTGATGACATGCGTCATGGAGCATTGTGGTGACAAGGGCATGGAGCAATGTGATGGGAGGTTTCATGGAGCATTGTGATGAAATGGCAAGGAACATTGTGATGCCAAGGGTCATGGAGTTTTGTGATGACAAAAGTCATGGAGCATTTTGATGACAAGGTCGTGGTGCCTTGTGATGAGAAGGGCAGGGAGCATTGTGATGACAGGGTCATGGATCAAATTGATGAAGTGTCATGGAACATTTTGATTACAGTGGTTATGGAACATTGTGATGTCAGGGGTCATGTAGCATTTTGATGTAAAGGGTCATGGAGCATTCTGATGGAAAGGTGCATGGAGCATTGTGATTACAGGGGTTTGGAAGAATTGTGATGACAAGGGCATGGAGCATTGTGATGAGAAGCAATGGAGCATTCTGATGACATGCGTCATGGAGTTTGTGATGACAAGGACATGGAGCATTGTGATTACAGGGGTCTTGGAGCATTGTGATGAAAAGGGAATGGATCATTGTGATGAAAAATGCATGGAGCCTTGTCATGACAGGGTTCAAGGAGCATACGGATGACAACTGTCAGGGAGCATTGAGATGATAAGTGTATTGAGCATTGTGATGACAAAGATCATGGAGCATTGTGATGAGAAGACCATGGATAATTGTGATGACCAGCGTCATGGGGCATTGTGATGACAAGTGTTATGGAACACTGTGATCAGAAAGGTTTGGAGCATTTTGATGACAGAGGTCATTGAGCATTTTGATTTCATTGTGATGACAATAGCATGAAATATTATGGTGATGGGCACGGTGCATTGTGATGACAGGGGTCATGGAGCATTGTTATGACAGGTGTAATGGAGCATTGTGATGACAAGGCCATGGGGCTTTGGTCTGAAAATTTTCATGGATTATTGTGATGAGAGTGGGCCTGGAGCACTGTGATGACAAGGGCCCAGAACACTGTGGTACAGGGTTCATGGAGGACTGTAATGACAAGGTCATGGAGCATTGTTATGAGAAGGGCATCGAGCATTGTGATGACAATCGTCATGGAGATTTGTGTTGACAAAGGTCATGGAGCATTTTGATGACATTGGTTATGGAGCATGGTGAGGTAAGGGGTCATGGAGCATTGTGACGAAAAAGGTCATGGAGCATTTTGATGACATGGGTTATGGAGAATTGTGATTTCAGGGGTCATGGAGCACTGTGATGATAAGGGCATGTAGTATTGTGATGACAGCGGTCATGGAACATTGTGATGACAAGGGTGAGGGCGTATTGTGATGACTAGTGATGGAACATTGTGATATCAGTGGTGACAGAGCATTTTGATGAGAAGTGCATGGAGTATTGTGATGACAAGCTGGTGGAGCATTTTGCTGAAAAGCGCATGGAGCATTGTGATGACAAGTGTCATTGAGTATTGTGCTGAGAAAGGCATGGAGCATTGTGATGAAAAGTTCATGGTGCATTGTGGTGACACAGGTCACAGAGCCTTGTGATGACGAGGGGATTTACCATTGTGATGACAAAGATCATGAAGCACTGTGATGAATGGAGTCATGGAGCATTGTGATGACAAGGGTCATGGAGAATTGGGATGTCAAGGGCATGGAGCATTGTGATGACAGGGGCATGGAGCATTGGTCTGACAAGTTTCATGGATTATTGTGATGACAGTGGGCATGGTGCATTGTGATGACAAGAGCATGGAACATTGTGATGACAACGTCATGGATTATAGTGAAGACAGGTGTCAGGGAGCATTGTGATGACATATGTCATGGTCCATTGTGATGCCAATGACATGGAGCATTGTGATGACACATGTTATGAACGATTGTGATGACAAAGGTAAAGGAGCATTGGGATGATAAGGGCATGGAGCAATGTGATGGCAAGAATGTGGAGCATTGTGATGAGAAGACCATGGATAATTGTGATGACGAGCATCATAGAGCATTATGATGACAAGAGACATGGAGCATTCGGACATAAGATATCACTTATGAAGGAAATGTAAACATGGCTACATATGAACTGAATTAGGAAAGAGAACAGTGTCTCACATTTAGAAAACATACTTATGCCTGCTTAAGGGGAAAGAGAGGTGGGGAGATGTTCAAAACAAGAGTTTGATATTAGCACAGGTACCGTTCCATAATCCAAATACAGAACAGAAAAGACCTACTCCTTCCTCAGTGAATGGGACTGAACACCCACATTCCCCGCAGAGGAAAACATCAGAGTAGTAAGAATCTTAAAACCTATGTATTGATATGTCTCCATAAGGGAATGAAGTGTGTCTTGACTGCCATTAACATGGCAGTTAGAATCAGCTCAAACACACTATAAAAAGGAATTTCAAAAACAAAACAAAAAAAAAGGGAAATTCTTTACAATTCCTTCAGGGGCTCTAATGAAACCTGGAATGACCCTATCTACAACGACAGCTGGATGTGGCATAAGGCTGGACCCTTGGGACTGAGAGGATTGGTGAGATATGGTGAGCAAATGCAGACCCTTTAAAGCAATAATGCGTGGCACAATTTCAAAGGTTCCCAACTCTCCAGGTTGAAGGGAATATTACTACAGCTATAACAAGTACGGGAAACCTAGAAAATGGACACACTGTGAATACGAAAGTTTTCTAAAACTCAACAATAATCCCTCTCCTGGTGCTCCGGTTTGACTTCCAACTGCTTTACTATCAATCTCCCAACTTGGAGAGACAGCCCGTTTAACCTCCTGGTTCTCACAGGTGGCCAATTTTGTAGAGGATGAAAGGGAAGAGGGAGAACCAATGAGAGAGTAGCTGTTAGGCATTTGGACAGGCATATGTCATTCTAAATACCCGGCAGGAAGAAGAATTAGCCAAAGTCTCAGACACCCGCCGTGAACTGGTATAGGTCCTGAACCAAAATTTTGGAATTGTGGTCAGCTCACAAAAAACGAGTTGAAAAAAGGAGCTCAGGGGCAGAGCAATGCACAAACTGGCAGAGTAGTAAAGGACAACAATCGTCCGAAAATCTGTTGAGGTAAGGCAATGAGGCGGACTTGAAAGCGAGCCCGAATAGCAGGAAACAGATTTCAAGAGGTACATTGGAATCGCCTTTAAAGCACAGGAAGAGGGCACAACTTCGACAATGATTCACTTGGCCAAAAAGGGCGTATGGGTTTTCTCCTGAATATATTCAGGAGAAAACCCATACGCCCTTTTTGGCCAAGCAAGAAAGCAGGCAATGCAAATCTGCACTACAAAGAGGTATCACTTCCCACCGGTCAAAAGGGACATCCGCAAATGTGTAAAAAACAGAAAGGCAAGACAGGCCCTGGAGAACAAGAAGCCAGGTTATGCTGATGGGCAGGATGTAAATTGCCAACTGCCCCTCTGGTGGAGTGCATTGTGTTCCCTCAAACAAGTAAACAACAGAGCTACAGAGCAAAGGGCACTTCCAGTCTAGGGAATATACCTTGGGAAAACTGAAAATCAATCAGACAGAGACACCACAAAATTTAGGGCTGCACTGCTTACAAGAACCTGAACTTGGGTACGCCTTAAATATCCCAGGAAAGACAAAAATGGTTCAGGAAATTGTGTTACTTACATACGATGGAATATCAGTCAGCCATGAAATCAATGTCATAAGGCCAGTAGCAGCAAAATGAGTGGATTCAGGTACGATGATTCTAAGTGAAATAGGTCACAGAGAAAAAGAAACATATCATAAGATATCACTTATGAAGGTCCTGTAAACATGGCTACACATGAACTGAGTTAGGAAACAGAACAGAGTCTCACATTTAGAAAACACACTTATGTCTGCTTAAGGGGGAAGGAGAGGTGGGTGATGCATAAAACCAGAGTTTGATATTAGTACATGTACCGTTCCAAAAACCAACTACGGAATAGAAAAGACCTACACTTTCCTCAGTGAAAGGGACTCAAAACCCCATATTTCCCTCAGAGGTATATATCTGACTAGTAAGAAACTTAAAACCTATGTATTGATATGTCTCCATAAGGGAATGAAGTGTGTCTTGACTGCCATAAACATGGCAGTGAGAATCAGCTCAAACCCACTATAAAAAGAAATTACAAAAACAAAACAAAAAAACAGAGAAATTCTTTACAATTCCTTCAGGGGCTCTGATGAAACATGGAATGACCCTATCTACAATGACAGCTGGATGTGGCATAAGGCTGGACACTTGCGACTGAGAGGATTGGTGAGATTCAGTGAGCAAATGCAGACCATATAAAGCAATAATGTGTGGCACACATTCCTGGGGTCCCAACTCTTGAGGTTGAAGGGAATATTACTACAGCTATAACATGTACGGGAAACCTAGAGAATGGACAAACTGGGAATATGAAAGGTTTCTATAACTCAACTAATAGTCCCTCTCCTGGTGCTCTGGATAGAATTTCCAACAGCTTTATTATCAATCTCCCAACTTGGAGAGACAGCCCCTTTAATCTCCTGGTTCTCACATGTGGCCAAATTTGTAGAGGATGAAAGGGAAGAGGGAGAACCAATGAGAGAGTAGCTGTTAGGCATTTGGACAGGCACATGTCATTCTAATTTCCCGGCAGGAAGAAGAATAATGCAAAGTCTTAGATACCCGTCAGGATCCAGTATAGGTCCTGAACAAAAATTTAGGACTTGCGGTCAGCTCCCAAAAAACGAGTTGATAAATGGATCTTAGGGGCACAACAATGCACAAAATGTCAGAGAAATAAAGGACTACAATCGTCCAAAATTCTTTTGAGGGAAGGCAACGAGGCGGACTTGAAAGTGAGCCAGAATAGCAGGAAACAGATTTCAAGAGGTACATTGGAATCGCCTTTAAAGCACAGGAAGAGGGGCACATCTTCAACAATGATGCACTTGGCCAGAAATGCCGTACTTGTTTTCTCCTGAATATATTCAGGAGAAAACGCATACGTTCTTTTTGGCCAAGCAAGCAAGCGGGCAATGCAAATCTGAACTACAATGAAGTATAACTTCCCACCGGTCAAAAGGGACATTCACAAAATGTGTAAAAACCAGAAAGTCAAGGCAGGCCCTGGAGAAGTGGGAGCCTAGTTATGCTGATGGGCAGGATGTAAATTGCCAACTGCCTCTCAGGAGGAGTGCATTGTGTTCCCTAAAACAAGGAAACAACAGAACAACAGAGCCAAGGGCACTTCCAGTCTAGGGAATATACCTCGGGAATACTGAAAATCAATAAGACAGAGCCACCGCAAAATTTAATGCTGCACTGCTTACAAGAACCTCAACTTGGGTACACCTTAAATATCCTAGGAAAGACAAAAATGGGTCAAGAAATTGTATTACTTATGTAGGATGGAATATCCCTCAGCCATGAAAACAATGTTACAAGGCCAGTAGCAGCAAAATGAGTGTATTCAGGTACGATGTTTCTAAGTGAAATAAGTCACAGAGGAAACGAAACTTATCATAAGATATCACTTATGAAGGTCCTGTAAACATGGCTACAGATGAACTGAGTTAGGAAAGAGAACAGAGTCTCACATTTAGAAAACACTCTTATGTCTGCTAAAGGGGGAAGGAGAGGTGGGGTGATGCATAAAACCAGAGTTTGATATTAGTACAGGTACCGTTCCAAAAACCAAATACGGAATAGACAAGACCTACACTTTCCTCAGTGAAATGGACTCAAAACCCCATATTTCTCGCAGAGGAATATATCTGACTAGTAAGAATCTTAAAACCTATATATTGATAAGTCTCCATAAGGGAATCAAGTGTGTCTAGACTGGCATAAACAAGGCAGTTAGAATCAGCTCAAACCCACTATAAAAAGGAATTTCAAAAACAAAACAAAAAAAAGAAGGAAATTCTTTACAATTCCTTCAGGGGCTCTGATGAAACCTGGAATGACACTATCTACAATGACAGCTGGATGTGGCATTAGGCTGGACACTTGAGACTGAGAAGATTGGTGAGACTTGGTGAGAAAATGCAGACCATTTAAAGCAATTATGCGTGGCACACATTCCAATGGTCCCAACTCTGAAGGATGTAGGGAATATTACTACAGATATAACATGTACGGGAAACCTAGAGAATGGACACAGTGTGAATACAAAAGGTTTCTAAAACTCAACTAATAGTCCCTCTCCTGGTGCTCTGGTTTGAATTTCCAACTGCTTTATTATCAATCTCCCAACCTGGAGAGATAGCCCCTTTAACCTCCTCATTCGAAAAGGTTGACAAATTGGCAGAGGATGAAAGGGAAGAGGGAGAACCAATGAGAGAGTAGCTGTTAGGCATTTGGACGGGCACAAGTCACTCTAATTTCCCGGCAGGAAGAAGAATTAAACAAAGTCTCAGACACCCGCCGGGAACCAGTATAGGTGCTGAACCAAATTTTTGGACTTGTGGTCAGCTCACAAAAACGAGTTGAAAAATGGAGCTCAGGGGCACAGCAATTCACAAACTGGCAGAGTAATAAAGCAAAACAATCGTCCAAATATCTGTTGAGGGAAGGCAACGAGGCAGACTTCAAAGCGAGCCAGAATAGCAGAAAACAGATTTCAAGAGGTACATTGGAATCACCTTTAAAGCACAGGAAGAGGGGCACAACTTCGACAATGATGCACTTGGCCAAAAATGGCGTATGAGTTTTCTCCTGAATATATTCAGGAGAAAACGCATACGTCCTTTTCCGCAAAGCAAGGAAGCGGGCAATGCAAATCTGAAGTACAGTGAAGTATCATTTCCCAGCGGTCAAAAGGGACATCCACAAAATGTGTAAAAGCCAGAAAGGCAAGACAGGCAATGGAGAACAGGGAGCCTAGTTATGCTGATGGGCAGGATGTAAATTGCCAACTGCCTCTCTGGAGGAGTGCATTGTGTTCCCTAAAACAAGTAAACAACAGAGCTACAGAGCCAAGGGCACTTCCAGTCTAGGGAATATAGCTTGGGAAAACTGAAAATCAATAAGATAGAGCCACCCCAAAATTTAGGGCTGCACTGCTTACAAGAACCTCAACTTGGGTACACCTTGAATATCCCAGGAAAGACAAAAATGGTTCAAAAAATTGTGGGATTTACATACGATGGAATATCCCTCAGCTGTGAAATCATTGTCATAAGGCCAGTAGCAGCAAAATGAGTGGATTCAGGTACGATGATTCTAAGTGAAATAAGTCAAAGAGAAAAATAAATTTATCATAAGATATCACTTATGAACGTCCTCTAAACATGGCTACACATGAACTGAGTTAGGAAAGGAAACAGAGCCTCACATTTAGAAAACACTCTTGTGCCTGCTTAAGGGGGAAGGAGAGGTGGTGTGATGCATAAAACCAGAGTTTGATATTAGTACATGTACCGTTCCAGAAACCAAATACGGAATAGACAAGACCTACACTTTCCTCAGTGAAAGGGATTCAAAACGCCATATTTCCTGCAGAGGAATACATCTGTCTGGAAAGAATCTTAAAATCTATGTATTGATATGTCTCTGTAAGGGAATCAAGTGTGTCTAGACTGGCATAAACATGGCAGTGAGTATCAGTTCAAACCCACTATAAAAAGGAATTTGAAAATCAAAACAAAAAAACAGGGATATTCTTTACAATTCCTTCAGGGGCTCTGATGAAACCTGAAATGACCCTATCTACACCGACAGCTGGATGTGGAATAAGGCTGGACACTTGGGACTGACAGGATTGGTGCGATTCGGTGAGCAAATGCAGACCCTTTAAAGCAATAACGTGAGGCCCACATTCCAAGGGTCCCTATTCTCCTGGTTGAAGGGAATATTACTACAGCTATAACATGTACGGGAACCCTAGAGAATGGACACAGTGTGAATATGAAAGATTTCTAAAACTCAACTAATAATCCCTCTCCTGGTGCTCCGGTTTGACTTTCCAACAGATTTACTACCAATCTCCCCACTTGGAAAGACAGCCTCTTTAACCTCCTGGGTCGCACAGGTTGCCAGATTGGCAGAGGATGAAAGGGAAGAGGGAGAACCAATGAGAGAGTAGCTTTTTGGCATTTGGACGGGCACATTTCTTTCTAAGTTCCCAGCAGGAAGAAGAATTAACCAAAGTCTGAGAAACCCGGCGGGAAGCAGTATAGATCCTTAACCAAAATTTTGGACTTGCGGTCAGCTCACAAAAACGAGTTGAAAAATGGAGCTCAGTGGCACAGCAATTCACAAACTGGCAGAGTAGTAAAGGACAACAATCGTCCGAAAATCTGTTGAGGGAAGGCAACGAGGCGGACTTGAAAGCGAGCCAGAATAGCAGGAAAAAGATTTCAAGAGGCACATTGGAATCACATTTAAAGCACAGGAATAGGGGCACAACTTCGACAATGATGCACTTGGCCAAAAAGGGCTTATGCGTTTTCTCCTGAACATATTCAGGAGAAAATGCATACGCCCTTTTTGGCCAAGCAAGCAAGCGGGCAATGCAAATCTGCACTACAATGAAGTATCACTTCCCACCGGTCAAAAGGGACATCCGCAAAAGGTGTAAAATCCAGAAAGGAAAGAGAGGCCCTGGAGAACAGGGAGCATAGTTATGCTGATGGACAGGATGTAAATTGCCAACTGCCTCTCTGGAGGAGTGCACTGTGTTCCCTAAAACAAGGAAACAACAGAGCTACAGAGCCAAGTGCACTACCAGTCTAGGGAGTATACCTTCGGAAAAATGAAAATCAATAAGACAGAGCCACCGCAAAATTTAGGGCTGAACTGCTTACAAGAACCTCAACTTGGGTACACCTTAAATATCCCAGGAAAGACAAAAATGGTTCAAAAAATTGTGGGATTTACATACGATGGAATATCCCTCAGCCATGAAATCAATGTCATAAGGCCAGTAGCAGCAAAATGAGTGGATTCAGGTACGATGATTCTAAGTGAAATAAGTCACAGAGAAAAAGAAACTTATCATACGATATCACTTATGAAGGTCCTGTAAACATGGCTACACATGAACTGAGTTAGGAAAGAGAACAGAGTCTCACATTTAGAAAACACTCTTTTGCCTGCTTAAGGGGGAAGGAGAGGTGGGGTGATGCATAAAACCAGAGTTTGATATTAGTACATGTACCGTTCCAAAAACCAAATACGGAATAGACAAGACCTACACTTTCTTCAGTGAAAGGGACTCAAAACACCATATTTCCTGCAGAGGAATATATCTGACTGGTAAGAATCTTAAAATATATGTATTCCTATGTCTCTGAAAGGGAATCAAGTTTGTCTAGACTGGCATAAACATGGCAGTGAGAATCAGTTCAAACCCACTATAAAAAGGAATTTCAAAAATAAAACAAAAAAAAAACAGGGGTATTCTTTACAATTCCTTCAGGGGCTCTGATGAAACCTGGAATGACCCTATATACAACGACAGCTGGATGTGGAATAAGGCTGGACACTTGGGACTGAGAGGATTGGTGAGATTTGGTGAGCAATTACAGACCCTTTAAAGAAATAATGTGTGGCACACATTCCAAGGGTCCCAACTCTACAGGATGAAGGGAATATTACTACAGCTATAACAGGTACGGGAGACCTAGAGAATGGACACACTGTGAATACGAAAGGTTTCTAAAACAACTAATAATCCCTCTCCTGGTGATCCGGTCTGACTTTCCAACAGATTTACTACCAATCTCCCAACTTGGAGAGACAGCCCCTTTAAGCTCCTGGTTCTCACAGGTGGCTAATTTGGTAGAGAATGAAAGGGAAGAGGGAGAACCAATGAGACAGTAGCTGTTAGGCATTTGGACGGGCACATGTCATTCTAATTTCCCGGCAGGAAGAAGAATTAACCAAAGTCTCAGACACCCGCCGGGAACCAATATAGTTCCTGAACCAAAATTTTGGACTTGCGGTCAGCTCACAAAAAACGAGTTGAAAAATGGAGCTCAGGGGCACAGCATTGCACAAACTGGCAGAGTAATAAAGAACAACAATCATCCGAAAATCTGTTGAGGGAAGGCAACGAGGCGGACTTGAAAGCGAGCCAGAATAGCAGGAAACAGATGTCAAGAGGTACATTGGAATCACCTTTAAAACACAGGAATAGGGGCACAACTTCGAAAATGATGCACTTGGCCAAAATGGGTGTATGCGTTTTCTCCTGAATATATTCAGGAGAAAACACATACGCGCTTTTTGGCCAAGCAAGCAAGCGGGCAATGCAAATCTGCACTACAATGATGTATCACTTCCCACCGGTCAAAAGGGACATCCGCAAAATGTGTAAAATCCAGAAAGGCAAGATACGCCCTGGAGAACAGGGAGCCTAGTTATGCTGATGGACAGGATGTAAATTGCCAACTGCCTCTCTGGAGGAGTGCACTGTGTTCCCTAAAACAAGGAAACAACAGAGCTACAGAGCCAAGGGCACTTCCAGTCTAGGGAATATACCTTGGGAAAACTGAAAATCAATAAGACAGATCCATCCAAAATTTAGGGCTGCACTTCTTACAAGAACCTCAACTTGGGTACACCTTAAATATCCCAGGAAAGACAAAAATGGTTCAAGAAATTGTGTTACTTACATACGATGCTATATCAGTCAGCCATGAAATCAATGTCATAACGCCAGTAGCAGCAAAATGAGTGGATTAAAGTATGATGATTTTAAGTGAAATAAGACACAGAGAAAAAGAAACTCATCATACGATATCACTTATGAAGGTCCTATAAACATGGCTACACATGAACTGAGTTAGGAAAGAGAACAGAGTCTCACATTTAGAAAACACTCTTATGCCTGCTTAAGGGGGAAGGAGAGGTGGGGTGATGCATAAAACCAGAGTTTGATATTAGTACATGTACCGTTCCAAAAACCAAACACGGAATAGACAAGACCTACACTTTCCTCAGTGAAAGGGACTCCAAACCCCATATTTCCCGCAGAGGAATATATCTGACAGGTAAGAATCTTAAAAACTATGTATTGATATGTCTCCGTAAGGGAATCAAGTTTGTCTAGACTGGCATAAACATGGCAGTGAGAAACAGTTCAAACCCACTATAAAAAGGAATTTCAAAAACAAAACAAAAAAACAGGGAAATTCTTTACAATTCCTTCAGGGGCTCTGATGAAACCTGGAATGACCCTATCTACAATGACAGCTCGATGTGGCATAAGGCTGGACACTTGGGACTGAGAGGATTGGTGAGATTCGGTGAGCAAATGCAGACCCTTTAAAGCAATAATGCGTGGCACACATTCCAAGGGTCCCAACTCTCCAGGTTGAAGGGAATATTACTACAGCTATAACATGTATGGGAAACCTAGAGAATGGACACACTGTGAATACGAAAGGTTTCTAAAACTCAACTAATAATCCCTTTCTTGGTGCTCCAGGTTGACTTTCCAACTGCTTTACTATCAATCTCCAAACTTGGAGAGACAGGCCTTTTAACCTCCTGGTTCTCACAGGTGGCCAATTTTATAGAGGATGAAAGGGAAGAGGGAGAACCAATGAGAGAATAGCTGTTAGGCATTTGGACTGGCGCATGTCATTCTAATTTCCCGGCAGGAAGAAGAATTAACCAAAGTCTCAGCCACGAGCCGGGAACCAGTATAGGACTTGAACCAAAATTTTGGACTTGCGGTCAGCTCACAAAAACGAGTTGAAAAATGGAGCTCAGGGGCACAGCAATACACAAACTGGCAGAGTGGTAAGGGACAACAATCGTCCGAAAATCTGTTGAGGGAAGGCAACGAGGCGGACTTGAAAGCGAGCCAGAATAGCAGGAAACAGATTTCAAGAGCTACATTGGAATCACATTTAAAGCACAGGAATAGGGGCACAACTTCGACAATGATGCACTTGGCCAAAAAGGGCGTATGCGTTTTCTCCTGAATATATTCAGGAAAAAACGCATACGTGCTTTTTGTCCAAGCAACAAGCGGGCAATGCAAATCTGCACTACAATGAACTATCACTTCCCACCAGTCAAAAGGGCCCTCCACAAAATGTGTAAAAAACAGAAAGGCAAGATAGGCCCTGGAGAACAGGGAGCCTAGTTATGCTGATGGACAGGATGTAAATTGCCAACTGCCTCTCTGGAGGAGTGCATTGTGTTCCCTAATACAAGGAAACAACAGAGCTACAGAGCCAAGGGCACTTCCAGTCTAGGGAATATACCTTGGGAAAACTGAAAATCAATAAGATAGAGCCACCCCAAAATTTAGGGCTTCTTATGTAGATGGTTTACTTATGTAGAGTGGAATATTACTCATTCAGAAATCAATGAAATAAGGCTAGTTGTAACAACTCTGGAGGATTTACATACGATCATTCTAAGTGACGTATGTCAGAAAGAAAAAGACACGTATCATAAGATGTCACTTAAAGGTGGAATCCAAAATGGCTACACATGAAATAAATTACAAAACAGAAACATAGTCAAATATGTAGAAAATAGACATAAGGCTGCTAAATGGAAAGGTGAGGAAGGGTGAGGTATTATCCAGGAGGTTGAAATTAGCAAAGATACCATTCCAAGTACCAAATTGAATAACTGACAAGGCCTACACGGTATCTCAAAGAACTGCACTCAGCCTACTCAAGTCACTGGAAAATAATACATATGAATGATAAGCATCTGAAAAATAATTTATTGTTGTCTCACAGTACATGAATCAAGTGGATGTACAGCAGCAAAAAACAGAGCTTTGAAAATCAGCTGTAACCAATATAAAAATAAATTTAAAAATATTTAGAAAAACAGTGAGACAGACAAAAATTCTTACAACTTTTGTTGAAGGGCTATGATGAAACATGGATTGAACACACGTAGACGCACAGCAGGATGATATATAAGGCTGGAAGCTTTGCACGCTAAGAGATGGTAGAGAGGCTGGGTGAGGAAATGAAGAACTTTAAAATAAATACTGCCTGATTCCCATTCCATGGGTTCCAAATCTGCAGGTTCAAGGGAATCTTCTGACAGCGAAAACATGCCTGGGAGACCGAGATGAATGTACACCGTGTGATCAGGAAAGGGGTCTAAAATGCACCTCATTTTTGATCTCCTGGTGCTGGGGTTCGCCATTCCAGCCAAATTACTAACAATCTCCCCACTTGGAGAATCAGCACCTTTAATCTCCTGTTTCACACAGTTTGCAATTTGTGCAGAGGATAAACGGGAAGAGGGGGAACCAATGAGAGACTAGCTGTAAGAGTTTTGACAGGCACATGTGACTCTAATTTCCCATTAGGAAGAAAAATTTACCAAAGGCTCAGCCTGCCTCCCCAGAACCAGAATAGGGCCGGAAGCAATACAATGGTTTGGAGGCCAGCTCACAAAAAAGCGAGTTGCAAAATGGAGCTCAGGAGCAGACAATTCAAAGACCTGCAAAGATATAAATGATAACCAACGTCCAAAAATATATTCAGGTAAGGCAACGAAGAGGATCTGAATGAGAGGCAGAATTGCAGGAAACAGATTTCAAAAGGGAGATGGGACTCACATTTAAAGCATATGAAAAGCAGCAGAATTTCTAAAATGATGTAGTTGGGCAAAAGGGTGTATGCGTTTTTTTCATGAATAACTTCAGGAAAAAAACACATACAGAGTTTTTGGCCAACCAAGCAAGCTGAAAATGCAAATCTGCACAACAAAGAAGTCTCAATTTCCACTGCTCAGAAAGGCCATCCAAAAAATGTGTACAAACCAGAAATGCAGGAGAGGCCATGGAGAACAGCGAGCTAGTCACGCTGATGGGTGTGGTATAAATATCCCAGACCCACTCTGAAGAAGTGTATGCTGTTTCCTAAAACATCTAAAATACAAAGCTACCGAGCATATGGCACTTCCACTCATGGGCATATAACTTGGGAAGACTAAATATCAACAAGACACAGGAACCCCAGAGTTTAGGGCTGCTCTGCATACAAGAACCTCAACATCAGTACAACTTAAATATTACAGGAAAGAGAAAATTGCGTAAAGAACTTGTGGTAATTTTGTACAATTGAATATCACTCAGACATGAAATCAATGTCATAAGGCCAGTAGCAGCATAATGAGTGGATTTAGGTACGATGATTCTAAGTGAAATAAGTCACACAGAAAAAGAATCTTATCATAAGATATCACTTATGAAGGTCCTGTAAACATGGCTCACATGAACTGAGGAACGAGAACAGAGTCTCACATTGAGAAAACACTCTTATGCCTGCTTAAGGGGGAAGGAGAGGTGGGGTGATGCATAAAACCAGAGTTTGATATTAGCACATGTACCATTCCATCAAGCAAATACAGAATAGACAAAACCTACACCTTCCTCAGTGAACGGGACTCAAGACCCCAATTCCAAGCACAGGAATATATCTGACTAGTAAGAAACTTAAAACCTATATATTGATATGTCTCCATAAGGGAATCAAGTGTGTCTAGACCGGCATAAACATGTCGGTGAAAATCAGCTCAACCCCATTATAAAAATGAATTTCAACAACAAAACAAAAAAAAACAGCGAAATTCTTACACAATTCCTTCAGGGGATCTGATGAAAGCTGGAATGACCCCATCTGAAAAGACAGCTAGATGAGACATAAGGTTGGACACTTGGGGCTGAGCGGACTGGTGAAATTGGGTGAGAAAATGCAGACCCTTTAAAGCAGTAATGCATGCCACCCATTCCATGGGTCCCAACTCTCCAGGTAGAAGGGAATATCACTACAGTTATAACATATATGGGAAACCTAGAGAATGGACACCAGGTGATGGCAAAAGATTTCTAAAAGGCTCCTAATTTTTCCCCTCCTTGTGCTCCAGTTTGGCATTCCAACTGCTTTACTATCAATCACCCAACTTGGAGAGTCAGCCCCTATAAGCTCCTGCTTCGCACAGTTTGCAAATTGTGCAGTGGATGAAAGGGAAGAGGGTGAACCAATCAGAGAGTAGCTGTAGGCATTTGGACGGACACATGTCACTCTAATTTCCCGTCTGGAAGGAAGAATTATCCAAAGCGTCAGCCTGCACCCCCGGAACCAGTATAGGTCCTGTAGCAAAATTGTGGACTTGCGGTCAGCTCACAAAAACACGAGTTGAAAATTGGAGCTGAGGGGCATAGCAATTCACAAACCTGCAGAGTTATAAAGGACAACTCTCTTCCAAAAATCTGTTGAGGGAAGGCAACGAAGCAGACTTGAAAATGAGGCAGAATTGCACAAAACATATTTCAAGTGGTAAATTGGAATCACCTTTAAAGCACAGGAAAAGCGTAACAACTTCGACAATGATGCACTTAGCCAAAAAGTGTGTATGCATTTTCTGCTGAATATATCCAGGAGAAAATGAATACGCCCTTTTTGGCCAATCAAGCAAGCCCTCAATGCAAACCCACACTACAAAGAATTGTCACTTCCCACCGGTCAAAAGGGACATCTGATAATCTGTAAAAACCAGAAA
The DNA here is from genome assembly GCF_949752795.1 of Hyperoodon ampullatus. Taxonomy (NCBI): domain Eukaryota; kingdom Metazoa; phylum Chordata; class Mammalia; order Artiodactyla; family Ziphiidae; genus Hyperoodon; species Hyperoodon ampullatus. The sequence continues at coordinate 434,944 of NW_027641043.1, read as the reverse complement.
ATAAAGACAGAGATAACAATAGCATGATGCAATGTGATCCCAAGGGTCATGGAGGACTGTGATGACAAGGTCATGGAGCATTTTGCTGACAAAGGCTGGGAGCATTGTGATGACAAGGGTCACGAATCACTGTGATGACAAGCGTCACGGAGCATTGTGATTACAGGGGTCATGGAGCATTGGAATGACAAGGGCATGGATCATTGTGATGACAAGGGTTATGGAGCATTTTGATGACAAGAGTCCCGGATCACTGTGTTGTCAGGGGTCATGGAGGGTTGTGATGACAGTGGTCATGGAGCATTGTGATGACAAGGGTCATGTAGAAGTGAGAAGAGAAGGTCCTGGAGCTTTGGGCTGAAAATATTCATGGAGTATTGTGATGACATGTGTCATGGAGCATCCTGATGACAAGGTCCTGGAGCATTGTAATGAGAAGACCATGGAGCCTTTTGATGACAAGTCTCATGGAGCATTCTGATGAAAATGGACATGGAGAATTGTGGTTAAAGGAGTCTTGGAGCATTGTGATGAAAAGGGCATGGAGCATTGGGATGAGAAGACCATGGAGCGTTCTGATGACATGCATTATGGAGCTTTGTGATGACAAGGGCATGGAGCATTGTGATTACAGGGGTCTTGGAGCATTGTGATGAAAAGGGCATGGATCATTGTGATGGAAAAGGCATGGAGCCTTGTCATGACAGGGTTCAAGGAGCATACTGATGACAAGTGTCAGGGAGCATTGTGATGACAAGTCTATTGAGCATTGTGATGACAAAGGTCATGGAGCATTGTGATGAGAATACCATGGATAATTGTGATGACGAGCGTCATGGGGCGTTGTGATGACAAGTGTTATGGAACATTGTGATCACAAGGGTTTGGAACATTGTGATGACAGAGGTCATGGAGCATTTTGATTTCATTGTGATGACAATAGCATGAAGCATTATGATGATGGGCATGGTGCATTGTGATGACAGGCTTCATGGAGCATTGAGATGAAAATTGGCATGGAGCATTGTGATTAAAGTTGTCTTGGAGCACTGTGATGACAAGGGCAAGGAGCATTGTGATGAGAAGGCAATGGAGCATCTGATGACATGCGTCATTGAGCTTTGTGATGACAAGTGCATGGGGCATTGTGATGACAGTGGCATTCAAAATTGGTCTAACAAGTTTCATGGATTATTGTAATGATGGTGGACATGGTGCATTTTGATGACAAGGGCATGGAGCATTGTAATTTCAAGGTCATTGAATATTGTGAAGACAGGTGACAGGGAGTGTTGTGATGACATATGTCATGGTCCATTGAGATGACAATGTCATGGAGCATTGTGATACCAAGTGTCATGGAACATTGCGATGACAAATGTAATGGAGCATTGTGATGACAAGGGCTTGGAGCATCGTGATGACAAGGGTCATGGAGCACTGTGATGACAAGATCTTGGAGCATTGTTAGGAGAAAGGCCATTAAGAATTTTGATGAGAAGTTCGTGAAGCATTGTGATGAAAAGTGCACCGAGCTTGCTATGACAGTGTTCATGGAGCATTGCGATGACAAGTGCATGGAGAATTGTATTGACAAGAGCATGTAACACTGTGATGAGAAGTGTCATGGAGCATTTTGATGATAAGGACATGTAGAATTGTGATGACCAGTGCATGGAGCATTGTAATGGAAAGACCGTGGAGCACTGTGATGAGAAGACCATGGATAATTGTGATGATGAGCGTCATGGAGCACTGTAATGACAAGGGGCATAGACCATTGTGATGACAGGTGTCATGGATCATTGTGATGACAAGTGTCATGGACCATTCTGATGACAAGCTTGTGGAGGAATGTGATGACAATGGCATGGAGCATTGTGAGGAAAAGGGCATGGAGCATTGCGATGAAAAATGCTTGGAGTCTTTTCATGACAGGGTTCAAGGAGCATTCTGACAACAAGTGTCAGGGAGCATTGTGATGACAAGTTTATTGAGCATTGTGATGACAAAGGTCATGGAGCATTGTGATGACAGGCATCATGGAGCGTTGTGATGACAAATTTTATGGAACATTGTGATCACAAGGGTTTTGAGCATTGTGATGACAGAAGTCATGTATCATTTTCATTTCAAGGTGCATGGAACATTGTGATGACAAGGGCATGAAGCATTGTGAACCCAAGATTCATGGAGGGTTTTGATGACAATGGGAATGGAGTATTGTGATGACAAGCGCATGGAGCATTGTGATGACAAGGTCATGTAACATTTTGCTGACAAATGCATGGAGCATTTTGATGACAAGGGTCATGGAACACTGTGATGACAAGCGTCAAGGAGCATTGTGATTACAGCGGTCACGGAGCATTGGGATGGCAAGGGCATTGATCATTGTGATGACAAGGGTCATGGAGCATTTTGATGACAAGAGTCCTGGATCATTGTGTTGTCCGGTGCCATGGAGAACTGTGATGACAGTGGTCAAGGAGCATTGTGATGACAAGGTCCTGGAGCATTGTGAGGAGAAGACCATGGAGCCTTGTGATGACAAGTGTCATGGAGCATTCTGATGAAAAGGGGTGTGGAGCATTGTGATTACATGGGTGTTGGAGCATTGTGATGAAAATGGCATGGATGATTGTGATGCAAAAGGCATGGAGCCTTGTCATGACAGGGTTCAAGGAGCATACTGATGACAAGTGTCAGGGAGCATTGTAATGACAACTGTATTGAGCATTGTGATGACAAATGTCATGGAGCATTGTGATGAGAAGACCATGGATAATTGTGATGATGAGCATCATGGGGCGTTGTGATGACAAGTGTTATAGAACACTGTGATCACAAGGGTTTGGAGCATTGTGTTGACAGAGGTTATGGAGCATTCTGATTTCATTGTGATGACAATAGCATCAAGCATTATGATGATGGGCATGGTTCATTGTGATTACAGAGTTCATGGAGCATAGAGATGAAAAGTGGCATGGAGCATTTTGATTACAGTTGTCTTGGAGCATTGTGATGACAAGGGCATGGAGCATTGTGATGAGAAGGCCATGGAGCAGATTGATGACATGCGTCATGGAGCTTTGTGATGACAATAGCATGGAGCATTGTGATTACAGGGGTCTTTTAGCATTGTGATGACAAGGGTCATGGAGCCTTATGATGACAAGGCCGTGGAATATTGTCATGGCAGGGGTGAGGGTGTATTGTGATGACTAGTGATGGAACATTTTGATATCAGTGGTGAGAGAGCATTTTGATGAGAAGTACATGGAGCATTGTGATGACAAGTTTTATGGAGCATTCTGATGACAAGTTTGTGGAAAATTTTGATAACAAGCGCATGGAGCATTGTGATAACAAGGGTCATGGAGCACTCTGCTGACAAAGGCATGGAGCATTGTGATGGCAAGGGTCACAGAGCATTGTGAATGAAAAGTTCATGGAGCATTATGGTGACAAATTTCACAGAGCTCTGTGATGACGAGGGCATGGACCATTTTGATGGCAAAGGTCATGAAGCATTGTGATGACTGGAATCACGGAGCATTGTGATGACAAGGGCATGGAGCATTGTGATGACAGGGGCATGGAGCATTGGTCTGACAAGTTTCATGGATTATTGAGATGACAGTGGGCATGGCGCATTGTGATGACAAGGGCATGGAGCATTGTTATGAGAAGGTCATGGAGTACTGTGCAGACAGGTGTCAGGGAGCATTGTGATGACATATGTCTTGGTGCATTGTGATGACAATGGCATGGAGCATTGTGAAGCCAAGTGTCATGGAGGATTGTGATGACAAAGGTAATGGAGCATTGTGATGACAAGGGCTTGGAGCTTTTTGATGACAATGGTCATGGAGCACTGTGATGACAAGGGCATGGAGCACTGTGATGACAACGGCCATTGAGAATTTTGATGACAATGTCGTGAAGCACTGTGATGAAAAGCACTTGGAGCTTGCTATGACAGGGTTCATGGAGCATTGCGATGACAAGTGCATGAAGAATTGTGATGACAAGATCATGTAACATTGTGATGAGAAGTGTCATGGAGCACTGTGATGGCAAGACCGTGGAGCACTGTGATTAGAAGACCATGGATAATTGTGATGTCGAGCGTCATGCAGCACTGTAATGACAAGGGGCATGGAGCATTGTGATGACAGGGGTCATGGAGTATTGTGATGACAGGGGTCATGGAGAATTGTGATGACAAGGGTCTTGGAGCATTCTGATGACAAGCTTGTGGAGTAATGTGATGATAATGGCAAGGTGCATTGTGATGAAAATGGCATGGAGCATTGTGATGTAAAAGGCATGGAGGCTTTTCATCACAGCGTTGAAGGAGCATTCTGACGCCAAGTGTCAGGGAGCATTGTGATGACAAGTGTATTGAGCATTGTGATGACAAAGGTCATGGAGCATTGTGATTACACGGGCATGGAGTATTGTGATGACAGGCATCATAGAGCGTTGTGATGACAAGTGTTGTGGAACAATGTGACCACAAGTGTTTGGAGCATTGTGATGACAGAGGTCATGGATCATTTTGATTTCAAGGAGCACGGAGCGTTGTGATGACAGGGATCATGGAGCATTGTGATGAGAATATCATGGAGCATTGGGCTGAAAATATTCATGGAGTATTGTGATGACAGTGGTCTTGGAGCACTGTGATAACAAGGGCATGGAGCATTGTGATGAGAAGGCCATGGAACATTCTGATGACATGTTTCATGGATGTTTGTGATGAAAAGGGGAATGGAGCATTGTGATTACAGGGGTCTTTGAGCATTGTGATGAAAAGTGCATGGATCATTGTGATGAAAAAGGCATGGAGCCTTGTCAGGGAAGGGTTCAAGGAGCATACTCTCGACAAACGTCAGGGAGCATTGTGATGACAATTATATTGAGCATTGAGATGACAAAGTTCATGGAGCATTGTGATGAGAAGACCATGGTTAACTGTGATGAGGAGCGTCATGGGGCATTGTGATGACAATTGTTATGGAACATCGTGATCACAAGTGTTTGAAGCATTGTGATGACAGAAGTCATGGAGCATATTGATTTCATTGTGATGACAATAGCATGAATCATTATGATGATGGGCATGGTGCATGGGATGACAGGGTTCTTGGAGCACTGAGATTAAAATTGGCATTGAGCATTGTGATTACATGGGTCTTGGAGCATTGTGATGACAAGGGCATGGAGCATAGTGAATAAGAATTCCACGGAGCATTCTGATGACATGCGTCATGGAGCTTTCTGATGACAATTGTATGGAGCATTGTGATTACAGGGTCTTGGAGCATTGTGATGAAAAGTGTCATGGAGTCTTGTGATGACAAGGTTGTTGATCCTTGTGATGGCAGGTGTCATGGAGCATTTTTATGACAGGGGGAATGGAGCATTGTGATGACAAGGGCATGGAGCATTGGTCTGAAAAGCTTCATGGATTATTGTGATGAGAGTGGGCATGGAGCATTGTGATGACAAGCGTCATGGAGCTTTGTGATGACAACGTCATGGAGCAATGTGATGAGAGGGTTCATGGAGCTTTGTGATGACAAATGTCATGGAGCATTTTGATGACAAGTGTGACGTGCATTGGGATGAGAAGGGCAGGGAGCATTGTGATGACAGCGTCATTGAGTAATTTGGTGAACAGGGTCAGGGAATATTTTGATTACAGTGGTTATGGAATATTGTGATGTCAGGGGTCATGGAGCTTTGTGATGAAAAGTGTCATGGAGCATTTTGATGACAGGGGTTATGGAATATTGTGATGTCAGGGGTCATCGAAAATTGTGATGATAAGTGCATGTAGCATTTTAATGACAGGGGTCATGGAACATTGTGATGACAGGGGTGATGGAGTATTGGGATGAATAGTGATGGAACATTGTGATATCAGTGGTGAGAGAGCATTTTGATGAGAAGTGCATGGAGCGCCGTAATGACAAGGTTTAAGCAGCATTGTGATGAAAAGGATGTGGAGCATTGTGATGACAAGCACATGGCGCGTTGTGATGACGTGGGCCATGGAGTATTGTGCTGAGAAGCGCATGGAGCATTGTGATGACAAGGGTCATGGAGCATTGTGCTGAGAAAGGCATAGAACATTGTGATGATAATGGTCACAGAGCATTGTGATGAAAAGTTCATGGAGCATTGTGGTGACAAACGTCACAGAGACTTGTGATGACGAGGGTATGGAACATTTTGATGAGAAAGGTCATGAAGCATTGTGATGACTGGAGTCACAGAGCATTGTGATGACAGGGGTCATGGAGCATTGTGATGAAAAGGGCATGGAGCACTGTGATGACAGGGGCATGGAGCATTGGTCTTACAAGTTTCATGGATTATTGTGATGACAGTGGGAATGGCGCATTGTGATGACAATGGCACAGAGCATTGTGATGACAATGTCATGCAGTATTATGAAGACAGGTGTCAGGGAGCATTGGGAAGACCTAAGTCATGGCCCATTGTGATGACAATGACATGGAGCATTGTGATTCCAAGTGTCATCGACGATTGTGATGACAAAGGTAATGGAGCATTGTGATGACAAGGGCTTGGAGCATTGTGATGACAAATGTCAAAGAGCCTTGTGATGAAGAGGGCATGGACCATTGTGATGACCAAGGTCATGAAGCATTTTGATGACTGGAGTCATGAATCATTGTGATGACAATGTCATTCAGCATTGTGATGACAGGGGCATGGAGCTTTGGTCTGACAAGGTTCATGGATTATTGTGATGGCAATGGGCATGGCTCCTTGTGATGACAAGGGAATGGAGCATGGTGATGACAACGTCATGCAGAATTGTGAAGACAGGTGTCAGGAAGCATTGTGATGACCTATGTCATGGACAATTGTGATGACAATGGAATGGAGCATTGTGATGCCAAGGGTCATGGAGGATTGTGATGACAAAGGTAATGGAGCATTGTGATGACAAGGGCTTGGAGCATTGTGATGACAAGGGCCTTTGAGAATTTTGATGACAAATTCGTGAAGCATTGTGATGACAAGCGCATGAAGCTTGCTATGACATGGGTCATGGAGCATTACAATGACAAGGGCATGGAGAATTTTGATGAAATGAGCATGTAAAATTGTGATGAGATGTGTCAAAGAGCATTGTGATGACAAGGACGTGGAGAATACTGATGACCAGGGCATGGAGCATTGTGATGGCAAGACCGGGGAGCATTGTGATGTGTAGACCATGGATAATTGTGATGACGGGCGTTATGGAGCACTGTAGTGACAAGGGGCATGGAGCATTGTGATAACTGGTGTCATGGAGCATTGTGATGACAGGGGTCATGGAGCATTGTGATGACAATGTTCATGGAGCATTCGGACGACAAGCTTGTGGAGTATTATGATGACAATTGCATGGAGCATTGTGATGAAAAGGCCATTGAGCATTGTGATGACAAGGGCAAGGAGCAATGTGATGAGAGTGCTCATGGAGCATTGTGATGACAATGGCATGGAGTATTGTGATGCCAAGTGTCATGGAGCTTTGTGATGACAAAGGTCATGGAGCATTTTGATGACAAATGCGTGGTGCATTGTGATGAGAAGGGCAGGGAGCATTGTGATGACAGGGTCATGGAGCAATTTGATGAAAAGGGTCAGGGAACATTTTGATGACAGGGGCCATGGAACATTGTGATGTCAGTGGTCATGGAGCATTGTGATGATAAGAGCATGTAGCATTTTGATGACAGGGGTCATGGAACATTGTGATGACAGGGGTGAGAGAGTATTGTGATGACTAGTGATGGAACATTGTGATATCAGTAGTGAGAGAGCATTTAGATGAGAAGTGCATGGAGCATTGTGATAAAAAGTTTTATGGAGCATTTTGATGACAAGGTTGTGGAGCATTGTGATGACAAGTGCATGGCTCATTGTGATGACATGTGTCTTGGGGCATTGTGCTGAGACCACATGGAGCATTGTGATGACAAGGGTCATGGAGCATTGTGCTGACAAAGTCATGGAGCATTGTGATGAGAAGTGTTACAGAGCATTGTGATGACGAGGGGATGGACAATTGTGATGACAAAGGTCATAAAGCATTGTGATGACTGGAGTCAAGGAACATTATGATGTGAGGGGTAATGGAGCATTGTGATTACAAGGGCATGGAGCATTGTGATGACAGGGGCATGGAGCATTGGTCTGACAAGTTTCATGGATAATTGCTATGACAGTGGGCATGGAGCATTGTGATGACAGAGGTCATGGATCATTTTCATTTCAAGGACCATGGCTCATTGTGATGACAAGGGGATCAAGCAATGTGAACCCAAGTTTCATCGAGGATTTTGATGACAATGGGAATGGAACATTGTGATGAAAAGTTCATGAAGCATTTTGCTGACAAATGCATGGAACATTTTGATGACAAGGGTTATGGAGCACTGTGATGACAAGCGTCATTGAACATTGTGATGACAAGGGCATGGAGCAATATGATGAGAGGGTTCATGGAGCATTGTGATGACAATGGCATGGGGCATTGTGATGCCAAGGGTCATTGATCTTTGTGATGACAAAGGTCATGTAGCATTTTGATGACAAGGGAGTGGTACATTGTGACGATAAGGGCATGTAGCATTGTGATGACTGGGGTCATGTAACATTTTGATGAAAGGGGTGAGGGAGTATTGTTATGATAAGTGATGGAACATTGTGATGTCAGTGGTGAGAGAGCATTTTCTTGAGAAGTGCAGGGAGTATTGTGATGACAAGTTTTATGGTGCATTGTGATGACAAAGATGTGAAGCATTGTGTTGACAAAGGCATGGCGCCTTGTGATGACATCGGTCATGGAGCAGTGTGCTGACAAGCTCACGGAGCATTGTGATGACAAGGGTCATGGAGCATTGTGCTGACAAAGGCATGGAGCGTTGTGATGCCAAGGGTCAGAGAGCATTGTGATTAAAAGTTCATGGAGCATTGTGGTGACAAAGGTCACAGAGCTTTGTGTGATGAGGTCATGGACCATTGTGATGACAAATGTCATGAAGCATTGTGATGACTGAAGTCACGGAGCATTGTGATAACAGTGGTCTTGGAGCATTGTGATGAAAAGGGAATGGATCATTGTGATGATATAGGCATGGATTCTTGTCATGACAGTGTTCAAGGAGCATACTGATGACAAGTGTCAGGGAGCATTGTGCTGACAAGCTCATGGAGCATTGTGATGACAAGTGTATTGAGCATTGTGATGACAAATGTCATGGAGCATTGTGATGAGAAGACCATTGATAATTGTGATGACGAGCGTAATGGGGCGTTGTGATGACAACTGTTATGGAACATTGTGATCACAAGGGTTTGGAACATTGTGATGACAGAGGTCATGGAGCATTTTTATTTCATTGTGATGAAAATAGCATGAAGCATTATGATGATGGGCATGGTTCATTGTGATGACAGGGTTCATGGAGCATTGAGATGAAAAGGGGCAAGGAGCATTGTGATTAAAGGGATCTTGGAGCATTGTGATGAGAAGGTCATGGAGCATTGGGCTGAAAATATTCATGGAGTATTGTGATGGCAGGGGTCATGGAGCATTGTGTTGACAAGGGTCATGGAGCTCTGTGATGAAAAGCGTCATGGTGCATTCTGATTACAGGGGTCATGGAGAATTTGGATGACAGGGTTCATGGGGCATTGGTCTGATAAATTTCTTGGATTATTGTGATGACAGTGGGCATGGTGCATTGTGATAAAAAGGGCATGAAGCATTGTTATGACAAGGTCATAGATTATTGTGAAGACAGGTGTCAGGGAGCATTGTGGTGACATATGTCATGATCCATTGTGATGACAATTTCATGGAGCACTGTGATGCCAAGTGTCATGGAGAAATGTGATGACAAATATAATGGAGCATTTTGATGACAAGGGCTTGTAGCCTTGTGATGACAAGGGTTATGGAGCATTGTGATGACAAGGGAATGGATCATTGTGATGACAAGTGTCATGGAGCATTTTGATGACAAGTGTCCAGTATCATTGTGTTGTCAGGGGTCATGGATCGTTTTGATGACAGTGGTCATGGAGCATAGTGATGACTGGGTTCATGGGGCATTGTGAAGAGAAGGTCATGGAGCATTGGGCTGTAAATATTCATGGAGTATTGTGATGACACGGGTCATGGAGCATTTTGATGACAAGGAAATGGAGCATTGTGATGAAAAGGGCATGGAGCATGTTGATGAGAAGGCAATGGAGCATTTTGAAGACATGCTTCATTAAGCATTGTGATGACAAGGGCATGGAGCATTGTGATTACAGGTTTCTTGGAGTATTGTGATGAAAAGTGCATGGATTATTGTGATGAAAAATGCATGGAGCCTTGTCATGACAGGTTTCAAGTAGCATATTCTCGACCATAGTCAGGGAGCATTGTGATGACAAGTTTATTGAGCATTGTGATGACAAAGGTCATGGAGTATTGTGAATAAAATACTATGGATAATTGTGATGATGAGCGTCATGGGGCCTTGTGATGACAAGTGTTATGGAACATTGTGATCACAAGGGTTTAGAGCATTGTGATAACAGAGGTCATGGAGCATTTTGATTTCATTGTGATGACAATAGCATGAAGCATTATGATGATGGGCATGGTGCACTGTGATGACAGGGTTCATGGAGCATTGAGATGAAAAGGGGCATGGAGCATTGTGATTACAGGGGTCTTGGAGCATTGCGATGACCAGGTCATGGAGCATTGTGATGAGAAGGCGAAGGCACATTCTGATGACATGCGTCATGGAGCTTTGTGATGACAAAGGCATGGAGCATTGTGATTACAGTTGTCTTGGAGCATTGTGATGACAAGGGTCATGGAGCCTTGTGATGAGAAGGCCGTGGAACATTTTAATGGCAGTTTTTATGGAGCATTGTTATAACAGGGGTAATGGAATATTTTTATGACAAGGGCATGGAGCATTGGTCTGAAAATTTTCATTGATTATTGTGATGAGAGGGGGCATGGAGCATTGTGATGACAAGGGCACGGAACACTGTGATACATGGGTCATGGAGGATTGTGGAATCACACATGGAGGAATGACAAGCCTTAGAGCTTTGTGTTAAGAAGAGCATCGAGCATTGTGATGAAAAGCATCATGGAGCCTGTGATGACAAGAACATGTAACAATGTGTTGAGAGGACTCATGGAGCATTTTGATGACAATGGCATGGAGCATTGTGATGCCAAGGGTCACGGAGCTTTGTGATGACAAAGGTCATGGAGGGTTTTGATGACAAGGGCGTGGTGTACTGTGATGAGAAGGGCAGTGAGAATTGTGATGAAAGGGTCATGGAGCAATTTGATGAAAAGTGTCATGGGACATTTTGATGACAGGGGTGATGGAACATTGTGATGACAGGGGTGAGGGAGTATTGTGATGACAAGTGATGGAACATTATGATATCAGTGATGGGAGAGCATTTTGATGGGAAGTGCATGGAGCATTGTGACAACAAGGTTTATCGAGAACTGTGATGACACGGTTGTGGAGCATTGTGATGACAAGCGCATGGAGCATTGTGATGACACAGGTCATGGGGCATTTTGCGGAAAAGCGCATGGAGCATTGTGATGACAAGGGTCATGGAACATTGTGCTGACAAAGGCATTTAGCATAGTTATGACATGAGTAAGAGAACATTGTGATGAAAATTTCATGGAGAATTGTGGTGAAAAATGTCGCAGAGCCTTTTGATGACGAGGGCATGGACCATTGTAATGACAGGGGTCATGGAGCATTTTGATGACTGTGGTCATGGAGCATTGTAATGAGACGGTCATTGAGCATTGGGCTGAAAATGTACATGTAGTATTGTGATGACAGGGGTCATGGAGCATTGTGATGACAAGGGAATGGAGCACTGTGATGACAAGTTCCTGGAGCATTGTGATGTGAGGACCATGGAGCCTTGTGATGACAAGAGTCATGGAGCATTCTGATGAAAAGGTGCATGGAGCATTGTGATTACAAGGGTTTTGTAGCATTGTGATGACAAGGGCATGGAGCATTGTGATGCGAAGGCCTTGGAGCATTCTGATGACATGCGTCATGGAGGTTTGTGATGACAAGGACAAGGAGCATTGTGATTACAGGAGTCTTGGAGCATTGTGGTGAAAAGGGCATGGATCATTGTGATGAAAATTGCATGGAGCCTTGTCATGACAGGGTTCAAGGAGCATACTGATGAGAAGTGTCAGGGAGCATTGTGATGATAAGTGTATTGAGCATTGTGATGACAAAGATCAAGGAGCATTGTGATGAGAAGACCATTGATAATTGTGATGACAAGCATCATGGAGCATTGTGATGACAAGAGTTATGGAACTTTGTGATCAGAAGGGTTTGGAGCATTGTGATGAAAGAAGTCATTGAGCATTTTGATTTCATTGTGATGACAATAGCATGAAATATTATGGTGATGGGCATGGTGCATTGTGATGACAGGGTTAATGGAGCATTGAGATGAAAAGGGGCATGGAGCACTGTGATTACAGTGGTCTTGGAGCATTGTGATCACAAGGGCATGGAGCATTGTGATGAGAAGGCCATGGAGCATTCTGATGACTTGCGTCATGGAGCTTTGTGATGACAAGGGCATGGAGCATTGTGATTACAGGGATCTTGGAGCATTGTGATGACAAGGGTCATGGAGCCTTGTGATGACAAGGCCGTGGAACATTGTGATGGCAGGGATCATGGAGCATTGTTATGACAGGGGTTATGGAGCATTGTGTTGACAAAGGCATGGAGCATTGTGATGACAGGGGCATGGAACTTTGGTCTGAAAAGTTTCATGGATTATTGTGATGAGAGTGGGCATGACGCATTGTGATGACAAGGGCATGGAGCATTGTGATGACAAGGTCAGCGAGTATTGTGAAGACAGGTGTCAGGGAGCATTTTGATGAAATATGTCATGGTCCATTGCGATGACAATTGCATGGAGCATTGTGATGCCAAGTGTCATGGAGGATTGTGATGACAAACGTAATGGATCATTTTGATGACAAGGGTTTAGAGCATCGTGATGACAAGGGACTTGCAGCATTGTGATGACAGGGCATGGAACACTGTGATGACAGGGGCATGGAACTTTGTTCTGACAAGTTTCATGGATTATTGTGATGACAGTGGGCATGGCATATTGTGATGACAAGAGCATGGAGCATTGTGGTGACAAAGGTCACAGAGCCTTGTGTGACGTGGCCATGGAACATTGTGATGACAAATGTCATAAAGCATTGTGATGACTGGAGTCACGGAGCATTGTGATGACAGGGTTCATGGAGCATTGTGATGAGAAGGGCATAGAGCACTGTGATGACAGGGACATGGAACTTTGGTCTGACAAGTTTCATGGATTATTGTGATGACAGTGGGCATGGCTCATTGTGATGACAAGGGCATGGAGCATTGTGATGACAAGGTCATGGAGTATTGTGAAGATAGGTGTCATGGAGCATAGTGATGACATATGTCATGGTCCGTTGTGATGACAATGGCATGGAGCATTGTGATGCCAAGTATCATGGAGGATTGTGATGACAAAGGTAATGGAGCATTTTGATGACAAGGGTTTGGAGCACCGTGATGACAAGGGTCATGGAGCATTGTGATGACAAGGACATGCAGCATTGTAATGAAAAGGGCACGGAACACTGTGATACATAGATCATGCAGGATTGTAATGACAAGGTCATGGAGCATTGTGATGAGAAGTGCATCGAGCGTTGTGATGACAATCCTCATGGAGATTTGTGATGACAAGCGCATGGCGCATTGCGATGACATGGGTCAGGGAGCACTGTGCTGACAAAGGCATGTTGCATTTTGATGACAAGGGTCACAGTGTATTGTGATGAAAAGTTCATGGAGCATTGTGGTGACAAAGGTCACAGAGCCTTGTGTGTCAATGGCATGGACCATTGAGATGACAAATATCATGAAGCATTGTGATGACTGGAGTCACCGTGCATTGTGATGAGAGGGGTCATGGAGCATTGTGATGACAGGGTTCATGGGGCATTGTGATGAGAAGGTCATGGAGCTTTGGGCTGAAAATGTTCATGGAGTATTGTGATGACAGGGGTCATGGGGTATTTTGATGACATGGGAATGGAGCATTGTGATGAAAAGTGCATGGAGCATGGTGATGAGAAGGCCATGGAGCATTGTGAAGACATGTGTCATGAAGCTTTGTGATGACAATGGCATGGAGCATTGTGATGCCAAGTGTCATGGAGTTTTGTGATGACAAAGGTCATGGAGCATTTTGATGACAAGGTCGTGGTGCGTTGTGATGAGAATGGCAGGGAGCATTGTGCTAACAGGGTAATGGAGCAATTTGGTGAAAATGTCATGGAATATTTTGATGAGAGTAGATATGGAAAATTGTGATGTCAGGGGTCATGGAGCATTGTGCTGAAAATGGTAATGGAGCATTTTGATGACAGGGATTATGGAGCATTTTGATATCATTGGTCATGGAGCATGTTGATGATAAGTACATGTAGCATAGTGATGATAGGGGCCATGGAACATTGTGATGACAGGGGTGAGGGAGTATTGTGAAGACTAGTGATGGAACATTGTGATATCAGTGGTAAAAGAGCATTTTGATGAGAAGTGCATGGAGCTTTGTGATGACAAGGATGTGGAGCATTTTGATGACAAGTGCATGGTGCATTGTGATGACATGGGTCAAGGAGCATTGTGCTGAAAAGCACATGGAGCATTGTGATGACAAGGGCTTGGAGCATTGTGATGACAAAGGTCATGGAGCACTGTGCTGACAAGGGCATGGAGCGTTGTGATGACAAGGTTCATGGAGCATTGTGGTGACAAATATCACAGAGCCTTGTGATGACGAGGGCATGGACCATTGTGATGACCAAGGTCATGAAGCATATTGATGACTGGAGTCATGGATCATTGTGATGACAATGGCATGGAACATTGTGATGACAGGGGCATGGAGCTTTTGTCTGACAAGTTTCATGGATTATTGTGATGGCAATGGGCATGGCTCCTTGTGATGACCAGGGCATGGAGCATGGTGATGACAACGTCATGCAGAATTGTGAAGACAGGTGTCAGGAAGCATTGTGATGACCTATGTCATGGACAATGGTGATAACAATGGCATGGAGCATTGTGATGCCAAGGGTCATGGAGGATTGTGATGACAAAGGTAATGGAGCATTGTGATGACAAGGGCTTGGAGCATTGTGATGACAAGGGCCTTTAAGAATTTTGATGACAAATTCGTGAAGCATTGTGATAACAAGCGCATGAAGCATGCTATGACAGGGGTCATGGAGCATTGCAATGACAAGGGCATGGAGAATTTTGATGAAAAGAACATGTAAAATTGTGATGAGATGTGTCAAAGAGCATTGTCATGACAAGGACGTGGAGAATACTGATGACCAGGGCATGGAGCATTGTGATGTGTAGACCATGGATAATTGTGATGACGGGCGTTATGGAGCACTGTAGTGACAAGGGGCATGGAGCATTGTGATAACTGGTGTCATGGAGCATTGTGATGACAGGGGTCATGGAGCATTGTGATGACAAGATTCATGGAGCATTCTGACGACAAGCTTGTGGAGTATTATGATGACAATTGCATGGAGCATTGTGATGAAAAGGCTATTGAGCATTGTGATGACAAGGACAAGGAGCAATGTGATGAGAGTGTTCATGGAGCACTGTGATGACAATGTCATGGAGTATTGTGATGCCAAGGGTCATGGAGCTTTGTGATGACAAAGGTCATGGAGCATTTTGATGACAAGTGCGTGGTGCATTATGATGAGAAGGGCAGGGAGCATTGTGATGACAGGGTCATGGAGCAATTTGATGAAAAGTGTCAGGGAACATTTTGATGACAGTGGTCATGGAACATTGTGATGTCAGTGGTCATGGAGCATTGTGATGATAAGGGCATGTAGCTTTTTGATGACAGGGGTCATGGACCATTGTGATGACAGGGGTGAGGGAGTATTGTGATAACTAGTGATGGAACATTGTGATATCAGTGGTGAGAGAGCATTTAGATGAGAAGTGCATGGAACACTGTGATAAAAAGGTTTATGGAGCATTTTGATGACAAGGTTGTGGAGCATTGTGATGACAAGTGCATAGCTCATTGTGATGACATGTGTCTTGGAGCATTATGCTGAGAAGCACATGGAGCATTGTGATGACAAGGGTCATGGAGCATTGTGCTGACAAAGTCATGGAGCATTGTGATGAGAAGTGTTACAGAGCATTGTGATGAGGAGGGGATGGACAATTGTGATGACAAAGGTCATAAAGCATTATGATGACTGGAGTCAAGGAACATTATGATGTGAGGGGCAATGGAGCATTGTGATTACAAGGGCATGGAGCATTGTGATGACAGGGGCATGGAGCATTGGTCTGACAAGTTTCATGGATAATTGCTATGACAGTGGGCATGGAGCATTGTGATGACAGAGGTCATGGATCATTTTCATGTCAAGGACCATGGCACATTGTGATGACAAAGGCATCAAGCAATGTGAACCCAAGTTTCATCGAGGATTTTGATGACAATGGGCATGGAACATTGTGATGAAAAGTTCATGAAGCATTTTGCTGACAAATGCATGGAACATTTTGATGACAAGGGTTATGGAGCACTGTGATGACAAGCGTCACTGAACATTGTGATTACAGGGGTCATGGAGCATTGGGATAACAAGGGCAAGGATCATTGTGATGACAAGGGTCATGGAGCATTTTGATGACAAGAGTCCCGGATCATTGTGTTGTCAGGGGTGATGGATCGTTGTGATGACTGTGGTCATGGAGCATTGTGATGACAGGGGTCATGGAGCATTGTGATGACAAGGGCATGGTGCATTGTGAATGAGAAGGCCATGGAGCATTCTGATGACATGCGTCATGGAGCTTTGTGATGACAAGGGCATGGAGCATTGTGATTACAGGGTCTTGGAGCATTGTGATGACAAGTGTCATGGAGTCTTGTGATGA
The DNA here is from genome assembly GCF_949752795.1 of Hyperoodon ampullatus. Lineage (NCBI taxonomy): Eukaryota > Metazoa > Chordata > Mammalia > Artiodactyla > Ziphiidae > Hyperoodon > Hyperoodon ampullatus. The sequence continues at coordinate 417,815 of NW_027641043.1, read as the reverse complement.
CAAGGCCGTGGAACCTTGTGATGGCAGGGGTCATGGAGCATTGTTAAGACAGGAGTAATGGAGCATTGTGATGACAAGGGCATGGAGCATTGGTCTGAAAAGTTTCATGGATTATTGTGATGAGAGTGTGCATGGAGCATTATGATGACAAGGGCAAGGAACACTTTGATACATGGGTCATGGAGGATTGTAATGACAAGGGCATGGAGCATTGTGATAAGAAGGGCATCGAGCATTGTGATGACAAGGGTCTTGGAGCTTTGTGATGACAAGGGCATGGAGCATTGTGATGCCAAGGGTCATTGATCTTTGTGATGACAAAGGTCATGTAGCATTTTGATGACAAGGGAGTGGTACATTGTGACGATAAGGGCATGTAGCATTGTGATGACTGGGGTCATGGAACATTTTGATGAAAGGGGTGAGGGAGTATTGTGATGATTAGTGATGGAACATTGTGATGTCAGTGGTGAGAGAGCATTTTATTGAGAAGTGCATGGAGTATTGTGATGACAAGTTTTATGGTGCATTGTGATGACAAAGATGTGAAGCACTGTGTTGACAAGCGCATGGCGCCTTGTGATGACATCCGTCATGGAGCAGTGTGATGACAGAGGTCATGGAGCATTGTGATGACAAAGGTCATGGAGGATTGTGATGAGAAGACCATGGATAATTGTGATGACCAGCGTCATGGGGCATTGTGATGACAAGTGTTATGGAACATTGTGATCAGAAGGGTTTGGTGCATTGTGATGACAGAGGTCATTGAGCCTTTTGATTTCATTGTGATGACTATAGCATGAAACTTTACGGTGATGGGCACGGTGCATTGTGATGATAGGGTTCATGGAGCATTGAGATAAAAAGGGGCATGGAGCATTCTGATTACAGGGGTGTTGGAGCATTGTGATGACAAGGGCATGGAGCACTGTGATGAGAAGGCCATGGATAATTGTGATGACCAGCGGCATGGGGCATTGTGATGACAAGTGTTATGGAACGTTGTGATCAGAAGGTTTTGGTGCATTGTGATGACACAGGTCATTGAGCATTTTGATTTCATTGTGATGACAATAGCATGAAATATTATGGTGATGGGCACGGTGCATTGTGATGACAGGGTTAATGGAGCACTGAGATGAAAAGGGTCATGGGGCATTGTGATTACATTGGTGTTGGAGCATTGTGATGAAAAGGTCATGGAGCATTGTGATGAGAAGGCCATGGAGCATTCTGATGACATGCGTCATGGAGCTTTGTGATGACAAGGGCATGGAGAATTGTGATTACAGGGGTCATGGAATATTGTGATGACAGTGGTGAGGGATTATTGTGAAGACTAGTGATGGAACATTGTGATATCAGTGGTGAGAAGGCATTTTGAGGAGAAGTGCATGGAGCACTGTGATGACAAGGTTTATGGAGCATTCTGATGACAAGGATGTGGAGCATTGTGATGACAAGTGCATGGTGCATTGTGATGACATGGGTTATGGAGCACTGTGCTGACATGCGCATCGAGCATTGTGATGACAAGGGACATGGAGCATTGTGCTGACAAAGGCATGGAGCTTTGTGATGACAAGTGTCACAGAGCATTGTGATAAAAATTTCATGGAGCATTGTGGTGACAATGGTCACAGAGCTTTGTGTGACGAGGTCATGGACCATTGTGATGACAAATGTCATGAAGCATTGTGATGACTGGAGTCACGGAGCATTGTGTTAACAGGGGTCTTGGAGCATTGTGATGAAAAGGGAATGGATCATTGTGTTGAAAAAGGCATGGAGCCTTGTCATGACAGTGTTCAAGGAGCATACTGATGACAAGTGTCAGCGAGCATTGTGATGCCAAGTGTATTTAGCATTGTGGTGACAAAGTTCATGAAGTATTGTGATGAGAAGACCTTGCATAATTGTGATGACGAGCGTCATGGGGCATGTGATGACAAGTGTTATGGAACATTGTGATCAGAAGGGTTTAGAGCATTGTGATGACATATTACATGGAGCATTTTGATTTCATTGTGATGACAATAGCATGAAACATTATGATGATGGGCATGGTTCATTGTGATGACAGTGTTCATGGAGCATTGAGATGAAAAGTGATTTGGATAATTGTGATTACAGAGGTCTTGGAGCATTGTGATGAGAAGGATCATGGAGCCTTGTGATGGCAAGGCCGTTGAACATTGTGATGGCAGGGTTCATGGAGCACTGTTATGACAGGTGTAATGGAGCATTGTGATGACAAGGGCATGGGGCAATGTGATGAGAGTTTTCACTGATCATTGTGATGACAATGGCATGGAGCATTGTGATGCCAAGGATCATGGAGCTTTGTGATGACAAATGTCATGGGGCATTTTGATGACAAGTGCGTGGTGCATTGTGATGAGAAGGGCAGGGAGCATTGTGATGACAGGGTCATGGAGCAATTTGAATAAAAGTGTCATGGAATATTTTGTGACAGGGTTTATGGAACATTGTGATGTCAGGGGTCATGGAGCATTGTGATGATAAGGGCATGTAACACTGTGATGACAGTGGTCATGGAACATTGTGATGATAGGGGTGAGCGAGTATTGTGATGACTAGTGTTGGAACATTGTGATATATGTGGTGAGAGAGCATTTTGATGAGAAGTACATGGAGCATTGTGATGACAAATTTTATGTAGCATAGCGATGAAAAGGATGTGGAGCATTGTGATCAAAAGAGCATGGCACATTGTGATGACATGTGTCATGGAGCATTGTGCTCACAAGCACATGGAGCATTTTGATGATAAGTGTCATGGAGCATTGTGCTGACAAAGGCATGGAGCATTGTGATGACAAGGGAAACAGGGCATTGTGATGAAAATTTCATGGAGCATTGTGGTGACAAAGATCACAGAGCCTTGTGTGACGAGCGCATGGACCATTTTGATGAGAAAGGTCATGAATGATTGTGATGACTGGAGTCACGGTGCATTGTGATGACAGGGTTCATGGAGCATTGCGATGACAAGGGCATGGGGCAATGTGATGACAGTGGCATGGAACATTGGTCTGACAAGTTTCATGGATTATTGTGATGACAGTGGGCATGGAGCATTGAGAGGACAAGGATATGGAGCATTGTGGTGACAAAGGTCACAGAGCCTTGTGTGACGAGGGCATGGACCATTGTGAGGACAAAGGTCATGAAGCATTGTGATGACTGTAGTCACGGAGCATTGTGATGACAGGGGTCATGGAGCATTGTGATGACAAGGGCATGGAGAATTGAGATGACAGGGGCATGGAACATTGGACTGACATGTTTCATGGATTATTGTGATGACAGTGGGCATGGCGCATTGTGATGACAAGGGCATGGACCATTGTGATGACAAGGTCATGGAGTATTGTGAAGACAGGTGTCAGGGAGCATTGTGATGACATATGTCATTGTCCATTGTGATGACAATGGCATGGAGCATTGTGATACCAAGTGTCATGGAGGATTGTGATGACAAAGGTAATGGAGCATTTTGATGACAAGGGCTTGGAACACTGCGATGACAAGGGTTATGGAGCATTGTGATGACAGGTGTCATGGAGCATTGTGATGAGAGGGGTCATGGAGCATTGTGATCAGAAGATCATGGAGCACTGAGCTGAAAATGTTCATGGAGTATTCTGATGAAAGGGGTCATGGAGCATTGTGATTACAAATTCCTGGAGCACTCTGATGAGAAGACCATGGAGCCTTGTGATGAGAAGTCTCATGGAGCATTCTGATGAAAAGGGGCATGGAGCATTTTGATTACAGGGTTCTTGGAGCATTGTGATTACAAGGGCATGGATCATTGTGAGAGATGTCCAAGGAGCATTCTGATGACATACGTCATGGAGCATTGTGAAGACCAGGGCATGGAGCATTGTGATTACAGGAGTCTTGGAGCATTGTGATGAAATGGGCATGGATCATTGTGATGAAAAAGGCATGGAGCCTTGTCATGACAGGTTTCAAGGATCATAGTGACGACAAGTGTCAGGGAGCATTGTGATGAGAAGTGTATTGAGCAGAGTGATGACAAAGTTCATGGAACATTGTGATGAGAAGTGCATGGATAATTGTGATGACGAGCCTCATCGGGCGTTGTGATGACAAGTGTTATGGAGCATTGTGATCACATGGGTTTGGAGCATTGTGATGACAGAGGTCACGGAGCATTTTGATTTCCTTGTGATGACAATAGCATGAAGCATTATGATGATTGGCATGGTGCATTGTGATGACAGTGTTCATGGAACATTGAGATGAAAAGGGACATGGAGCTTTGTGATTACATGTGTCTTGGAGCATTGTGATGACAAGGGCATTGAACATTGTGAAGGAGAAGGCCTTGGAGCATTCTGATGACATGCGTCATGGAGCTTTGTGATGACAAGGGCATGGAGAATTTGTCTGAAAATTTTCTTGGATTATTGTGATGAGATTGGGCATGGAGCATTGTGATGACAAGGACACGGAACACTGTGATACATGGGTCATGGAGGATTGTAATGACAATGTCACGGAGCATTGTGATGAGAAGGGCATCGAGCATTGTGATGACAAGCGTCATGGAGCATTGTGATGACAAGGGCATGGATTATTGTGATGCCGAGAGTCATGGAGCTTTGTGATGACAAAGGTCATGGAGCATTTTGATGACAAGGGAGTGGTGCATTGTGATGATAACGGCATGTAGCATTGTGATGATAGGGGTCATGGAACATTGTGATCACAGGGGTGAGGGAGTATTGTGATGACTAGTGATGGATCATTGTGATATCAGTGGTGAGAGAGCATTTTCATGAGAAGTGCATGGAGCATTGTGATGACAATGTTTATGGAGCATTGTGATGACAAGGATGTGGAGCATTGTGATGACAACGGCATGGCCCATTGTGATCACATCGGTCATGGAGCATTGTGCTGACAAGCTCATGGAGCATTGTGATGACAAGTGTCACGGAACATTGTGCTGACAAAGGCATGGAGCATTGTGATGCCAAGGGTCACCGAGCATTGTGATGAAAAGTTCATGGAGCATTGTGGTGACAAAGGTAACAGAGACTTGTGATGATGAGGGCATGGACCATTGTGATGACAAAGTCTTGAAGCATTGTGATGACTGGAGTCACGGAGCATTGTGATGACAGGTGTCATGGAGCATTGTGATGACAAGTGCATGGAGCATTGTGATGACAGGGGCATGGATCATTGTGATGACAAGGGTCATGGAGAATTGTGATGACAAGGTTCATGGCGCATTCTGATGACAAGCTTGTGGAGTATTGTGATGACAATGGCATGGAACATTGTGATGAAAAGGGCATGGAGCATTGTGATGAAAGAGGCATAGAGCCTTTTCATGACAGGTTTCGAGAAGCATTCACACGACAAGTGTGAGGGAGCACTGTGATGACAAGTGTATTGAGCATTGTGATGACAAAATTCATGGAGCATTGTTATGACAAGGGCATGGAGTATTGTGATGACAGGCATCATGGAGCGTTGTGATGACAAGTGTTATGGAACAATGTGATCACAAGGGTTTGGAGCACTGTGATGACAGAGGTCATGGATCATTTTGATATCAAGGTGCATGGAGCATTGTGATGACAGGGGTCATGGAGCATTGTGATCAGAAGATCATGGAGCATTGAGCTGAAAATGTTCATGGAGTATTCTGATGAAAGGGGTCATGGAGCATTGTGATGAAAAGGTCCTGGAGCATTGTGATCAGAAGATCATGGAGCATTGAGCTGAAAATGTTCATGGAGTATTCTGATGAAAGGGGTCATGGAGCATTGTGATGAAAAGGTCCTGGAGCATTGTGATGAGAAGACCATGGAGCCTTGTGATGAGAAGTCTCATGGAGCATTCTGATGAAAAGGGGCATGGAGCATTGTGATTACAGGGGTCTTGGAGCATTGTGATTACAAGGGCATGGAGCATTGTGAGAGATGTCCAAGGAGCATTCTGATGACATGCGTCATGGAGCTTTGTGAAGACCAGGGCATGGAGCATTGTGATTACAGGGGTCTTGGAGCATTGTGATGAAAAGGGCATGGATCATTGTCATGAAAAAGGCATGGAGCCTTGTCATGACAGGGTTCAAGGAGCATACTGACGACAAGTGTTAGGCAGCATTGTGATGACAAGTGTATTGAGAATTGTGATGACAAAGGTAATGGAACATTTTGATGAGGAGTGCATGGATAATTGTGATGACGAGCCTCATGGGGCGTCGTGATGACAACTGTTATGGAGTATTTTGATCACAAGGGTTTGGAGCATTGTGATGACAGAGGTCAGGGAGCATTTTGATTTCATTGTGATGACAATAGCATGAGCATTATGATGATGGGCATGTTCGTTGTGATGACAGGGTTCATGGTGCATTGAGATGAAAAGGTGTATGGAGCATTGTGATTACTCGGGTCAGGAGCCTTGTGATGACTTGGCCGTGGAACATTGTGATGACAGTGGTGAGGGAGTATTGTGATGACTAGTGATGGAAAATTGTGATATCAGTGGTGAGAGAGCATTTTGATTTGAAGTGCATGGAGCTTTGTGATGACAATGTTTTTGGAGTAGAGTGATGACAAGTTTCGGGAGCACTGTGATGACAAGTGCATGGCGCACTGTGATGACATGGGTCATGGAGCATTGTACTGACAAGTGCATGGAGCATTTTGATGACAAGGGTCATGGAGCATTGTGCTGAAAAAGGCATGGAGCATTTTGATGACAAGGCTCAGAGATCATTGGGATGAAAAGTTCATGGAGCATTTTGGTGACAAAGTTCTGAGAGCCTTGTGATGACGAGGGCATGGACCATTGTGATGACAAAGGTCATGAAGCACTGTGATGACTGGAGTCACAGAGAATTGTGATGACAAGGGAATGGAGCATTGTGATGACAGGGGCATGGAGCATTGGTCTGACAAGTTTCATGTATTATTGTGATGACAGGTGTCATGGAGCATTGTGATGACAAGTGCATGGAGCATTGTGATGACAGGGGCATGGAGCATCGGTCTTAAAAATTTCATGCATTACTGTGATGAGAGTGGGCATTGCGCATTGTGAGGACAAGAGCATGGAGCACTGTGAAGAAAAGGTCATGGAGTACTGTGAAGTCAGGTGTCAGGGAGCATTGTGATGACCTATGTCATGGTGCATTGTGATGACAATGGCATGGAGCATTGTGATGACAAGTGTCATGGAGGATTGTGATGACAAAGGTAATGGAGCATTGTGATGACCAGCGCTTGGAGCATTGTGATGAGAAGTGTCATGGAGCATTGTGATGACAAGAGCATGGAGCATTGTCATGACTAGGGCCATTGAGAATTTTGATGCCAACGTCGTGAAACATTGTGATGACAAGCACATGGAACTTGCTATGACAGGTGTCATGGAGCATTGTGATGACAATTGCATGGATAATTGTGATGACAGTAGCATGTAACTTTGTGACGATAAGTGTCATTGAGCATTGTGATGACATGGACGTGGAGAAATGTGATGACAAGGGACATGGAGCACTGTGATGACCAGGGCATTGAGCATTGTGATCGCAAGACCGTGGAGCATTGTGATGAGAAGGTCATGGATAATTGTGATGACGAGCATCATGGAGCACTCTAATGACAAGGGAAATGGAGCATTATGATGACAGGTGTCATGGATAATTGTGATGACAGGGGTCATGGAGCATTCTAATGACAAGCTTGTGGAGTATTTTGATGACACTGGCATGGAGCATTGTGATGAAAAGGGCATGGAGCATTGTTATGAAAAGGCATGGAGCCTTTTCATTACAGGGTTCAAGGAGCATTCTGACGACAAGTGTCAGGGAGCATTGTGTTGACAAGTGTATTTAGCATTGTGATGACAAAGTTCATGCAGCATTGTAATGACAGGCATCATGGAGCGTTGTGATGAAAAGTGTTAAGGAACATTGTGATCACAAGGGTTTGTAGCATAGTGATGACAGAGGTCATGGATCATTTTCATTTCAAGGAGCATGGAGCATTGTAATGACAAGGGGGTGAAGAAATGTGAACCCATGGTACACCGAGGATTTTGATGACAATGGGAATGGAGTATTGTGATGACAAGCGCATGGAGCATTGTGATGACAATGTCATGAAGCATTTTGCTGACAAAGGCATGGAGCATTTTGATGACAAGTGTCATGGAGCACTGTGATGACAAGCGTCATGGAGCATTGTGATTACAGGGGTCATGGAGCATTGGGATGGCAAGGGAATGGATCATCGTGATGACAAGTGTCATGGAGCATTTTGATGACAAGAGTCCCGGATCATTGTGCTGTCAGGGGTCATGGAGCATTGTGATGACAGTGGTAATGGAGCATTGTGATGACAGGGTTCATGGAGCATTTTTATGAGAAGGTCATAGAGCATTGGGCTAAAAATGTTCATGGAGTTATTGTGAAGGCGGGGGTCATGGACCATTGTGATGACAAGGGAATGGAGCATTGTGTTAAGTAGGTACTGAAGCATTGTGATGAGAAAACATTGGAGCCTTGTATTGACGAGTCTCATGGAGCATTCTGATGAAAAGGGGCATGGAGAATTGTGATTACATGGGTCTTGGATCATTGTGAAGAAAAGGGCATGGATCATTGTGATGAAAAAGGCATGGAGCCTTGTCATGACAGGGATCAAGGAGCATAATAACGACAAGTGTCAGGGAGCATTGTGATGACAAGTATATTGAGCATTTTGATGACAAATGTCATGGAGCATTGTGATGATTAGTGTATTGAGCATTGTGATGACAAAGGTCATGGAGCATTGTGATGAGAAGACCATGGATAATTGTGATGACCAGCGTCATGGGGCATTGTGATGACAAGTGTTATGGAACATTGTGATCACAAGGGTTTGGAGCATTGTGATGAGAGAGGGCATGGAACATTTTCATTTCAACGACCATGGAGCATTGTGATGACAAAGGCATGGAGCAATGTGAACCCAAGTTTCATCGAGGATTTTGATGACAATCGGAATGGAGTACTGTGATGACAAGCACATGGAGCATTGTGATGACAAGGTCATGTAGCATTTTGCTGACAAATGCACGGAACATTTTGATGACAAGGGTCATGGAGCACTGTGATGACAAGCGTCACGGAGCATGGTGATTACAGGGGTCTTGGAGCATTGGGATGGCAAGGGCATGGATCATTTTGATGACAAGGGTAATGGAGCATTCAGATGACAAGTGTCCCGGATCATTGTGTTGTCACGGGTCATGGAGCGTTGTGCTGACAGTGGTCATGGAGCATTTTGATGACAAGGGATTGGTACATTGTGATGATAAGGGCATGTAGCATTGTGATGACTGGGGTTATGGAACATTGTGATGACAGGGTTGAGGGAGTATTGTGATGAATAGTGATGGAACATTGTGAAATCAATGGTGAGAGAGCATTTTGATGAGAAGTGCATTGAGCATTGTGATTACAAGTTTTATGGAGCATTGTGATGACTAGGATGTGGAGCATTGTGATGACAAGTGCATGGCGCATTGTGATGACATGGGTCAAGGAGCATTGTGCTGAAAAGCGCATGGAGCATTGTGATGACATGTGTCATGGATCATTGTGCTGACAAAGGCATGGTGCATTGTGATGACAAGGGTCACAAAGCACTGTGATGAAAACTTCATGGAGCATTGTGGTGACAAAGGTCACAGATCCTTGTGTGACAGGGGCATGGACCATTGTGATGAGAAAGGTCATGAATCATTTTGATGACTGGAGTCAGAGAGCATTGTGATGACAGGGGTCATGGAGCATTGAGATGAAAAGGGGCATGGAGCATTGTGATTACAGGGGTCGTGGACCATTGTGATGACAAGGGCATGGAGTATTCTGATGACATGCGTCATGGATCTTTGTGATGACAAAGGCATGGAACATTGTGATTACAAGGGTCTTGGAGCATTGTGATGACAATGGCCATGGAGACTTGGATGAAAAACCCGGGGAACATTGTGATGGCAGGGGTCATGGAGCATTGTTATGACAAGGGTCATGGAGCATTGCGATGACAAGTGCATGGAGAATTGTATTGACAAGAGCATGTAACATTTTGATGAGAAGTGTCATGGAGCACTGTGATGACAAGGACATGTAGAATTGTCATGACCAGGGCATGGAGCATTGTGATGGCAAGACCGTGGAGCATTGTGATGAGAAGACCGTGGATAATTGTGATGATGAGCGTCATGGAGCACTGTAATGACAAGGGGCATGGAGCATTTTGATGACAGGTGTCATGGATCATTGTGATGACAAGGGTCATGGACCATTCTGATGACAAGCATGTGGAGTAATGTGATGACAATGGCATGGAGCATTGTGATGAAATGGGCATCGAGCTTTGTGATGACAAGTGTTATGGAGCTTTGTGATGACAATGGCATGGAGCATTGTGATGCCAAGGGTCATGGAGCACTGAGATGACAAGCGTCACGGAGCATTCTGATTACAGGGGTCATGGAGCATTGGGATGACAAGCGCATGGATCACTGTGATTTCAAGTGTCGTGGAGCATTTTGATGACAAGAGTCCCGGATCATTGTGTTGTCAGGGGTCATGGAGCGCTGTGACGTCAGTGGTCATGGAGCATTGTGATGACAGTGGTAATGGAGCATTGTAATGGCAAGGTCATGGAGCATTGTGATGAGAAGGCCATGGAGCATTCTGATGGCATGCATCATGGAGCTTTGTGATGACAAGGGCAAGGAGCATTGTGATTACTGGGGTCATGGAACATTGTGATGACAGTGGTGATGGAGTATTGTGATGACTAGTGATGGAACATTGTGATATTAGTGGTGAGAGAGCATTTTGATGAGAAGTGCATGGAGCATTGTGATGACAAGGTTTATGGAGCATTGTGATGACAAAGTTGTGGAGCATTGTGATGACAAGCGCATGGCCCATTATGATGACATGGGTCATGGAGCATTGTGCTGAGAAGCGCATGGAGCATTGTGATGACAAGTGTCATGGAGCACTGTTCTGACAAAGGCATGGAGCATTGTGATGACAAGGGTCATGGAGCATTGTGATGAAAAGTTCATGGAGCATTGTGGTGACAAAGGTCACAGAGACTTTTGATGACGAGGGCATGGACCATTGTGATGACAAAGGTCATGAAGCATTGTGATGACTGGAGTCACGGAGCATCATGATGACAGAGTTCATGGTGCATTGTGACGACAACGGCATGGAGCATTGTGATGACAAGGGCATGGAGCATTGTTATGACATGTTCATGGCTTATTGTGAAGACAGGTGTCAGGGAGCATTGTGATGGCATATGTCATGGTCCATTGTGATGACAATGGCATGGAGCATTGTGATGCCAAGTGTCATGGAGGATTGTGATGACAAGAACATGTATCTTGGTGATCAGAAGTGTCATGGATCATTGTGATGACAAGGGACATGGAGCATTGTGATGTCCAAGGCATGGAGCATTGTGATGGAAAGTCCATGGAGCATTGTGATAGCAAGTCCATGGAGCATTTTGATGACGAGTGTCATCGAGCTCTGTAATGACACGGGGCATGGAGAATAGTGATGACAAGTGTCATGGATCATTGTGATAACAAGGGTCATGGAGCATTCTGATGACAAGTTTCTGGAGTATTGTGATGACAATATCATGGAGCATTGTGATGAAAAAGGCATGGTGCATTGTGATGAAAAAGGCATGGAACCTTTTCATGACAGGTTTCAAGGAGCATTCTGACGTCAAGTGTCAGGGAGCGTTGTCATGACAAGTGTATTGAGCATTGTGATGACAATGGTCATGGAGCATTGTGATGACAGGCATCATGGAGCGTTGTGATGACAAGTGTTATGGAACATTGTGATCACAAGTGTTTGGAGCATTGTGATGACAGAGGTCATGGATCATTTTCATTTCAAGTAGCATGGAGCATTGTCATGACATGGCATGAAGCAATGTGAACCCAAGGTTCATAGAGGATTTTGATGACAATGGGAATAGAGTATTTTGATGACAAGCGCATGGAGCATTGTGATGACAAGGTCATGTAGCATTTTGCTGACAAATGCATGGAGCATTTTGATGACAAATGTAATGGAGCACTGTGATGAAAAGCGTCACGGAGCATTGTGATTACAGGTGTCATGGAGCACTGGGATGGCAAGGGAATGGATCATTGTGATGACAAGGGTCATGGAGCAGTTTGATGAAAAGAGTCCAGGATCATTGTGTTGTCAGTGGCCATGGAGCGTTGTGATGACAGTGGTCTTGGAACATTGTGATGAGAAGGTCATAGATCATTGGGCTGAAAATGTTCATGGAGTTTTGTGATGGCAGGGGTCATGGAGCATTGTGTTGACAAGGGAATGGAACATTGTGATGACAAGGTCCTGGAGCATTGTGATGAGAAGGTCCTGGAGAATTGTGATGAGAAGCCCACTGAGCCTTGTGATGAGAAGTCTCATGGAGCATTCTGATGAAAAGGTGTATGCAGCATCGTGATCACAGGGGTCTTAGAGCATTGTGAAGTAAAGGACATGGATCATTGTGATGAACAAGGCATGGAGCCTTGTCATGACAGGATTCAAGGAGCATACTGACGACAAGTGTCAGGGAGCATTGTGATGACAAGTGTATTGAATATTGTGATGAAAAACGTCAGGGAACATTGTGATGAGAAGTGCATGGATAATTGTGATGACGAGTGTCAAGGGGCGTTGTGATGACAAGTGTTATGGAGCATTGTGATCACAAGGGTTTGGAACATTGTGATGACAGAGGTCATGTAGCATTTTGATTTCATTGTGATGACAATAGCATAAAGCATTATGCTGATGGGCATGGTTCGTTGTGATGACAAGTTTCATGGAGCATTGAGATGAAAATTGGCATGGAGCATTGTGATTACTTGGGTCATGGAGCTTTGTGATGACAATGCCATGAAACATTGTGATGACAGGAGAGAGGGAATATTGTGATGACTAGTGTTGGAAAATTGTGATATTAGTGGTGAGACAGCATTTTGATGTGAAGTGCATGGAGCTTTGTGATGACAAGTTTTACGGAGCATTGTGATGACAAGGTTGGGGAGCACTGTGATGACAAGCGCATGGCACACTGTGATGACATGGGTCATGGAGCATTGTGCTGACAAGGGCATGTAGCATTGTGATGACAAATGTCATGGAGCATTGTGCTGACAAAGGCATGGGGAATTGTGATGACAAGGGTCACAGAGCATTGGGATCAAAAGTTCATGGAGCATTGTGGTGAAAAAGTTCACAGGGCCTTGTGATGATGAGGGCAAGGACCATTGTGATGACAAAGGTCATGAAGCATTGTGATGAATGGAGTCACGGAGCTTTGTGATGACAGGGGCATGGAGCATTGGTCACAGAAATTTCATGGATGGTTGTGATGACAGTGGGCATGGTGCATTGTGATGTAAAGAGCATGGAACATTGTGATGACAACGTCATGGATTATAGTTTAGACAGGTGTCAGGGAGCATTGTGATGACATATGTCATGGACCATTGTGATGCCAATAACATGGAGCATTGTGATGACACGTGTCATGGACGATTGTGATGACATAGGTAAAGGAGCATTGTGATGATCAGGGCATGGAGCAATGTGATGGCAAGACTGTGGAGCACTGTGATGAGAAGACCATGGATAATTGTGATGAAGAGCATCACAGAGCATTAGGATGACAAGAGCCATGGAGCATTCTGACATAAGATATCACTTATGAAGGAAATGAAAACATGGCTACATATGAAATGAATTAGGAAAGAGAACAGTGTCTCACATTTAGAAAACATACTTATGCCTGCTTAAGGGGAAAGAGAGGTGGGGAGATGTACAAAACCTGAGTTTTACATTAGCACATGTACCGTTCCATAATCCAAATACAGAATAGAAAAGACCTACTCCTTCCTCAGTGAACGGGGCTGAACACCCATATTGTCCGCAGAGGAATATATCAGAGTAGTAAGAATCTTAAAACCTATGTATCGATATGTCTCTGAAAGGGAATCAAGTGCGTCTAGACTGGCATAAACATGGCAGTGAAACTAAACTCAAAACCACTATAAAAAGGAATTTCAAAAACAAAACAAAAAAAACGGGGAAATTCTTTACAATTCCTTCAGGGGCTCTGATGAAACCTGGAATGACATTATCTACAACGACAGCTGGATGTGGCATAAGGCTGGACACTTGGGACTGAGAGGATTGGTGAGATTCGGTGAGCAAATGCAGACACTTTAAAGGAATAACGCGTGGCACACATTCCAAGGTTCCCAACTATCCAGGATGAAGGGAATATTACTACAGATATGACATGTACAGGAAACCTAGAGAATGGACACAATGTGTATACGAAAGGTTTCTAAAACTCAACAAATTGTCCCTCTCTTGGTGCTCCGGTTTGACTTTCCAACTGCTTTACTCTCAATCTCCCAACTTGGAAAGACAGCCCCTTTAACCTCCTGATTCACACAGGTTCCCAATTTGGCAGAGGATGAAAGGGAAGAGGGAGAACCAATGAGAGAGTAGCTGTTAGGTATTTGGACGGGAATATGTTACTCTAAGTTCCCGGCAGGAAGAAGAATTAACCATAGTCTCAGCCACCCGCAAGGATCCAGTATAGGTCCTGAACCAAAATTTTGGGCTTGCGGTCAGCTCACAAAAAACGAGTTGTAAAATGGAGCTTTGGGGCACAACAAAGCACAAACTGTCAGAGTAATAAAGGACAAAAATCGTCCAAAAATCTATTGAGGGAAGGAAACGAGGCGGACTCCAAAGCGAGCCAGAATAGAAGGAAACAGATTTCACGAGGTACATTGGAATCGACTTTAAAGCACAGGAAGAGGGGCACAACTTCGACAATGATGCACTTGGCCAGAAAGGGCGTATGCGATTTCTCCTGAATATATTCAGGAGAAAACGCATACGCCCTTTTTGGCCAAGCTTGCAAGCGCGTAATGCAAATCTACACTACAATGAAGTATCACTTCCGACCAGTCAAAAGGGACATCCGCAAAATGTGTAAAAACCAGAAAGGCAAGACAGGCCCTGGAGAAAAGGGAGCCTAGTCATGCTGGTGGGCAGGATGTAAATTGCCAACTGCCTCTCTGGAGGAGTGCACTGTGTTCCCTAAAACAAGCAAACAACAGAGCTACAGAACCAAGGAAACTTCCAGTCTAGGGAATATACCTTGGTAAAACTGAAAATCAATAAGACAGAGCCACCCCAAAATTTAGGGCTGCACTGCTTACAAGAACCTCAACTTGGGTACATATTAAATATCCCAGGAAAGACAAAAATGGTTCAAGAAATTGTGTTACTTACGTACTTTGGAATATCAGTCAGCCATGAAATCCATGTCATAAGGCCAGTAGCAGCAAAATGAGTGTAGTCAGGTACGATGATTCTAAGTGAAATAAGTCACAGAGAAAAAGAAACTTATCATAAGATATCACTTATGAAGGTACTGTAAACATGGCTACACATGAACTGATTTAGGAAGGAGAACAGAGTCTCACATTTAGAAAACACTCTTATGCCTGCTTAAGGGGGAAGGAGAGGTGGGGTGATGCATAAAACCAGAGTTTTATATTAGTACATGTACCGTTCCAAAAACCAACTATGGAATAGAAAAGACCTACACTTTCCTCAGTGAAAGGGACTCAAAACCCCATATTTCCCGAAGAGGTATATATCTGACTAGTAAGAAACTTAAAACCTATGTATTGATATGTCTCCGTAAGGGAATGAAGTGTGTCTTGACTGCCATAAACATGGCAGTGAGAATCAGCTCAAACCCACTATAAAAAGGAATTTCAAAAACAAAACAATAAAACAGAGAAATTCTTTACAATTCCTTCATGGGCTCTGATGAAACCTGGAAAGACCCTATCTACAATGACAGCTGGATGTGGCATAAGGCTGGACACTTGGGACAGAGAGTATTGGTGAGATTCGGTGAGCAAATGCAGACCATTTAAAGCAATAATGTGTGGCACATATTCCAAGGGTCCCAACTCTCCAGGTTGAAGGGAATATTACAATAGCTATAACATGTACTGGAAACCTAGAGAATGGACACACTGTGAATACGAAATCTTTCAAATCTCAACTAATAGTCCCTCTCCTGGTGCTCCAGTTTGACTTTCCAACTGCTTTACTATCAATCTCCCTACTTGGAGAGACAGCCCCTTTAACCTCCTGGTTCGCCCAGGTGGCCAATTTGGCAGAGGATTAAAGGGAAGAGGGAGAACCAATGAGAGAGTAGCTGTTAGGCATTTGGACGGGCACATGTCACTCTAATTTCCCGGCAGGAAGAAGAATTAACCAAAGTCTCAGCCACCCGCCGGGAACCAGTATAGGTCCTGAACCAAAATTTGGGACTTGTGGTCGGGTCACAAGAAACAGGTAGAAAAATGGAGCTCAGGGGCACAGCAATTCACAAACTGGCAGAATAATAAAGGACAACTATCGTACAAAAATCTGTTGAGGGAAGGCAACGAGGCGGACTTCAAAGCGAGGCAGAATAGCGGGAAACAGATTAAAGAGGTACATTGGTATCGCCTTTAAAGCACAGGAAGAGGGGCACAACTTCGACAATGATGCACTTGGCCAAAAAGGGCATATGCGTTTTCTCCTGAATATATTCAGGAGAAAACGCATACGCCCTTTTTGGCCAAGCAAGGAAGTGGGCAATGCAAATGTGCACTACAAAGAAGTATCACTTCCCACCGGTCAAAAGGGACATCCGCAAAATGTTTAAAAACCAGAAAGACAAGACTGGCCCTGGAGAACAGGGAGCCTAGATATGCTGATGGGCAGGATGTAAATTGCCAAATGCCTCTCTGCAGGAGTGCATTGTGTTCCCTAAAACAAGGAAACAACAGAGCTACAGAGCCAAGGGCACTTCCAGTCTAGGGAATATACCTTGGGCAGAGTGAAAGTCAATAAGACAGAGCCACCGCAAAATTTAGGGCTGCACTGCTTACAAGAACCTCAACTTGGGTACACCTTAAATTTCCCAGCAAAGACAAAAATGGTTCAAGAAATTGTGTTACTATAGTACGATGGAATAACCCTCAGACATGAAATCAATGTCATAAGGCCAGTAGCAGCAAAATGAGTGGATTCAGGTACGATGATTCTAAGTGTAATAAGTCACAAACATAAAGAAACTTTTCATAAGATATCACTTATGAAGGTCCTGTAAACATGGATACACATGAACTGAGTTAGGAAAGACAACAGAGTCGCACATTTAGAAAACGTTCTTCTGCCTGCCTAAGGGGGAAGGAGAGGTGGGGTGATGCATACAACCAGAGTTTGATATTAGTACTGGTACAATTTCAAAAACAAACTACGGTTTATACAAGTACTCCACCTTCGTCAGTGAAAGGGATTCAAAACCCCATGTTTCCCGCAGAGGAATATATCTGACTAGTAAGAATCTTAAAACCTATGTATTGATAGGTCTCCGTAAGGGAATCAAGTGTGTCTACACTGGCATAAACATGGCAGTGAGAATCAGCTCAAACCCACTATAAAAATGAATTTCGAAAACCAAACAAAAAAATAGGGAAATTCTTTACAATTCCTTCACTGACTCTGACGAAACCTGGAATGACCCTATCTACAACGACAGCTGGATGTGGCATAAGGCTGGACACTTGGGACTGAGAGGATTGGTGAGATTGTGTCAGCAAAAGCAGACCATTTAAAGCAATAATGCGTGGCACACATTCCTAGGATCACAACTCTCCAGGTTGAAGGGAATATTACTACAGCTATAACATGTACGGGAAAGCAAGAGAATGGACACACTGTGAATACGAATGGTTTCTAAAACTCAACTAATAGTCCCTCTCCTGGTGCTTCGGTTTCAATTTCCAACTGCTTTACTATAAATCTCCCAACTTGGAGAGACAACCCCTTTAACCTCCTGGTTCTCACAGGTTGCAAATTAGGCAGTGGATGAAAGGAAAGATGGAGAACCAATGAGACAGTAGCTGTTAGGCAATTGGACTGGCACATGTCACTCTATATACCAGGCAGAAAGAAGAATTAACCAAAGTCTCAGCCACCCGACGGGAACCAGTATAGATCCTGAAGCAAAATTTTGGACTTGCGGTCTGCTCACAAAAAACGAGTTGAAAAATGGAGCTCATGGGCACAGCATTTCACAAACCAGCAGAGTAATTAAGGCCAACTATCGTCCAAAAATCTGTTGAGGGAAGGGAACGAGGCGAACTTGAAAGGGAGGCAGAATAGCAGTAAACAGATTTCAAGAGGTACATTGGAATCGCCTTTAAAGCACAGGAAGAGGGGCACAATTTCGACCATGATGCACTTGCCCAAATAGGGGGTATGTGTTTCCTCCTGAATATAATCAGGAGGAAACACATACGCCCTTTTTGGTCAAGCAAGCAAGTGGGCAATGCAATTATGCAGTAAAAAGAAGTATCACTTCCCAGCGGTCAAAAGGGACATCTGCAAAATGTGTAAAAACCAGAAAGGCAAGACAGGCCCTGCAGAACAGGGAGCCTAGTTATGCTGATGGGCAGGATGTAAACTGCCAAATGCCTCTCTGGAGGAGTGCACTGTGTTCCCTAAAAAAATTAAACAACAGAGCTACAGAGCCATGGGCACTTCCAGTCTAGGGAATATACCTTGGGAAAACTGAAAATCAATAAGACACAGCCACCCCGAAATTTAGGGCTGCACTGTTTACAAGAACCTCAACTTGGGTACACCTTAAATATCCCAGGAAAGAGAAAATTGGTTCAAGAAATTTTGGTACTTATGTACGATGGAATATCCCTCAGCCATGAAAAATCAATGACATAAGGCCAGTAGCAGCAAAATGAGTGGATTCAGGTACGATGATTCTAAGTGAAATAAGTCACAGAGAAAAAGAAACTTATCATAAGATATCACTTATGAAGGTCCTGTAAACATGGCTACACATGAACTGAGTTAGGAAAGAGAACAGAGTCTCACATTTAGGAAAAACTCCTATGCCTGCTCAAGGTAGAAAGAGAGGTGGAGTGATGCAATAAACCAGAGTTTGATATTAGTACAGGTACTGTTCCAAAAACCAACTACGGAATAGACAAGACCTACACTTTCCTCAGTGAAAGGGACTCCAAACCCCATATTTCCCACAGAGGAATATATCTGATTAGTAAGAATCTTAAAACCTATGTATTGATATGTCTCCGTATAGGAATCAAGTGTGTCTAGACTGGCATAAACATGGCAGTGAAAATCAGCTCAAACCCACTATAAAAAGGAATTTCAAAAACAAAACAAAAAAACATGGGAATTCTTTACAATTCCTTCAGGGGCTCTGATTAAACCTGGAATGACCCTATCTAAAACGACAGCTGGATGTGGCATAAAGCTCGACACTTGGGAATGAGAGGATTGGTGAGATTTGGTGAGCAAATGCAGACCATTTAAAGCAATAATGCGTGGCACACTTTCCAAGGATCCAAACGCTCCAGGTTGAAGGGAATATTACTACAGCTATAACATGTAAGGGAAACCTAGAGAATGGACACAATGTGAATACAAAAGGATTCTAAAACTCAACTAATAGTTCCCCTCCTGGTGCTCCAGTTTGACTTTCCAACTGATTTACTATCAATATCCCAACTTGGAGAGACAGCCTCTTTAACCTCCTGGTTCGCCCAGATTGCCATTTTGGCAGAGGATGAAAGGGAAGAGGGAGAACCAATGAGAGAGTAGCTGCTAGGCATTTGGACGGGCACATGTCTCTCTAATTTCCCGGGAGGAAGAAGAATTAACCAAAGTCTCAGCCACCCGCCGGGAAACAGTATAGGTCCTGAACCAAAATTTTGGACTTGCGGTCAGCTCACAAAAAACGAGTTGATAAATCGAGCTCAGGGGCACAATAATTCAAAAACTGGCAGAGTAATAAAGGACAACTATCGTCCGAAAATCTGTTGAGGGAAGGCAACGAGGTGGACTTGAAAGCGAGACAGAATAGCAGGAAACATATTTCAAGAGGTACATTGGAATCTCCTTTAAAGCAAAGGAAGAGGGGCACAACTTCGACCATGATTCACTTGGCCAAAAAGGGCGTATTCGTTTTCTCCTGAATATATTAAGGAGAAAACTCATACGCCCTTTCTGGCCAAGCAAGCGGGCAATGCAAATGTGCACTACAAAAAAGTATCACTTCTCACCATTCAAAAGGGACATCCGCAAAATTTGTAAAAACTAGAAAGGCAAGACAGGCCCTTGAGAACAGGGAGCCTAGTTATGCTGATTGGCTGGATGCAAATTGCCAACTTCTTCTCTGGAGGAGTGCATTGTGTTCACTAAAACAAGTAAACAACAGAGCTACAGAGCCAAGGGCACTTCCTGTCTAGGGAATATACCTTGGGCAGAGTGAAAGTCAATAAGACAGAGCCACCGCAAAATTTAGGGCTGCACTGCTTACAAGAACCTCAACTTGGGTACACCTTAAATATCCCAGGAAAGACAAAAATGGTTCAAGAAATTTTGTTACTTACGTACGATGGAATATCCCTCAGCCATGAAATCAATGTCGTAAGGCAAGTAGCAGCAAAATAATTGGATTCAGGTACGATGATTCTAAGTGAAATAAGTCACACAGAAAAAGAGACTTATCATAAGATATCACTTATGAAGGTCCTGGAAACGTGGCTACACATGAACTCAGTTAGGAAAGAGAACAGAATAATGAAAATTATCATAAGCTATCATTCATAGCGGGAATGTGCCCATGGCTACACATGAACTCAGTTAGGAAAGATAACAGAATAATGAAAATTATCATGAGCTATCATTCATAGCGGGAATGTGCCCATGGCTACACATGAACTGAATTACAAACACAACAGAGTCACACATTTAGAAAACAAACTTCTGCCTGATTAAGGGGAAAGGCCAGGTGGGGTGATACATAAATCTACAGTCCAAAATTAGCACAGATACCGTTCCATAAATCAAGTATGTAATAGACAGCACCTACTCCCAGCACAATGAACTGGACTCAACAACCCCTATTCATTGCAGAGGAATATATCTGACTAGTAACAATTTTAAAACATATGTATTCTCATGTCTCCATAAAGGAATCATGTGTGTGTATAATGGCATGAACACAGCACTGAAATTCAGCTAAACCCCCTTATAGAAATAAATTTCAAAAGCAAAATGCAAAAACAGCGAAACAGAGAGAATGTCTTAAAAATTAGGTTCAGGGTCTGTGATGCAACCTGGATTGACCACCTTTACACCCACAGCTGGATGAGACATAAGACTGGACACTTGGGGCTGACAAGATTGCTGAGGTTGTGTGAGCAAAAGAACACCACTTAGAGCAATACTGTGTGCTACCCATTCTAGTGGCCCCAACTCTCCATGTTTAAGGGAATCTTCCTACAGTTAAAACATGCATGGGAAACCCAGTGGATGGTACACTGTGTAATCGGGAAAGTTTTCTAAAAGGTACCTCATTTTTCCTTTCCTCGTGCTCGGCTTCAACATTCCATCTGCATTACTAAAAATCTCCCCACTTGGAGTGTCACTGCCTTTACCCTCCTGTTGTGCACAGTTTGCAAATTGTGCAGAGGATGAACAGGAAGAGGGGAAACAAATGAGACATTAGCTGTAGGTGTTTGGATGGGCACATATCTCTCTAGTTTCCAATCAGGAAAAAGAATTAAAAACAGGCTCAGCCTGAAACCGCGGAACTAGACTAGGGCCTAAAGCCTTCCTGCGGTATTGCAGCCAGCTCACAAATAAGCGAGTTGAAAAATGGAAATCAGGGGCACAGCAATTCACAAACTTGCAGAGTTATAAAGGACAACTATCATCCAGAAATATATTGAGGTAAGGCAGTGAAGAGGATTTGAAAGCAAGGCAGAATTGAAGGAAACAGATTTCAAGAGGTAGATTGGAGTCGTCTTTAAAGCACATGAAAAGCGACAGATCTTGGACAATGTTGCCCTTGGCTGAAAAGGGAGTATGTGTATTTTCTTGAATATATTCGGGAAAAAATGCATACGCCCTTTTTTGCCAAGCAAGCCATCAGGCATTGCAAATCCACACTACATAGAAGTGTCACTTACCTCCGGTCAAAAGGGCCATCCGCAAATAGTGTAAAAACAACAAACACAGGACAGGCCATGGAGAAAAGGGAGCCTGGTTATGCCGATGGACAGGATGTAAATTGCCAACAGCCTCTCTGGAGAACTGTATGTTGTTTTCTAAAACAGAGCTACAGAGCATAGCACACTTCCACTCATGGGCGTGTATTTTGGGAAAACTAAAAATCCACAACACACAGCCAGCCCAAAGTTTAGGGCTGCTCTGTTTACAAGAACCTCGACTTCGGTACACTTTAAATATCCCAGGAAAGGGAAAAAAAATGGATAAATATATTGTGGTACTTATATACAATGGAATGTCACTCAGACATAAAATCAATGTCATAAGGCCAATAGCAGCATAATGAGTGGCTTTAGGTATGATGATGCTAATTGAAATGAGCCACAAAGAAAAAGAAACTTATTGTAATATATCACTTATAGAGGGAATGTAAACATGGCTACACATGAACTGAATTTCAAAAGAGAACACAGTTACACATTTAGAAAACACACTTATGCCTCCTTAAGGGGAAAGGTGATGTGGGGTGATGTGTAAAAGCAGAGTTTGAAATTAGCACAGATACCATTCCATATACCAAATATGTAATAGACAAGACCTACTCCTTTCTCAATGAACTGGACACAAAACACACTATTCACTGAAGAGGAATATATCTGACTGGTAATAATCTTGAAACCTATGTATTTATATGTCTCCATAATGGAATCAAGTGTATGCAGATTGGCATAAACACAGATCAATGGAACAGGACAGAAAGTGCAGAGATAAACCTACATACCTATGCCTATCTCACCTATGACAAAGGAGCTAAGGATATACAATGGAGAAAAGACAGTCTCTTCAGTAATTGGTGCAGGGAAAACTGGACCCCTACAAATAAAAGAATGAAATTAGAACACTCCATAACACCATACACAAAAATAAACTCTAAATTGATCAGAGATCTAAATATAAGACCAGACACTATAAAACACTTAGAGGAAACCATAGGCAGAACACTCTATGACGTAAATCACAGCAAGATGCTTTTTGACCCACCTCCTAGAGAAATGGAAATAAAAACAGAAATCAACAAATGGGACCTAATGAAACTTAAAAGCTTTTACACAGTACAGGAAAACATAAACAAGATGCAAAAACAACCCTCAGAATTGGAGAAAATATTTTCAAATGAAGCAATTGACAAAGGATTAATCTCCAAACTTTACAAGCACCACATGTAGCTCAATATCAAAAAAAGCAAACAACCCAATCCAAAAACGGGCAGAAGACCTAAAGAGACATTTCTCCAAAGAAGATATACAGATTACCAAGAAACACATGAAAGGATGCTGAACATCACTAATCATTAGAGAAATGCAAATCAAAACTATCGTTAGGTATCACCTCACAGCAGTCAGAGTGGCAATCATCAAAAAAATCTACAAAACAATAAATGCTGGAGAGGCCTTTATTGGAGAAAAGGGAACACACTTGCACTGTGGGTGGGAATGTAAATTGATATGGGAACTAGGGAGAACAGTACGGAGGTTCCTTTAAATAACTAACAATAGAAGTACCATACGACACAACAATCCAACTACTGGGCATTTGCCTTGTGAAAACCATAATTCAAAAATTGTTATGTACAAAAATGTTCATTGCAGCTCTATTTACAATAGCCAGGACATGGAAGCAACCTAAGTGTCCATCGACAGATGAATGGATAAAGAAGATATGGCATATATATACAATGGAATATCACTCAGCCATAAAAAGAAGCAAAACTGAGTTATTTGCACTGAGGTGGATGGAATTAGAATCTGTCCTACACAGTGAAGTAAGTCAGAAAGGGAAAAACAAATAATGTATGTTAACAGAGATATACGGAATCTAATGAGGAAAAAAAAAAGATTTTGAAGACCCTAGTGGCAAGACAGGATTAAGGACACAGACATAGGGAAAGGACTTGAGGACACCGGAAGGGGGATGGGTAAGATGGGACGAAGTGAGAGAGTGGCATGGACATAAATACATTACCACATGTAATACTCATAGCTACTGGGAAGCAGCCACATAGAACAGGGAGATCAGCTTGGTGCTTTGTGACCACCTAAAGGGGTGGGATATGGAGTGTGGGAGGGAGATGCAAGAGGGAGGGGATCTGCTGATATTTGTATATGTATAGCTGATTCACTTTGTTATACAGCAGAAACTAACACTCCATTGTAAAGCAATTATACTCCAATAAAGGTGGAAAAGGAAAAAAAAAAAAGAAAGCCCAGGGATAAACCTACACACCTATGCTAAACTAATCTATGACAAAGGAGGCAAGACTTTACAATGGAGAAATGAGAGTTTCTTCAGTCAGTGGTGCTGCGAACTATGGACATCTATATGTAAAAGAATGAAATTAGAACACTCCCCAACGCCATACATAAAAATATATTCAAAATCGATTAGAGACCTTAATGTAAGACCGGACAGTATAAAACTCTGAGAGGAAAACTTACGAAGAATACTCTGACATAAATCACAGCAAGATCTTTTTTTGATCCATCTCCTATAGTAATGAAATAAAAAAAAGAAGCTAAACAGTTGGGACCTAATGAACGTAAAAGCTTTTGCAAAGCAAAGGAAACTACAAACAAGATGAAAAGACAACCCTCAGAATGGCAGAATATATTTGCAAACGAATCAATGGACAAATGTTTAATCTCCAATATATATAAACAGCTCATGCAGGTCAACATTAATAAGACAAAAAACCCAATACAAAAATGGAAGCAGATCTAAATAGACATTTCTTCCAAGAAGACATAGAGATGGCCAAGACGCACATGAAAATCTGCTCAACATCACTAATTATTAGAGAAATGGAAATCGAAACTACAATGAGGTATCACGTCACACCTGTTAGAATGGGCATCATCAGAAAATCTACAAACAACAAATCCTGGAGAGGGTGTGGAGAAAAGGAACCTTCTTCCACTATTGTTGGGAATGTAAATCGATACAGTCTCTATGGAGAACGGAATGGAGGTTCCTTAAAAAACTAAAAATAGAATTACCATATAATCCAGCAATCCCACTACTGGGCATATACCGAGAGAAAAGTATAAATCAAAAAGACACATTCACCACAATGTTCATTGCAGCACTATTTACAATAGCCAGGTAATGAAAGCAATCTAAGTGCCCACAGACAGACGAATGGATAAAGATGTGGTACATATATACAATGGAATATTACTCAGCCATACATAGGAATGAAATTGGGTCATTTGTAGAGACCTTGATGGATCTAGAGACTGTCATACAGAGTGAAGTAAGTCAGAAAGAGAAAAACAAATATTGTATATTAATGCATATATGTGGAACCTACAAACATGGTACAGATGAACCGTTTTGCAGGGCAGAGATAGAGACACAGATGTAGAGAACAAACATATGGACACCAAGGGGGGAACATCATGGGAGGGTGGTGGTGGGATGAATTGGGAGACTGGGATTCACATGTGCACACTTATATGTATAAAATAGATATCCAATAAGAACCTGCTGTATAAAATAAATAAATAAATTTTAAAAAATTAAAAATAAATAAATAACATTTAATAAAATAAAACAAAAATAAAGTTTTTCCCTTCATATAGACGTCTTTATATAAATGCATTATTCCCATATTTATATCTCTAAATTAAAAAAAAAAAAAAGGAATAAATAAAACCTACCTTGAACCAAAAAGAAAAAAGGAAAAAAAAAAAAAAAAACAGAACCCACTATTTATACAGAGGAAAATCGTATCAGGGCACTTGTTCCAGTGGTAACAAATTCTTAAGTTGGTCCGAAGTGAGAAATCATCTCCCATGCAGTCAGCAGCGCTCCCCCACACAAGGAACATCCTCATTGCAAAGCTTGGGGACTATGTCGAGGCGTTTGTGAGTAAATGTGAGCTGTACCCCAGTCCTGCTGCAGCTGAAATCTTCCCACCCTTTCCAGGTAAAACACCTGAATATGTACAAGAACTTGCAAGCCTAGAGGAAGGGCTGTGGAGCCACAGCAGCGACAGCATGAAGGCCGATTTGGTGCCAGCAAGCCAGCCATGATGATCCTGGCCCCAGATGCTCTTCTGGAAGCTTTCCATTTCCCTGCCTGAGATACCCCTCCTGCCACGGCCCCCACTGCTTTTTTACCTCCTCACCTCTGCCTGGGGAGAAATTCCAGTGGCAGGTATGGGTGACACCTCCTCTTCTTTAGCAGGTGGCAGCCTGGCAACTCCTGCAGGAAGTCCAGCAGAGCCCCACTCACACTGGGCCACCCACAAAGCCACGGCGCCTCCCTCCCTCCCACAACCCCAGCCCCGACACTGATGACGGGGCAGAGAATATGGCGTCAGGCACAGCTACAGGAGCTCTTGCTGACTGGAGAGGTGTTTATATTGATCTCAACCCAGGCACACCTGGGGAGGGCTGGCAGGCAGTGTCTGGCTGCCCAAATCAGCCAATCCTCACTCCTCAGGGGCTCACAGTTGCAGAAAATGAGCCTTGCTAAACGGGCCAGGCCCAAGGAACAGGTGTGGGCTCTTGAGAGTCAGGATAGACAAGGGGCTGCAGCTGCGGCTTTGTTTCTTATCATTTTATATGGTCCATGAGTGGAAAACAACTTCAAGATGACCCTATCCTAATGAGAGGAACCCAGGAGTCAGGGAGAGGAGTGATGTTGGGTGGAGATAGAGGCCTAGTGCCCTGGTTGCAGTGGAAGTGTCTGGAAGACCAGGCAGAGAGAGGCCGCACAGAGTGATACCTGGGGTCACAGACTTGTCAGAGCTGCTGTTTGTTAGTTCAAGTCCTGCTCTGAGGTGTTCTGTGTCAGCTGTGAGCGACAGGTGAGCTGGGGGTTCTCTGCAAGGTGGGCTATGTGCTCGGTTCCTGTGTTTCCAGCCCTTCTGGGGTACCTGCCCAAAGGGAGCTCCATATCCTGGGAAGGGCCTGACTATGAGAGACCCATGGGCTGCTGTGTAGCTGCACAGGTGAGCTCCATACCCTGGGAGGGACTTGACCACGAGAGCCCCGTGGGCTGTTGGGGGTGGAGGTGCAGCCCAGTTGACCTCCATATCCTGGGATTGGCCTGACCACGAGAGCCCCATGGGCTGCTGGAGACCTGGAAATGTATATCAAGACAGTCAGTGAAGCCACCGAAGATATACATCAAGTAGCTCCTATTTCCTACACCCTGCTGGTCAGTCTACCATCCACCAGGCCATGGCATTCTGTATTAGACTTCAATGATGCCTTCTTCTTTATTCCACTCATCTCAGAGTCACAAGAATTTTTGGCTTGTGAGTGGCAGGATACAACATGCAACAAAAGCAATAATGCTGGGCCGTCCTGCCCCAATGGTTCAAAAATCCCCACACCATCATTGGGGAAATGTCCTCTAAAGACCTAAAAGTTCTACCTCTGTAAAAGGGAACCCTCCTTCAATATGCAGATGACATTCTGATCGCCAGGCCTACTAAAGACGCCTCTGAACTACCTAGCCAAGAAAGGATAGAAGGTGTCCAAGAAAAAGGCTCAAATATCCCAGGTTAAGGTGACATGCCTGGG
Organism: Hyperoodon ampullatus; assembly: GCF_949752795.1. Lineage (NCBI taxonomy): Eukaryota > Metazoa > Chordata > Mammalia > Artiodactyla > Ziphiidae > Hyperoodon > Hyperoodon ampullatus. The sequence goes on along the minus strand of NW_027641043.1, from coordinate 389,942 downwards.
CTTCATTCTCACAGATATTCGGAGAAACGCATCCCAGGATAGGGAAGAAGCCATTTGCAGCCTTACCTCTTCTAAAACTAGAAGACAGCTTAGGGGTTCCTGGGGAGGCCAAGGTTTTCTGCATCTGGATCCCTAACTACAGTCTAATAGCTGGGCCTCTACATGAAACACTGACACGAAAAGATGATGATCCTTTTTAATAGAATCCAGAAGCAGCCTTTCAAGAATGGAAAGAGCAGTCAATTCAGGCCCTTGCCCAGGAACTCCCTAATTTAGCTAAACCCTTTGACCTTTACATACCCGGTCAAAGGTTAATCGCCCTTGGAGCCTTAGTGCAAAAACTGGGACCACTTGAAATGGAGCAACACAAGAATGCCCTTCATGTATGATAAACTATGGTCACCAAGGGCTTTGCCCACCGCCCCATCAGGCCAGGATACTGGGGTATCTAAAAAGGTGGAAATCAGCAGCCCGCAAGGCCAGCTCCCTACTAAGGGAAAAGGACCCCACGTGGTGATCCTAACCACCCATCATGCCCTGAAGTTGCAGGGGTCGCTCTGTGGACACACTGACCTCGAGTGAGGAGGCCCTCCAACTCCAACCTCCAGAGAGACAAACGGGGGCAATGGGCCCCCAAGATGACTCGTGTGACCATCACTTGACCTGGAGTTTCTCTCAGAAAACAAGTCTGTGCCCCAAAACAGCAGACTACTGCTTGCAGGACTTACTGCACCCAGACGGGAGCTAATATGCTTGGCGGGGGAAACGTATATCATGCTTTCACCATAGAAAACCCTACAGAAACCACGGTGATGGTGGCCAATATGACCGGCTGGACTGCTGGCTACTTCAAAAGGCCGTTGACTCAGTGGACGTCATGGTCCTGGATCACCACTGACCCTGGACTGTCTGGGAGTTGAGCGGGCAGGGCTCTGACACATGGTGCTGTTTATACATTAATTCAGGGACCTAATTAAAGAAAGCACAGACTACTGGTCAGAGCATCTAGGCTGGCAAAAACCGTCAGCCAAAGGTCGCTGAACAAATGTGGGGTGAGGTGAAACCTGCCACTGCAGCATCTCTGTGCATGTCTTTCCTGGACCCTTAAAGGTCATTAGAATCTATAACACTTCCAATGCTGGTGCTCAGGTGGACAAGCAGTGAGGCAGGAAGCCTTGGGACAATCAACCTCACCTGGAGGCTGCTGGGGAGAAGTTTTGCCCCTCCCCCCGTGTATGAGGGCTCCCACCTCAGCATGAAGCAGTTACAAAAGAGGGGTCTGCACCCTCAGCGCCCCAAGAATGAGGAACGGGACAAAAAGCAGAGGAGGTGTTCATCACCGGCAACGTTCATTAAAAATTCCTGGGAGATAAAAAGAGAATCTGGGCAATAAAATAAGGTCTAACCTGTTTTTCCTTTGTGCTTTGTCTAATTTCACGTGCTCCTAGGGATCCACATGCAGAGGTCCCACACCCGGCACTTCAGACCAGATTTCCTAGTGCAGAATGGCTGGGCTGACACCTCAGCTAGTGGGGTCCCATGCAGACTCCGCGACATAGAGCCTGAGCTGCAGCCAACAAAGCCCTAGAGAGCTCCATCCCCTCCCTCCTGCTGACGCTGTCGGGATCCCTACACAGCAGCCCAGCCCACAGCCCGCGGGGGAGTGCACGCTCTCACCTCTCCATTCTGTTTTCAAAATATAAAGTTTCCTTTGCTTCTGAACCAAACTCAGTCTTGATCTGTTGGCTCCAACGACACTGGGCACAGGGACTCCTGTTGGGGTCCACTCTGGAGGATCAGTAACAGAAATTGAGAACATTGTAACTTCAATGAACAGATGTGTGAGCCAAACTGTAGTTAACATAGAGCAGTGTATAAGGCTCACGTAAAATAAGATGTTTCTGAGACTTATATTTGATATTTCCATCACTTTATTATAAGCAAGTTCAGTGAAGACGTCTGTCTTATTTGTCAGGTCAACATTAGAGAAATGAAGTGATTTATTCCGAAGGATGTACATCGAATACTCTTGGCTGAAGCTTCAATCTTGTTTTGAATGCTTTTCCATTGAAAATGATACCTCGCTTTCAGCTTCCCCATTTCTGAGAAGTATAAAATCTTATAATTTATTATTACCAAAGGGGAAAGGTAGGAGAAGGGATAAATTAACAGTTTGGGATTAACACATACACACTGCTATGTATAAAACAGATCATCAACAAGGAACTACTGTATAGCACAGGTAACTACACTGAATATTTTGCAATAACCTATAAGGGGAAGTAATCTGAAAAAGAATAGATATTTTTATTGACATCATCTATCAATGACAGATAAAATGTAAACTAAGCAAGGCCGATGGTGAGCACTTCTGATCCCGAAGATTTCAATCATCTAAAGTTTGGACTCTGCCTATTTCCCAAGGCCCTTAATGGACATATGTGTAGCCGTAGCTTAAAAATTCCCCAGTTTGTGGTTCGGGGAGGTACTGATTTGGAAAAATTCCTGGTGTTCTCCTTACATGCACGGGACCATTCCTACGGCTAAAACATGCCTGTCACACCTAGAGGATGATACACTGTTTGATCGGAAACAGTTTGGAAAAGGCACCTCATCTCCTCATCGCCTGGTGCTCGGGTTCACCCCTCCAGCATCTTTCCTAACAATCTCCTCACCTGGGAATATCAGCATCGTCAAAATCCTGTTGCACACAGTTTGGAATTAGTCCAGAGGATGAAGCGGAAGGATGAGAAAAATTTAGAGACAAGTCCTAGGTGTTCAGACAGGCACATGCCACTCTAATTTCCAATCCAGAAGACAAATTCATCAAAGGCTAGAATTGCCAACGGAAACAGAATAGGGCTAGAGGAAATCCCGCTGTTTTGTGTCCAGTTTCCAAAAACACAAGTTGAAAAATGGAACTCAGGGTCACTAAAATTCATGAAACAGCAGAGTTGAAAATATCTATCGTCAAAAAATGTGTTGAGGTAAGTCACAGAAAAGGACTTGTAAGCAAGGGAGATTGTCAGGAAACAGATTAGAAGAGGTGGAAAGGACTCCCGATTAAAGCAAAAGAAAAGGGGCTGAACATCGCCAATGATGCAGTTGGCCAAAAAGGGCGTATGCATTTTTTTCTGAATATATTCAAGTAAAGGCCATACACACATTTTATCCAACCATACAGGTGGGCACTGGAAATCTATACTACAAAATGTATCACTTCACATCAGTCAGAAGGGCCGTCCACATAAAGTGTAAACACCAGAAATGTAGGACAGGGTGAGGAGAAAAGGGAGCAATGTGAGGCTGATAGTGCAAATGTAATTTGCCAACGGCCACTCTGGAGAAGTGTATTGTGTTTGCTAAAACATCGAAAAAATGAGCTACAGAGCATAGGGCACTTGCACTCATGGGCGTATACCTTGGGAAAAAACAAAAAATTGACAGAAAAGAGGCACCCCAACGTTTACCACCTCTCTGTTAAAAAGGGCCTCAACTTGGATATAACCTAAATGTCCCTGGAAGGATAAAATGGAAAAAGAGTTGGGGTACTTATGTAGAGTGGAATACTACTCATCCAGAAATCAATGAAATAAGGCCAGTTGTAACAACTCTGGAGGAGTTACATATGATCATTCTAAGTGACATATGACCGAAAGAAAAAGACACATATCATAAGATGTCACTTAAAGTTGGAATCAAAAATGGCTACACATGAAATAAATTACAAAATAGAAACATAGTCAAACATGTAGAAAATAAACATAAGGCTGCTAAATGGAAAAGGTGGGGAAGGGTGAGGTGTTATCCAGGAGGTTGAAATTAGCAAAGACACCATTCCAGGTACCAAATTGAATAACTGACAAGGCCTACACGGTACCTCAAAGAACTGCACTCAGCGCACTCAAGTCACTGGAAAATAATATAAATGACTGGTAAGCATCTGAAAAAGAATTTATTGTTGTCTCACAGTACATGAATCAAGTGGATGTACAGCAGCAAAAAACAGAGCTTTGAAAATCAGCTGTAACCAATATAAAAATAAATTTAAAAATATTTATAAAAACAGTGAGACAGACAAAACTTCTTACAACTTTTGTTGAAGGGCTACGATGTAACATGGATTAAACACATGTAGACCCACAGCAGGATGATATATAAGGCAGGAAGCTATGCACGCTAAGAGATGTTAGAGAGGCTGGGTGAGTAAAGGCAGACCTTTTAAAGTAATACTGCCTGATTCCCATTCCTTGGGTCCCAAATCTGCAGGTTCAAGGGAATCTTCTGACAGCAAAAACATGCCTGGGAAACCGAGACGAATGTACACCGTGTGACCAGGAAAGGTGTCTAAAATCCACCTCATTTTTGATCTCCTGGTGCTGGGGTTCGCCATTCCAGCCAAATTACTATCATCTCCCCACTTGGAGAATCAGCACCTTTAACCTCCTGTTTCACACAGTTTGCAATTTGTGCAGAGGATAAACGGGAAGAGGGGGAACCAATGAGAGACTAGCTGTAGGAGTTTTGACAGGCACATGCCACTCTAATTTCCCATTAGGAAGAAGAATTAACCAAAGTCTCAGCCTGCCTCCCCAGAACCAGAATAGGGCCGGAAGCAATACAATGGTTTGGCGACCAGCTCACAAAAAATGCAAGTTGCAAAATGGGGCTCAGGAGCAAACAATTCAAAGACCTGCAAAGATAAAAATGATAACCAACGTCCAAAAATATATTCAGGTAAGGCAACGAAGAGGATCTGAATGAGAGGCAGAATTGCAGGAAACAGATTTCAAAAGGTAGATTGGACTCACATTTAAAGCATTTAAAAAGCAGCAGAATTTCTAACATGATGCAGTTGGGCAAAAGGGTGTATGCGTTTTTTTTCGTGAATATCTTCAGGAAAAAAACAAATACAGAGTATTTGGCCAACCAAGCAAGCGGGAAATGCAAATCCGCACAACAAAGAAGTCTCAATTTCCACTGCTCAGAAAGGCCATCCAAAAAATGTGTACAAACCAGAAATGCAGGAGAGGCCATGGAGAACAGGGAGCTAGTCACGCTGATGGGTGTGGAATAAATATCCCAGACCCACTCTGAAGAAGTGTATGCTGTTTCCTAAAACATCTAAAATACAAAGCTACCGAGCATAGGGCACTTCCACTCATGGGCATATAACTTGGGAAAACTAAATATCAACAAGACACAGGGACCCCAAAATTTAAGGCTGCTCTGCATACAAGAGCCTGAACTTCAGTACAACATAAGTATTCCAGGAAAGAGAAAATTGCGTAAAGAACTTGTGGTAATTTTGTACAATGGAATATAACTCAGACATGAAATCAATGTCATAAGGCCAGTAACAGCATAATGAGTGGATTTAGGTACGATGATTCTAAGTGAAATAAGTCACACAGAAAAAGAAACTTATCATAAGATATCACTTATGAAGGTCCTGTAAACATGGCTACACATGGACTGAGTTAGGAAAGAGAACAGAGTCTCACATTGAGAAAACACTCTTATGCCTGATAAGGGGAAAGGAGAGGTGGGGTGATGCATAAAACCAGAATTTGATATTAGCACTGGTACCATTCCATGAAGCAAATACAGAATAGACAAATCCTACACCTTCCTCTGTGAACGGGACTCAACACCCGTATTCCACACAGAGGAATATATCTGACTAGTAAGAATCTTAAAACCTATATATTGATATGTCTCCATAAGGGAATCAAGTGTGTCTAGACAGGCATAAAAACGTCGGTGAAAATCAGCTCAACCCCATTATAAAAATGAATTTCAAAAACAAAACAAATAAAAACAGCGAAATTTTACACAATTCCTTCAGGGGTTGTGATGAAACCTGGAACGACCCTATCTGCAAAGACAGCTAGATGAGACATAAGGCTGGACACTTGGGGCTGAGAGGACTTGTGAGATTGGGTGAGAAAATGCAGATCCTTTAAAGCAGTAATGCATGACACCCATTCCATGGGTCCCAACTCTCCAGGTAGAAGGGAATATCAATACAGTTATAACATGTATGGGAATCCTAGAGAATGGACACCTTGTGATGGCAAAAGATTTCTAAAAGGCTCCTAATTTTTCCTCTCCTTGTGCTCCAGTTTGGCATTCCAACTGCTTTACTATCAATCTCCCAACTTGGAGAGTCAGCCCCTATAAGGTACTGGTTCGCAGTTTGCAAATTGTGCAGTGGATGAAAGGAAAGAGGGAGAACAAATCAGAGAGTAGCTGTAGGCATTTGGACGGACACATGTCACTCTAATTTCCCATCCGGAAGGAAGAATTACTCAAAGCATCAGCCTGCACCCCCGGAACCAGTATAGGTCCTGTAGCAAAATTGTAGATATGCGGTCAGCTCACAAAAACACGAGTTGAAAATTGGAGCTCAGGGGCACAGCAATTCACAAACCAGCAGAGTTATAAAGGACAACTCTCTTCCAAAAATCTGTTGAGGGAAGGCAACGAAGCAGGCTTGAAAATGAGGCCGAATTGCAGAAAACATATTTCAAGAGTTAAACTGGAATCGCCTTTAAAGCACAAGAAACGCATAACAACTTCGACAATGATGCACTTGGCCAGAAAGGGCGTATGCATTTTCTTCTGAATATATTCAGGAGAAAAGGCATACGCCCTTTCTGGCCAATCAAGCAACACCGCAATACAAATCCACACTACAAAGAATTGTCACTTCCCACCGGTCAAAACGGACATCCGAAAATCTGTAAAAACCAGAAAATAAAGACAGAGATGACAAGAGCATGTTGCAATGTGATCCCAGGGGTCATGGAGGATTGTGATGACAAGGCCATGTAGCAATGTGCTGACAAAGGCATGGAGCATTGTGATGACAAGGGTCACGGAGCACTGCGATGACAATCGTCACGGAGCATTGTGATTACATGGATCATGGAGCATTGGGATGAAAAGGGCATGGATCATTGTGATGACAAGTGTTAAGGGTCATTTTGATGACAAGAGTCCCGGATCACTGTGTTGTGAGGGGTCATGGAGGGTTGTGATGACAGAGGTCATGGAGCATTGTGATGACAAGGGTCATGGAGAAGTGAGATGAGAAGGTCATGGATCTTTGGGCTGAAAATGTTCATGGAATATTGTGAAGACAGGGGTCATGGAGCACTGTGATGACAAGGTCCTGGAGCACTGTGATGAGAAGACCATGGAGCCTTGTGATGACAAGTCTCATGGAGCATTCTGATGAAAAGGGGCAAGAAGCATTGTGATTACAAGGGTCTTGGAGAATTGGGATGACAAGGGCATGGAGAATTTGGATCAGAAGACCATAGAGCGTTCTGATGACATGCATCATGGAGCTTTGTGATGAAAAGGGCATGGAGCATTGTGATTACAGGGGTCTTGGAGCATTGTGATGAAAAGGGCATTAATCTTTGTCATGGAAAAGGCATGGAGCCTTGTCATGACAGGGTTCAAGGAGCATACTGACGACAAGTGTCAGGGAGCATTGTGATGACAAGTGTATTGAGCATTGTGATGACAAATGTCATGGAGCATGGTGATGAGAAACCCCTGTAAAATTGTGATGACGAGCGTCATGGGGCGTTGTGATGACAAGTGTTATGGAACATTGTGATAACAACGGTTTGGAGCATTGTGATGACAGAGGTCATGGAGCATTTTGATTTCATTGTGATGACAATAGCAAGAAGCATTATGATGATGGGCATGGTGCATTGTGATGACAGGGTTCATGGAGCATTGAGATGAAAATGGGCATGGAGCATTGTGATTAAAGTGGTCTTGGAGCATTGTGATGACAAGGGCATGGAGCATTGTGATGAGAAGGCAATGGAGCATTCTGATGACATGTGTCATGGAGCTTTGTGATGACAAGGACATGGAGCATTGTGATGACAGTGGCATGGAAAATTGGTCTAACACGTTTCATGGATTATTGTGATGACAGTGGGCATGGCGCATTGTGATGACAAGGGCATGGAGCATTGTGATTACAAGGTCAAGGATTATTGTGAAGACAGGTGACAGGGAGCGTTGTGATGACATATGTCACGGTCCATTGAGATGACAATGGCATGGAGCATTGTGATGCCAAGTGTCATGGAGGATTGTGATGACAAAGGTAATGGAGGATTGTGATGACAAGGGCTTGGAGCATTGTGATGAGAAGTGTCATGGAGCATTGTGATGATAGGGGCATGGAGCATTGTGATGACAACGGACATTGGGAATTTTGATGACAAGGTATGAAGCGTTTTGATGACAAAGGCATGGAGCTAGCTATGACAGGTGTCATGGGGCATTGCGATGACAGATGTATGGAGAATTGTGATGACAAGAGCATGTAACATTTTGATGAGAACTATCATGGAGCATTGTGATGAGAGTGGGCCTGGAACATTGTGATGACAAGGGCATGGAACACTGTGATACATGGGTCATTGAGGATTGTAATGACAAGGGCATGGAGCATTGTTATGAGAAGGGCATCGAGCATTGTAACAAGCATCATGGACCTTTGTTATGACAAGGGCATGGAGCAATGTGATGAGAGGCTTCATGGAGCATTGTGATGAGAAGACCATGGAGCCTTGTGATGACAAGTCTCATGGAGCATTCTTATGAAAAGGGGCATGGAGCATTGTGATTACATGGGTCTTGGAGCATTGTGATAACAAGGGCATGGAGAATTGTGAGAGAAGGCCAAGGAGCATTCTGATGACATGCGTCATGGAGCTTTGTGATGACCAGGACAAAGAGCATTGTGATTACAGGTGTCTTGGAGCATTATGAGGAAAAGGCTCTGGATCATTGTGATGAAAAAGCCATGGAGCCTTGTCATGACAGGGTTCAAGGAGAATACTGATGGAAAGAGTCAGGGAGCATTGTGATGACAAGTGTATTGAGCATTGTGATGACGAAGGTCATGGAGCATTGTGATGAGAAGACCATGGATAATTGTGATGACGAGCGTTATGGGACATTGTGATGACAAGTGTTATGGAACATTCTGATAACAAGGGTTTGTAGCATTGTGATGACAGCGGTCATGTAGCATTTTGATTTCATTGTGATGACAATAGCATGAAGCATTATGATGATGGGCATGGTGCATTGTGATGAGAGGGTTCAAGGAGCATTGAGATGAAAAGGGGCATGGAGCATTGTGATTACAGGTGTCTTGTAGCATTGGGATGGCAAGGGCATGGAGTATTGTGATGGCAATGGTCATAGAGCATTTTCATGACAACAGTCCCGGATCATTGTGTTGTCAAGGGTCATGGAGCATTGTGATGACAGGGGCATGGAACATTGGTCTGACAAATTTCATGGATTATTGTGATGACAGTGGGCATGGCGCCTTGTGATGACAAGGGAATGGAGCATTGTGATGACAAGGTCATGTATTATTGTGAAGACAGGTGTCAGGGAGCATTGTGATGACATATGTCAAGGTGCATTGTGATGACAATGGCATGGAGAATTGGGATGCCAAGTGTCATGGAGGATTGTGATGACAAATGTAATGGAGCATTGTGATGACAAGGGCTTGGAGCATTGTGATGAGAAGTGTCATGGAACATTGTGATGACAAGGGCATGGAGCATTGTGATGACAACGGCCATTGAGAATTTTGATGACAACGTCGTGAAGCATTGCGATGACAAGCACATGGAGATTGCTATGACAGGGGTCATGGAGCATTTCGATGACAAGTGCATGGATAATTGTGATGACAAGAGCATGTAACATTGTGGTGAGAAGTGTCATGGCGCATTGTGATGAGAGGGACGTGGGAATTGTGATGACAAGGGACATGGAGCATTGTGATGACCAGGGCATTCAGCGTTGTGATGGCAAGACCGTGGAACATTGTGATGAGAAGATCATGGGTAATTGTGATGACGAGCGTCATGGAGCACTGTAATGACAAGAGGAATGGAGCATTGTGATGACAGGTGTCATGGATCATTTTGATGAGAGGGGTCATGGAGCCTTCTTATGACCAGCTTGTGGAGTATTGTGATGACACTGACATGGAGCATTGTGATGAAAAGGGCCTGGAGCATTGTGATGAAAAAGGCATGGAGTCTTTTCATGACAGGTTTCAAGGAGCATTCTGACGACAAGTGTCAGGGAGCATTGTGATGACAAGTGTATTGAGCATTGTGATGACAAAGTTCATGCAGCATTGTGATGACAGGCATCATGGAGCGTTGTGATGACAAGGGTTATGGAACATTGTGATCACAAGTGTTTGGAGCTTTGTGATGAGAGAGGGCATGGAACATTTTCATTTCAACGACCATGCAGCATTGTGATGACAAGGGCATGAAGCAATGTGAACCCAAGTTTCATCGAGGATTTTGATGACAATCGGAATGCAGTACTGTGATGACAAGCACATGGAGCATTGTGATGACAAGGTCATGTAGCATTTTGCTGACAAATGCACGGAACATTTTGATGACAAGGGTCATGGAGCACTGTGATGATAAGCGTCACGGAGCATGGTGATTACAGGGGTCATGGAGCATTGGGATGGCAAGGGCATGGATCATTTTGATGACAAGGGTAATGGAGCATTTAGATGACAAGTGTCCCGGATCATTGTGTTGTCACGGGTCATGGAGCATTGTGATGACAGTGGTCATGGAGCATTTTGATGACAAGGGATTGGTACATTGTGACTATAAGGGCATGTAGCATTGTGATGACTGGGGTTATGGAACATTGTGATGACAGGGTTGAGGGAGTATTGTGATGAATAGTGATGGAACATTGTGAAATCAATGGTGAGAGAGCATTTTGATGAACAGTGCATTGGAGCATTGTGATTACAAGTTTTATGGAGCATTGTGATGACTAGGATGTGGAGCATTGTGATGACAAGTGCATGGCGCATTGTGATGACATGGGTCAAGGAGCATTGTGCTGAAAAGCGCATGGAGCATTGTGATGACAGGTGTCATGGATCATTGTGCTGAAAAGCGCATGGAGCATTGTGATGACATGTGTCATGGATCATTGTGCTGACCAAGGCATGGTGCATTGTGATGACAAGGGTCACAAAGCACTGTGATGAAAAGTTCATGGAGCATTGTGGTGACAAAGGTCACAGAGCCTTCTGTGACAGGGGCATGGACAATTGTGATGAGAAAGGTCATGAATCATTTTGATGACTGGAGTCACAGAGCATTGTGATGGCAGGGGTCATGGAGCACTGTGATGAAAAGGGGCATGGAGCATTGTGATTACAGGGGTCTTGGACCATTGTGATGACAAGGGCATGGAGTATTCTGATGACATGCGTCATGGATCTTTGTGATGACACAGGCATGGAACATTGTGATTACAAGGGTCTTGGAGCATTGTGATGACAAGGGTCATGGAGCCTTGGATGAAAAGGCCGGGGAACATTGTGATGGCAGGGGTCATGGAGCATTGTTATGACAAGGGTCATGGAGCATTGCGATGACAAGTGCTTGGAGAATTGTATTGACAAGAGCATGTAACATTTTGATGAGATGTGTCATGGAGCACTGTGATGACAAGGACATGTAGAATTGTGATGACCAGTGCATGGAACATTGTGATGGCAAGACCGTGGAGCATTGTGATGAGAAGACCATGGATAATTGTGATGATGAGCATCATGGAGCACTGTAATGACAAGGGGCATGGAGCATTGTGATGACAGGTGTCATGGATCATTGTGATGACAAGGGTCATGGACCATTCTAATGACAAGCTTGTGTAGTAATGTGATGACAATGGCATGGAGCATTGTGATGAAATGGGCATGGAGCATTGTGATGAAAAATGTATGGAGCCTTTTCATGACAGTGTTCAAGGAGCATTCTGACGTCAAGTGTCAGGGAGCATTGTGATGACAAGTGTATTGAGCATTGTGATGACAATGGTAATGGAGCATTGTGATGAGAAGGGCATGGAACTTGCTACGACAGGGGTCATAGAGCATTGCGATGACAAATGCATGGAGAATTGTGATGAAAAGATCATATAACATTGTGAGGAGTAGTGTCCTGGTGCATTGTGATGACAAGGATTTGGAGAATTGTAATGACATGGGACATAGAGCATTGTGATGAACAGGGCATGGAGAATTGTGATGGCAAGACCGTGGAGCATTGTGATGAAAAGACCATGGATAATTATGATGAAGAGCATCATGGATCACTGTAATGACAAGGGGCATGGAGCATTGTGATGACAGGTGACATGGATCATTGTGACGAGAGGGGACATGGAGCGTTGTCATGACAAGGGTCCATGAGCATTGTGATGAGAAGGTCATGGATCATTGGGCTGAAAATATTCATGGAGTATTTTGATGACATGGATCATGGAGACCTGGATGACAAGGCCGTGGAACATTGTGATGGCAGGGGTCATGGAGCATTATTATGACAGGGGTAATGGAGCATTGTGATGACTAGGGCACGGAACACTGTGATACATGTGTCATAGAGGATTGTAATGACAAGGTCATGGAGCATTGTGATGAGAAGAGTATCGAGCATTGCGATGACAAGCGTCATGGAGCATTGTGGTGACAAGGGCATGGAACAATGTGATGGGAGGTTTCATGGAGCATTGTGATGAAATGGCATGGAGCATTGTGATGCCAAGGATCATGGAGCTTTGTGATGACAAAAGTCATGGAGCATTTTGATGACAAGGACGTGGTGCATTGTGATGAGAAGGGCAGGGAGCATTGTGATGACAGGCTCATGGAGCAAATTAATGAAAAGTGTCATGGAACATTTTGATGACAGGGGTATGGAACATTGTGATGTCAGGGTTAATGGAGCATTTAGAGGAAAAGGGTCATGGAGCATTCTGATGAAAAGGTGCATGGAGATTTGTGATTATAGGGCTTTGGAAGAATTGTGATGACAAGGGCATGGAGCATTGTGATGAGAAGCAATGGAGCATTCTGATGACATGTGCCATGGAGCTTTGTGATGACAAGGACATGGTGCATTTTGATGACAGGGGTCTTGGAGCATTGTGATGAAAAGGGAATGGATCATTGTGATGAAAAATGCATGGAGCCTTGTCATGACAGGGTTCAAGGAGCATACTGATTACAACTGTCAGGGAACATTGAGATGATAAGTGTATTGAGCATTTTGATGACAAAGATCATGGAGCATTGTGATGAGAAGACCATGGATAATTGTGATGACCAGTCTCATGGGGCATTGTGATGACAAGTGTTATGGAACACTGTGATCAGAAGGGTTTGGAGCATTTGGATGACAGAGGTCATTGAGCATTTTGATTTCATTGTGATGAAAATAGCATGAAATATTATGGTGATGGGCACGGTGCATTGTGATGACAGGGGTCACAGAGCATTGTTATGACAGTGGTAATGGAGCATTGTGATGACAAGGCCATGGGGCATTGGTCTGAAATGTTTCATAGATTATTGTGATGAGAGTGGGCCTGGCGCATTGTGATGACAAGGGCCCAGAACACTGTGGTACAGGGTTCATGGAGGACTGTAATGACAAGGGCATTGAGCATTGTTATGAGAAGGGCATCGAGCATTGTGATGACAAGCGTCATGGAGATTTGTGATGACAAAGGACATGGAGCATTTTGATGACATTGGTTATGGAGCATGGTGAGGTAAGGGGTCATGGAGCATTGTGACGAAAAAGGTCATGGAGCATTTTGATGACATGGGTTATGGAGAATTGTGATGTCAGGGATCATGGAGCACTGTGATGATAATGGCATGTAGTATTGTGATGACAGCGGACATGGAACATTGTGATGACAAGGATGAGGTCGTATTGTGATGTCTAGTGATGGAACATTGTGATATCAGTGGTGACAGAGCATTTTGATGAGAAGTGCATGGAGCATAGTGATGACAAGCTGGTGGAGCATTTTGTTGACAAGCGCATGGAGCATTGTGATGACAAGTGTCATTGAGTGTTGTGCTGAGAAAGGCATGGAGCATTGTGATGAAAAGTTCATGGTGCATTGTGGTTACACAGGTCACAGAGCCTTGTGATGACGAGGGCATTGACCATTGTGATGACAAATATCATGAAGCATAGTGATGAATGGAGTCACGGATCATTGTGATGACAGGGGCATGGAGCATTGGTCTCACAAATTTCATGGATTATTGTGATGACAGTGGGCATGGTGCATTGTGATGAAAAGAGCATGGAACATTGTGATGACAACGTCATGGACTATAGTGAAGACAGGTGTCAGGGAGCATTGTGATGACATATGTCATGGTCCATTGTGATGCCAATAACATGGAGCATTGTGATGACACGTGTCATGGACGATTGTGAAGACAAAGGTAAAGGAGCATTGTGATGATCAGGGCATGGAGCAATGTGATGGCAAGACAGTGGAGCATTGTGATGAGAAGACCATGGATAATTTTGATGAAGAACATCATAGAGCATTATGATGACAAGAGCCATGGAGCATTTTGACATAAGATATCACTTATGAAGGAAATGTATACATGGCTACACTGCTTACAAGAACCTCAACTTGTGTACAACATAAATATCCTAGGAAAGATACAAATGGTTCAAGAAATTGTTTTACTTACGTACGATGGAATATCCCTCAGCCATGAAATCAATGTTATAAGGCCAGTAGCAGCAAAATGAGTGTATTCAGGTACGATGATTCTAAGTGAAATAAGTCACAGAGAAAAAGAAACTTATCATAAGATATCACTTATGAAAGTCCTGTAAACATGGCTACACATGAACTGAGTTAGGAAAGAGAACAGAGTCTCACATTTAGAAAACACTCTTATTTCTGCTTAAGGGAGAAGGAGAGGTGGGGTGATGCATAAAACCAGAGTTTGATATTAGTACACGTACCGTTCCAAAAACCAAATACGGAATAGACAAGACCTACACTTTCTTCAGAGAAATGGACTCAAAACCCCATATTTCTCGCAGAGGAATATATCTGACTAGTAAGAATCTTAAAACCTATGTATTGATAAGTCTCCGTAAGGGAATCAAGTGTGTCTAGACTGGCATAAACATGGCAGTTAGAAACAGCTCTAACCCACTATAAAAAGGAATTTCAAAAAGAAAACAAAAAAACAGAGAAATTCTTTACAATTCCTTCAGGGGATCTGATGAAACCTGGAATGACACTATCTACAATGACAGCTGGATGTGGCATTAGGCTCGAGACTTGGGACTGAGAGGATTGGTGAGCAAATGCAGACCATTTAAAGCAATAATGCGTGGCACACATTTCAAGGGTCCCAACTCTCCAGGTTGTAGGGAATACTACTACAGTTATAACATGTACGGGAAACCTAGAGAATGGACACAGTGTGAATATAAAAGGTTTCTAAAACTCAACTAATAGTCCCCCTATTGGTGCTCTGGTTTGAATTTCCAACTGCTTTACTATCAATCTCCCAACTTGGAGAGACAGCCCCTTTAACCTCCTGGTTCGAACAGGTTGCCAATTTGGCAGTGGATGAAAGGGAAGAGGGAGAACCAATGAGAGAGTAGCTGTTAGGCATTTGGATGGGCACATGTCACTCTAATTTCCCGGCAGGAAGAAGAATTAAACAAAGTCTCAGCGACCCGCCGGGAACCAGTATAGTTCCTGAACCACAATTTTGGTCTTGGGGTCAGCTCACATAAAACGAGTTGAAAAATGGAGCTCAGGGGCACAGCAATTCACAAACTGGCATTGTAATAAAGGACAACAATCGTCCAAATATCTGTTGAGGGAAGGCAACGAGGCAGACTTCAAATCGAGCCAGGATAGTAGGAAACAGATTTCAAGAGGTACATTGGAATAGCCTTGAAAGCACAGGAAGAGGGGCACAACTTCGACAATGATGCACTTGGCCAGAAAAGGCGTATGCGTTTTCTCCTGAATATATTCAGGAGAAAACGCATTCGCCCTTTTTGGCCAAGAAAGCAAGTGGGCAATGCAAATCTGAACTACAATGAAGTATCACTTCCCAGCGGTAAAAAGGGACATCCACAAAATGTGTAAAAGCCAGAAAGGCAAGACAGGCAATGGAGAACAGGGAGCCTAGTTATGCTGATGGGCAGGATGTAAATTGCCAACTGCCTCTCTGGAGGAGTGCATTGTGTTCCCTAAAACAAGTAAACAACAGAGCTACAGAGCCAAGGGCACTTACAGTCTAGGGAATATACTTTGGGAAAACTGAAAATCAATAAGACAGAGCCACCCCAAAATTTAGGGCGGCCCTGTTTACAAGAACCTCAACTTAGGTACACCTTAAATATCCCAGGAAAGACAAAAATGGTTCAAGAAATTGTGTTACTTACGTATATGTAAGTATACGTTATGGAATTACGGAATTATGGAATATCAGTCAGCCATGAAATCAATGACATAAGGCCAGTAGTTTCAAAATGAGTGGATTCAGGTATGATGATTCTAAGTGAAATAAGTCACAGAGAAAAAGAAACTTATCATAAGATATCACTTATGAAGGTCCTGTAAACCTGGCTACACATGAACTGAGTTAGGAAAGAGAACAGAGTCTCACATTTAGAAAACAATCTTATGCCTTCTTAAGGGGGAAGGAGAGGTAGGGTGATGCATAAAACCAGAGTTTGATATCAGTACATGTACCGTTCCAAAAACCAACTATGGAATAGAAAAGACCTACACTTTCCTCAGTAAAAGGGACTCAAAACCCCATATTTCCCGCAGAGGTATATATCTAACTAGTAAGAAACTTAAAACCTATGTATTGATATGTCTCCATAAGGGAATGAAGTGTGTCTTGACTGCCATAAACATGGCAGTGAGAATCAGCTCAAACCCACTACAAAAATGAATTTCAAAAACAAAACAATAAAACAGAGAAATTCTTTACAATTCTTTCAGGGGCTCGGATGAAACCTGGAATGACCCTATCTACAATGACAGCTGGATGTGGCATAAGGCTGGACACTTGGGACTGAGAGGATTGGTGACATTCGGTGAGAAAATGCAGACCATTTAAAGCTATAATGTGTGGCACACATTCCAAGGGTCCCAACTCTCCAGGTTGAAGGGAATATTACTACAGCTATAACATGTACGGGAAACATAGAGAATGGACACACTGTGAATATGAAAGGTTTCTAAAACTCAACTAATAGTCCCTCTCCTGCTGCTCCGGTTTGACTTTCCAACTGCTTTACTATCAATCTCCCAACTTGTAAGACAGCTCCTTTAACCTCCTTGTTCGCACAGGTTGCCAATTTGGCAGAGGATGAAAGGGAAGAGGGAGAACAAATGAGAGAGTAGCTGTTAAGCATTTGGACGGGCACATGCCACTCTAATTTCCCGGAAGGAAGAAGTATTAACTAAAGTCTCAGCCACCTTCCGGGATCCAGTATAGTTCCTGAACCAAAATTTTGGACTTGCGGTCAGCTCACAAAAAGCAAGTTGAAAAATGGATCTTAGGGGCACAACAATGCACAAACTGTCAGAGAAGTAATGGACAACAATCGTCCAAATATCTGTTGAGGGAAGGCAACGAGGCAGACTTCAAAGCGAGCCAGAATAGCAGGAAACAGATTTCAAGAGGTACATTGGAATTGCCTTTAAAGCACAGAAAGTGGGGCACAACTTCGACAATGATGCACATGGCCAAAAAGGGCGTATGCATCTTCTCCTGAATATATTCAGGAGAAAACGCATACGCCCTTTTTGGCCAAGCAAGCAACCGGGCAATGCAAATCTCAACTACAATGAAGTATCATTTCCCAGCGGTCAAAAGGGACATCCGCAAAATGTGTAAAAGCCAGAAAGGCAAGACAGGCAATGGAGAACTGGGAGCCTAGTTATGCTGATGGGCAGGATGTAAATTGCCAACTGCCTCTCTGGAGGAGTGCATTGTGTTCCCTAAAACAAGAAAACAACAGAGCTAAAGAGCCAAGGGCACTTCCATTCTAGGGAATATACCTTGGGAAAACTGAAAATCAATAAGATAGAGCCACCCCAAAATTTAGGGCTGCACTGCTTACAAGAACCTCAACTTGGGTACACCTTAAATATCCCAGGAAAGACAAAAATGGTTCAAAACATTGTGGTATTTACATGCGATGTAATATCCCTCAGCCATGAAATCAATGTCATAAGGCCAATAGCAGCAAAATGAGGAGATTCAGGTACGATGATTCTAAGTGAAATAAGTCACAGAGAAAAATAAATTTATCATAAGATATCACTTATGAAGGTGCTCTAAACATGGCTACATATGAACTGAGTTAGGAAAGAGAACAGAGCCTCACATTTAGAAAACACTCTTGTGCCTGCTTAAGGGGGAAGGAGAGGTGGGGTGATGCATAAAACCAGAGTTTGATATTAGTACAGGTACCGTACGAAAAACCAAATAGGGAATAGAAAAGACATACACTTTCCTCAGTGAAAGGGACTCAAAATGCCTTATTTCCCGCAGAGGAATATATCTGACTGGTAAGAATCTTAATATCTATGTATTGATATGTCTCCGTAAGGGAATCAAGTGTGTCTAGACTGGCATAAACATGGCAGTGAGAATCAGCTAAAACCCATTATAAAAACGAATTTCAAAAAGAAAACAAAAAAACAGGGAAATCCTTTACAATTCCTTCAGGGGTTCTGATGAAACCTGGAATGACCCTATCTACAACGACAGCTGGATGTGGCATAAGGCTGGACACTTGGGACTGAGAGGATTGGTGAGATTCGGTGAGCAAATGCAGACACTTTAAAGCAATAATGAGTGGCACACATTCCAAGGTTCCCAACTCTACAGGATGAAGTGAATATTACTACAGCTATAACATGTACGGGAAACCTAGAGAATGGACACACTGTGAATAAGAAAGGTTTCTAAAACTCAACTAATAATCCCTCTCCTGGTGCTCTGGTTTGACTTTCAAACTGCTTTACTATCAATCTCCTAACTTGGAGAGACAGCCAATTTAACCTCCTGTTTCGCACAGGTGGCCAATTTGGTAGAGAATGAAAGGGAGGAGGGAGAACCAATGAGAGAGTAGCTGTTAGGCATTTGGACGGGCACATGTCACTGTAATTTCGTGGAAGGAAGAAGAATTAACCGAAGTCTCAGACACCCGCCGGGAACCAGTATAGGTCCTGAACCAAAATTTTGGACTTGCGGTCAGCTCACAAAAAACGAGTTGAAAAATGGATCTCAGGGGCACAGCAATGCAAAAACTGGCAGAGTAGTAAAGGACAACAATCGTCCGAAAATCTGTTGAGGGAAGGCAACGAGGCGGACTTGAAAGTGAGCCAGAATAACAGGAAACAGATTTCAAGAGGTACATTGGAATCACATTTAAAGCAGAGGAAGAGGGGCACAACTTCGACAATGATGCACTTGGCCCAAAAGGGCGTATGTGTTTTCTCCTGAATATATTCAGGAGAAAACACATACGCCCTTTTCGGCCAAGCAAGAAAGGGGGCAATGCAAATCTGCACTACAATGAAGTATCACATCCCACCAGTCAAAACGGACATCCGCAAAATGTGTAAAAACCAGAAAGGCAAGATAGGCCCTGGAGAACAGGGAGCCTAGTTATGCTGAAGGAAAGGATGTAAATTGCCAACTGCCTCTCTGGAGGAGAGCATTGTGTTCCCTAAAACAAGTGAACAACAGAGCTACAGAGCCAAGGGCCATTACAGTCTAGGGAATATACCTTGGGAAAACTGAAAATCAATAAGACAGAGCCACCCCAAAATTTAGGGCTGCACTGCTTACAAGAACCTCAACTTGGGTACACCTTAAATATCCCAGGAAAGACAAAAATGGTTCAAGAAATTGTGTTACTTATGCACGATGGAATATCCGTCAGCCATGAAATCAATGTCATAAGGCGAGTAGTTTCAAAATGAGTGGATTCAGTTACGATGATTCTAAGTGAAATAAGTTACAGAGAAAAAGAAACTTCTCATAAGATATCACTTATGAAGGTCCTGTAAACATGGCTACACATGAACTGAGTTAGGAAAGAGAACAGAGTCTCACATTTAGAAAACACTCTTATGCCTGCTTAACAGGGAAGGAGAGGTAGGGTGATGCATAAAACCAGAGTTTGATATTAGTACAGGTACCGTTCCAAAAACCAAATACGGAATAGAAAATACTTACACTTTCCTCAGTGAAAGGGACTCAAAACGCCATATTTCCCGCAGAGGAATATATCTGACTGGTAAGAATCTTAAAACCTATATATTAGATATGTCTCCGTAAGGGAATCAAGTTTGTCTAGACTGGCATAAACATGGCAGTGAGAATCAGTTCAAACCCACTATAAAAAGGAATTTCAAAAACAAAACAAAAAAACAGGGAAATTCTTTACAATTCCTTCAGGGGCTCTGATGAAACCTGGAATGACCCTATCTACAACGACAGCTGGATGTGGCAAAAGGCTGCACACTTGGGACTGAGAGGATTGGTGAGATTCGGTCAGCAAATGCAGAACCTTTAAAACAATAACGAGTGGCCCACATTCCAAAGGTCCCAATTCTCCTGATTGAAGGGAATATTATTACAGCAATAACATGTACAGGAACCCTAGAGAATGGACACACTGTGAATATGAAAGATGTCTAAAACTCAACTAATAATCCCTTTCCTGGTGCTCCAGTTTTACTTTCCAACAGATTTACTACCAATCTCCCAACATGGAAAGACAGCCCCTTTAACCTCCTGGTTCGCACAGGTTGCCAATTTGGCAGAGGATGAAAGGGAATAGGGAGAACCAATGAGAGAGTAGCTGTTAGGCATTTGGACGGGCACATGTCACTCTAATTTCCCGGAAGGAAGAAGAATTAACCAAAGTCTCAGCCACCCGCCGCGAACCAGTATAGGTCTTGAACCAAAATTTGTACTTGAGGTCAACTCACAAAAAACAAGTTGAAAAATGGAGCTTAGGGGCACAGCAATGCACAAACTGTCAGAGAAGTAAAGGACAACAATCGTCCAAAAGTCTGTTGAGGGAATGCAATGAGGCGGACTTGAAAGCGAGCCAGAATAGCAGGAAACATATTTCAAGAGGTACATTGCAATCACCTTTAAAGCACAGGAAGAGGGGCACAACTTCGACAATGATGCATTTGGCCAAAAAGGGCGTATGCGTTTTCTCCTGAATATATTAAGGAGAAAACGCATACGTCCTTTTTGGCCAAGCAAGCAAGCGCGCAACGCAAATCTGAACTACAATGAAGTATCACTTCCCACCGGTCAAAAGGGGCATCCGCAAAATGTGTAAAAACCAGAAAGGCAAGACAGCCCTGTTGAACAGGGAGACTAGTTATGCTGATGGGCAGGATGTAAATTTCCAACTGCCTCTCTGGAGGAGTGCATTGTGTTCCCTAAAACAAGGAAAAAACAGAACAACAGAGCCAAGGGCACTTCCAGTCTAGGGAATATATCTTGGGAATACTGAATATCAATAAGACAGAGCCACCGCAAAATTTAGTGCTCCACTGCTTACAAGAACCTCAAATTGGGTACACCTTAAATATCCTAGGAAAGACAAAAATGGTTCAAGGAATTGTGATACTTACGTACAATGGAATACCCCTCAGCCATGAAATCAATGTTATAAGGCCAGTAGCAGCAAAATGAGTGGATTCAGGTACGATGATTCTAAGTGAAATAAGGCACAGAGAAAAAGAAACTTATCATAAGATATCACTTATGAAAGTCCTGTAAACTTGGCTACACATGAACTGAGTTAGGAAAGAGAACAGAGTCTCACATTTAGAAAACACTCTTATGCCTGCTTAACGGGGAAGGAGAGGTGGGGTGATGCATAAAACCAGAGTTTGATACTGGTACACGTACCGTTCCAAAAACCAAATACTGAATAGAAAAGACCTACACTTTCCTCAGTGAAATGGACTCAAAACCCCATATTTCTCGCAGAGGAATATATCTGACTAGTAAGAATCTTAAAACCTATGTATTGATAAGTCTCCATGATGATGGGCATGGTTCATTGTGATTACAGAGTTCATGGAGCATTGAGATGAAAAGTGGCATGGAGCATTTTGATTACAGTTGTCTTGGAGCATTGTGATGACAAGGGCATGGAGCATTGTGATGAGAAGGCCATTGAGCAGATTGATGACATGCGTCATGGAGATTGTGATGACAATAGCATGGAGCATTGTGATTACAGGGGTCTTGGAGCATTGTGATGACAAGGGTCATGAAGCCTTGTGATGACAAGGCCGTGGAACACTGTCATGACAGGGGTGAGGGAGTATTCTGATGACTAGTGATGGAACATTTTGATATCAGTGGTGAGAGAGCATTTTGATGAGAAGTACATGGAGCATTGTGATGACAAGTTTTATGGAGCATTCTGATGACAAGTTTGTGGAAAATTTTGATAACAAGCACATGGAGCATTGTGATAACAAGGGTCATGGAGCACTCTGCTGACAAAGGCATGGAGCATTGTGATGGCAAGGGTCACAGAGCATTGTGAATGAAAAGTTCATGGAGCATTATGGTGACAAATTTCACAGAGCCCTGTGATGACGAGGGCATGGACCATTTTGATGCCAAAGGTCATGAAGCATTGTGATGACTGGAATCACGGAGCATTGTGATGACAAGGGCATGGAGCATTGTGATGACAGGGGCATGGAGCATTGGTCTGACAAGTTTCATGGATTATTGAGATGACAGTGGGCATGGCGCATTGTGATGACAAGGGCATGCAGCATTGTTATGAGAAGGTCATTGAGTACTGTGCAGACAGTTGTCAGGGAGCATTGTGATGACATATGTCTTGGTGCATTGTGATGACAATGGCATGGAGCATTGTGAAGCCAAGTGTCATGGAGGATTGTGATGACAATGGTAATGGAGCATTGTGATGACAAGGGCTTGGAGCTTTTTGATGACAATGGTCATGGAGCACTGTGATGACAACGGCCACTGAGAATTTTGATGACAATGTCGTGAAGCACTGTGATGAAAAGCACTTGGAGCTTGCTATGACAGGGTTCATGGAGCATTGTGATGACAAGTGAATGGAGAATTGTGATGACAAGATCATGTAACATTGTGATGAGAAGTGTCATGGAGCATTGTGATGGCAAGACCGTGGAGCACTGTGATGAGAAGACCATGGATAATTGTGATGTCAAGCGTTATGCAGCACTGTAATGACAATGGCCATGGAGCATTGTGATGACATGTGTCATGGAGCACTGTGATGAGAAGTTCATGGAGCATTGGGATGACAATATTCATTGAGTATTGAGATGGCAGTGGTCATGGAGCATTGCGATGACAATGGAATGGAGCATTGTGATGACAAGGTCCTGGAGCATTGTGAGGAGAAGACCATGGAGCCTTGTGATGACAAGTGTCATGGAGCATTCTGATGAAAAGGGGTGTGGAGCATTGTGATTACATGGGTCTTGGAG
Organism: Hyperoodon ampullatus; assembly: GCF_949752795.1. NCBI lineage: Eukaryota > Metazoa > Chordata > Mammalia > Artiodactyla > Ziphiidae > Hyperoodon > Hyperoodon ampullatus. Next base: position 366,455 of record NW_027641043.1, on the reverse strand, counting down.
CATTGTGATGAAAATGGCATGGGTGATTGTGATGCAAAGGGCATGGAGCCTTGTCATGACAGGGTTCAATGAGCATACTGACGACAAGTGTCAGGGAGCATTATAATGACAAGTGTATTGAGCATTCTGATGATAAATGTCATGGAGCATTGTGATGAGAAGACCATGGATAATTGTGATGATGAGCATCATGGGGCGTTTTGATGACAAGTGTTATGGAACATTGTGATCACAAGGGTTTGGAGCATTGTGTTGACAGAGGTTATGGAGCATTCTGATTTCATTGTGATGACAATAGCATCAAGCATTATGATGATGGGCATGGTTCACTGTGATTACAGAGTTCATGGAGCATTGAGATGAAAATTGGCATGGAGCAATTTGATTACAGTTGTCTTGGAGCATTGTGATGACAATAGCATGGAGCATTGTGATTCCAAGTGTCATGGAGGATTGTGATGACAAAGGTAATGGAGCATTGTGATTACAAGGGCTTGGAGCATTGTGATGACAAAGGTCATGGAGCACTGTGCTGACAAGGGCATGGAGCATTGTGATGACAAGGTTCATGGAGCATTGTGCTGAGAAAGGCATGGAGCATTGTGATGACAAGTGTCACAAAGCATTTTGATGAAAAGTTCATGGAGCATTGTGGTGACAAATGTCATAGAGCCTTGTGATGACGATGGCATGGACCATTGTGATGACCAAGGTCATGAAGCATTTTGATGACTGGAGTCATGGATCATTGTGATGACAATGGCATGGAGCATTGTGATGACAGTGGCATGGAGCTTTGGTCTGACAAGTTTCATGGATTATTGTGATGGCAATGGGCATGGCTCCTTGTGATGACAAGGGCATGGAGCATGGTGATGACAACGTCATGCAGAATTGTGAAGACAGGTGTCAGGGAGCATTGTGATGACCTATGTCATGGACAATTGTGATGACAATGGCATGGAGCATTGTGATGCCAAGGGTTATGGAGGATTGTGATGACAAAGGTAATGGAGCATTGTGATGACAAGGGTTTGGAGCTTTGTGATAACAAGGGCCATTGACAATTTTGATGACAAATTCGTGAAGCATTGTGATGACAAGTGCATGAAGCTTGCTAGAACAGGGGTCATGGAGCATTGCAATGACAAGGGCATGGAGAATTTTGATGAAAAAAGCATGTAAAATTGTGATGAGATGTGTCAAAGAGCATTGTGATGACAACGACGTGGAGAATACTGATGACCAGGGCATGGAGCATTGTGATGGCAAGACTGGGGACCATTGTGATGTGTGGACCATGGATAATTGTGATGACGGGCGTCATGGAGCACTGTAGTGACAAGGGGCATGGAGCATTGTGATAACTGGTGTCATGGATCATTGTGATGACAGGGGTCATGGAGCATGGTGATGACAAGGTTCATGGAGCATTCGGACGACAAGCTTGTGGAGTATTATGATGACAATTGCATGGAGCATTGTGATGAAAAGGCCATTGAGCATTGTGATGACAAGGGCAAGGAGCAATGTGATGAGAGTATTCATGGAGCATTGTGATGACAATGGCATGTAGTACTGTGATGCCAAGGATCATGGAGCTTTGTGATGACAAAGGTCATGGAGCATTTTGATGACAAGTGCGTGGTGCATTGTGATGAGAAGGGCAGGGAGCATTGTGATGACAGGGTCATGGAGCAATTTGATGAAAAGGGTCAGGGAACATTTTGATGACAGGGGTCATGGAACATTGTGATGTCAGTGGTCATGGAGCATTGTGATGATAAGGGCATGTAGCATTTTGATGACAGGGGTCATGGAACATTGTGATGACAGGGGTGAGGGAGTATTGTGATGACTAGTGATGGAACATTGTGATATCAGTGGTGAGAGAGCATTTAGATGAGAAGTGCATGGAGCATTGTGATAAAAATGTTTATGGAGCATTTTGATGACAAGGTTGTGGAGCATTGTGATAAAAATGTTTATGGAGCATTTTGATGACAAGGTTGTGGAGCATTGTGATGACAAGTGCATGGCACATTGTGATGACATGTGTCTCGGATCATTGTGTTGAGAAGCACATGGAACATTGTGATGACAAGGGTCATGGAGCATTGTGCTGACAAAGGCATGGAGCATTGTGATGACAAGTGTTACAGAGCATTGTGATGACGAGGGGATGGACCATTGTGTTGACAAAGGTCATAAAGCATTGTGATGACTGGAGTCAAGGAACATTATGATGTGAGGGGCAATGGAGCATTGTGATTACAAGGGCATGGAGCACTGTGATGACAGGGGCATGGAGCATTGGTCTGACAAGTTTCATGGATTATTGCTATGACAGTGGGCATGGAGCATTGTGATGACAGAGGTCATGGATCATTTTCATTTCAAGGACCATGGCGCATTGTGAAGACAAGGGCATCAAGCAATGTGAACCCAAGTTTCATCGAGGATTTTGATGACAATGGGAATGGAGCATTGTGATGACAAGTACATGAAGCATTTTGCTGACAAATGCATGGAACATTTTGATGACAATGTTTATGGAGCACTGTGATGACAAGCGTCACTGAACATTGTGATTACAGGGGTCATGGAGAATTGGGATAACAAGGGCATGGATCATTGTGATGACAAGGGTCATGGAGCATTTTGATGACAAGAGTCCCGGATCATTGTGTTGTCAGGGGTGATGCATCGTTGTGATGACTGTGGTCATGGAGCATTGTGATGACAGCGGTCATGGAGCATTGTGATGACAAGGGCATGGTGCATTGTGAATGAGAAGGCCATGAAGCATTCTGATGACATGCGTCATGGAGCTTTGTGATGACAAGGGCATGGAGCATTGTGATTACAGGGTCTTGGAGCATTGTGATGACAAGTGTCATGGAGTCTTGTGATGACAAGGCCGTGGAACCTTGTGAAGGCAGGGGTCATGGAGCATTGTTATGACAGGAGTAATGGAGCATTGTGATGACAAGGGCATGGAGCATTGGTCTGAAAAGTTTCATGGATTATTGTGATGAGACTGTGCATGGAGCATTATGATAACAAGGGCAAGGTACACTTAGATACATGGGTCATGGAGGATTGTAATGACAAGGGCATGGAGCATTGTGATGAGAAGGGCATTGAGCATCGTGATAACAAGCGTCTTGGAGATTTGTGATGACAAGGGAATGGAGAAATATGATGAGAGGCTTCATGTAGCATTGTGATGACAATGGCATGGAGCATTGTGATGCCAAGGGTCATGGAGCTTTGTGATGACAAAGGTCATGTAGCATTTTGATGACAAGGGAGTGGTACGTTGTGACGATCAGGGCATGTAGCATTGTGATGACTGGGGTCATGGAACATTGTGATGAAAGGGGTTAGGGAGTATTGTGATGATTAGTGATGGAACATTGTGATATCAGTGGTGAGAGAGAATTTTCTTGAGAAGTGAATGGAGTATTGTGATGACAAGTTTTATGGTGCATTGTGATGACAAAGATGAGAAGCATTGTGTTGACAAGCGCATGGCACCTTGTGATGACATCAGTCATGGAGCAGTGTGCTGACAAGCTCATGGAGCATTGTGATGACAAGTGTATTGAGCATTGTGATGACAAATGTCATGGGGCATTGTGATGAGAAGACCATTAATAATTGTGATGACGAGCGTAATGGGTCATTGTGATGACAACTGTTATGGAACGTTGTGAACACAAGGGTTTGGAACATTGTGATTATAGAGGTCATGGAGCATTTTGATTTCATTGTGATGAAAATAGCATGAAGCATTATGATGATGGGCATGGATCATTGTGATGACAGGGTTCATGGAACATTGAGATGAAAAGGGGCAAGGAGCATTTTGATTAAAGGGATCTTGGAGCATTGTGATGAGAAGGTCATGGAGCATTGGGCTGAAAATATTCATGGAGTATTGTGATGGCAGGGGTCATGGAGCATTGTGATGAAAAGGGTCACGGAGCTCTGTGATGAAAAGCGTCATGGAGCATTCTGATTACAGGGTTCATGGAGCATTGGGATGACAGGGTTCATGGGGCATTGGTCTGATAAATTTCTTGGATTATTGTGATGACAGTGGGCATGGTGCATTGTGATAAAAAGGGCATGAAGCATTGTTATGACAAGGTCATAGATTATTGTGAAGACAGGTGTCAGGGACCATTGTGGTGACATATGTCATGATCCATTGTGATGACAATGGCATGGAGCACTGTGATGCCAAGTGTCATGGAGAAATGTGATGACAAATATAATGGAGCATTGTGATGACAAGGGCTTGGAGCCTTGTGATGACAAGGGTTATGGAGCATTGTGATGACAAGTGTCATGGAGCATTTTGATGACAAGAGTCCAGGATCATTGTGTTGTCAGGGCTCATGGATCGTTGTGATGACAGTGGTCATGGAGCATAGTGATGACTGGGTTCATGGGGCATTGTGAAGTGAAGGTCATTGAGCATTGGGTTGTAAAAATTCATGGAGTATTGTGATGACACGGGTCATGGAGCATTTTGATGACAAGGGAATGGAGCATTGTGATGAAAAGGGCATGGAGCATGTTGGTGAGAAGGCAATGGAGCATTTTGAAGACATGCTTCATTAAGCATTATGATGACAAGGGCATGGAGCATTGCGATTAGAGGGGTCTTGGAGTATTGTGATGAAAAGTGCAAGGATTTTTGTGATGAAAAATGCATGGAGCCTTGTCATGACAGGTTTCAAGGAGCATATTGACGACCATTGTCAGGGAGCATTGTGATGACAAGTTTATTGAGCATTGTGATGCCAAAGGTCATGGAGTATTGTGAATAAAATACCATGGATAATTGTGATGATTAGCGTCATGGGGCGTTGTGATGACAAGTGTTATGGAACATTGTGATCACAAGGGTTTAGAGCATTGTGATGAGAGAGGTCATGGAGCATTTTGATTTCATTTTGATGACAATAGCATGAAGCATAATGATGATGGGCATGGTGCACTGTGATGACAGGGTTCATGGAGCATTGAGATGAAAAGGGGCATGGAGCATTGTGATTACAGGGGTCTTGGAGCATTGCGATGACCAGGTCATGGAGCATTGTGATGAGAAGGCGAAGGCGCATTATGATGACATGCGTCATGGAGCTTTGTGATGACAAAGGCATGGAGCATTGTGATTACAGGTGTCATGAAGCATTGTGATGACAAGGGTCATGGAGCCTTGTGATGAGAAGGCCGTGGAACATTGTAATGACAGTTTTTATGGAGCATTGTTATAACAGGGGTAATGGAGCATTTTCATGACAAGGGCATGGAGCATTGGTCTGAAAATTTTCATGGATTATTGTGATGAGAGGTGGCATGGAGCATTGTGATGACAAGGGCACGGAACACTGTGATACATGGGTCATGGAGGATTGTAATGACAAGCCTTGGAGCTCTGTGTTAAGAAGAGCATCGAGCATTGTGATGAAAAGCATCATGGAGCCTGTTATGACAAGGACATGTAACAATGTGATGAGAGGGTTCATGGAGCATTTTGATGACAATGGCATGGAGCATTGTGATGTCAAGGGTCACGGAGATTTGTGATGACAAAGGTCATGGTGGGTTTTGATGACAAGGGCGTGGTGCACTGTGATGAGAAGGGCAGTGAGCATTGTGATGAAAGAGTCATGGAGCAATTTGATGAAAAGTGTTATGGGACATTTTGATGACAGGAGTTATGGAATATTGTGATGTCAGGGGTCAGGGAGCATTGTGATGAAAAGGGTCATCGAGAATTGTGATGACTGGGGTCATGGAACATTGTGATGACAGGGGTGAGGGAGTATTGTGATGACAATTGATGGAACATTATGATATCATTGATGGGAGAGCCTTTTGATGGGAAGTGCATGGAGCATTGTGACAACAAGGTTTATGGAGCACTGTGATGACAAGGTTGTGGAGCATTGTGATGACAAGCACATGTCGCATTGTGATGACACAGGTCATGGGGCATTTTGCGGACAAGTGCATGGAGCATTGTGATGACAAGTGTCATGGAGCACTGTGCTGACAAAGGCATGGAGCATAGTTATAACATGAGTTAGAGAACATTGTGATGAAAATTTCATGGAGAATTGTGGTGACAAATGTCACAGAGCCTTTTAATGACGAAGGCATGGACCATTTTGATGACAGGGGTCATGGAGCATTTTGATGACTGTGGTCATGGAGCATTGTGAAGACATGGGTCATGGAGCATTGTAATGAGACGGTCATTGAGCATTGTGCTGAAAATGTACATGTAGTATTGTGATGACAGGGGTCATGGAGCATTGTGATGACAAGGGAATGGAGCACTGTGATGACAAGGTCCTGGAGCATTGTGATGAGAGGACCATGGAGCCTTGTGATGACAAGGTGAATGGAGCATTGTGATTACAGGGGTTTTGTAGCATTGTGATGACAAGGGCATGGAGCATTGTGATGTGAAGGCCATGGAGCATTCTGATGACATGCGTCATTGAGCTTTGTGATGACAAGGACATGGAGCATTGTGATTACAGGAGTCTTGGAGCATTGTGATGAAAAGGGCATGGATCATTGTGATGAAAATTGCATGGAGCCTTGTCATGACAGGGTTCAAGGAGCATACTGATGAGAAGTGTCAGGGAGCATTGTGATGATAAGTGTATTGAGCATTGTGATGACAAAGATCAAGGAGAATTGTGATGAGAAGACCATTGATAATTGTGATGACCAGCCTCATGGGGCATTGTGATGACAAGAGTTATGGAACATTGTGATCAGAAGGGTTTGGACCATTGTGATGACAGAAGTCAGTGAGCATTTTGATTTCATTGTGATGACAATAGCATGAAATATTATGGTGATGGGCATGGTGCAATTTGATGACAGTGTTCATGGAGCATTGAGATGAAAAGGGGCATGGAGCACTGTGATTACAGTGGTCTTGGAGCATTGTGATGACAAGGGCAAGGAGCATTGTGATGAGAAGGCCATGGAGGATTCTGATGACTTGCGTCATGGAGCTTTGTGACGACAAGGGCATGGAGCATTTGATTAGAGGGGTCTTGGAGCATTGTGATGACAATGTTCATGGAGGCTTGTGATGACAAGGCCGTGGAACTTTGTGATGGCAGGAGTCATGGAGCATTGTTATGACAAGGGCACGGAACACGGTGATACATAGATCATGCAGGATTGTAATGACAAGGACATGTAGCATTGTGATGAGAAGGGCATCTAGCGTTGTGATGACAAGCCTCATGGAGATTTGTGATGACAAGTGCAAGGAGCAATGTGATGAGAGTGTTCATGGAGCATTGTGATGACAAGTGCAAGGAGCAATATGATGAGAGTGTTCATGGAGCATTGTGATGACAATGGAATGGAGCATTGTGATGCCAAGTGTCATGGATCTTTGTTATGACAAAGGTCATGGAGCATTTTGATAACAAGAGCGTGGTGCATTGTGATGAGAAGTGCAGGGAGCATTGTGATGACATGGGTTATGGAGCATTGTGCTTACACGCCCATCGAGCATTGTGCTGACAATGGTCATGGAGCATTGTGTTGACAATGGCATGGAACTTTTAGATGACAAGGGTCATAGAGCACTGTGATGAATAGTTCATGGAGCATTGTGGTGACAAAGGTCACAAAGCCTTGTGTGACGAGGTCATGGAACATTGTGATGACAAATGTCATGAAGCACTGTGATGACTGTAGTCACGGAGCATTGTGATGACAGTGTACTTGGAGCACTGTGATGCCAAGGGCATGGAGAATTGTGATGAGAAGGCCATGGAGCATTCAGATGACATGTATCATGGAGCTTTGAGATGACAAGGTCAGGGAGCATTGTGATTACAGGGTTCTTGCAGCACTGTGATGAAAAGGGAAAGGATCATTGTGATGAAAAAGGCATGGAGCCTTTTCATGACAGGGTTCATGGAGCATACTGATGACAAGTGTCAGGGAGCATTGTGGTGATAAGTGTATTGAGGATTGTGGTGACAAAGGTCATGGAGCATTGTGATGATTAAACCATTCATAGTTGTGATGATGAGCCTCATGGGGCATTGTGATGAAAAGTATTATGGAACATTGTGATCACAAGGGTTTTTAGCATTGTGATGACAGATATCATGGAGCATTTTGATTTCATTGTGATGGCAATAGCATGAAACATTTTGATGATGTGCATGGTGCATTGTGATGACAGGGTTCATGGAGCATTGAGATAAAAAGGGGCATGGAACACTGTGATTACAGGGGTCTTGGAGCATTGTGATGACAAGGGCATGGAGCATTGTGATGAGAAGGCCATGGAGCATTCTGATGACATGCTTCATAGATATTTGTGATGACACGGGCATGGAGCATTGTGATTACAGGGGTCTTGGAGCATTGTTATGACAAGGGTCATGGAGCCTTGGATGACAAGGCCGTGGAACATTGTGATGGCAGGGATCATGGAGCATTGTTATGACATGGTTTATGGAGCATTGTGATGACAAAGGCATCGAGCATTGTGATGACAGGGGCATGGAACTTTGGTCTGACAAGTTTCATAGATCATTGTGATGACAGTGGGCATGATACATTGTGATGACAAGGGCATGGAGCATTGTGATGACAAGATCAGGGAGTATTGTGAAGACAGGTGTCAGGGAGCATTTTGATGAAATATGTCATGGTCCATTGCGATGACAATTGCATGGAGCATTGTGATGCCAAGTGTCATAGAGGATTGTGATGACAAACATAATGGAGCATTTTGATGACAAGGGTTTAGAGCCTCTTGATGACAAGAGTCTTGGCGCAGTGTGATGACAAGGGCATGGAGCATTGTGATGACAGGGGCATGGAACATTTGTCTGACAAGTTTCATGGATTATTGTGATGACAGTGGGCATGGCACATTGTGATGACAAGAGCATGGAGCATTGTGTTGACAAAGGTCACAGGGCCTTGTGTGACGTGGGCATGGAACATTGTGATGACAAATGTCATAAAGCATTGTGATGACTGGAGTCACGGAGCATTGTGATGACAGGGTTCATGGAGCATTGTTATGACAAGGGCATAGAGCACTGTGATGACAGGGCCATGGAACATTGGTCTGACAAGTTTCATGGATTATTGTGATGACAGTGGGCATGGCTCATTGTGATGACAAGGGCATGAAGCATTGGGATGACAAGGTCATGGAGTATTGTGAAGACAGGTGTCAGGGAACATAGTGATGACATATGTCATGGTCCATTGTGATGACAATGGCATGAAGCATTGTGATGACAAGAGTCATGGAAGATTGTGATGACAAAGGTAATGGAGCATTTTGATGACAAGGGTTTGGAGCACCGTGATGACAAGGGTCATGGAGCATTGTGATGACAAGGGCATGGAGCATTGTAATGAAAAGGGCACAGAACACTCTGATACATAGATCATACAGGAATGTAATGACAAGGTCATGGAGCATTGTGATGAGAAGTGCATCGAGCGTTGTGATGACAAGTGTTATGGAACATTGTGATCACAAGTGTTTGGAGCATTGTGATGACAGAGGTCCTGGAGCATATTGATTTCATTTTGATGACAATAGCATGAAGCATTATGATGATGGGCTTGGTGCATTGTGATGACACGGTTCATGGAGCATTGAGATGAAAAGGGGCATGGAGCATTGTGATCAGAGGTGTCTTGGACCATTGTGATGACAAGGGCATGGAGCATTGTGATGACAAGGTCATGGAGTATTGTGAAGATAGGTGTCAGGGAGCACTGTGATGACATGTCATTGTCCATTGAGATGACAATGGCATGGAGCATTGTGATACCAAGTGTCATGGAGGATTGTGATGACAAAGGTAATGGAGCATTTTGATGACAAGGGCTTGGGACATTGTGATGAGAAGCGTCATGGAGCATTGTGATGACAAGTGCTTGGAACATTGTGATGACAAGGGTCATGGAGCATTGTGATGACAGTGGCATGGAGAATTTTGATGACAACGTCGTGAAGCATTGTCATGACAAGCGCATGGAGCCTGCTATGACAGGGGTCATAGAGCATTGCGATGACAAGTGCCCGGAGAATTGTAATAAAAGATCATGTAACATTGTGATAAGAAGTGTCAAGGAGCATTGTGATGACAAGGACGTGGAGAATTGTGATGACATGAGACATGGAGCATTGTGATGACCAGGGCATGGAGCATTGTGATGGCAAGACCGTGGAGCATTGTGATGAGAAGATCACGGATAATTGTGATGACGAGCGTCATGGAGCACTGTAATGACAAGGGTCATGGAGCATTGTGATTACAGGGGTCTTGGAGCATTGTGATGACAAGGGCATGGAGCATTGTGATTACAGTGGTCTTGGAGCACTGTGAAGACAAGGGTCATGGAGCCTTGGATGACAAGGCCGTGGAACATTGTGATGGCAGGGGTCATGGAGCATTGTCATGACAGGGGTAATGTAGCATTGTGGTGACAAGGGTATGGAGCAATATGATGAGAGGTTTCATGTTGCATTGTGATGAAATGTCATGGAGCATTGTGATGCCAAGGGTCATGGAGCTTTGTGATGACAAAAGTCATGGAGCATTTTGATGACAATGTCGTGGTGCATTTTGATGAGAAGTGCAGGGAGCATTGTGATGACAGGGTCATGGAACAAATTCATGAAAAGTGTCATGGAACATTTTGATGACAGGGGTTATGGAACATTGTGATGTCATGGGACATGGAGCATTTTGATGAAAAGGGTCATGGAGCATTCTGATGAAAAGGTGCATGGAGCATTGTGATTAAAGGGGTTTTGAAAAATTGTGATGACAAGGGCAAGGAGCATTTTGATGGGAAGGCAAAGGAGCATTCTGATGACATGCGTCATGGAGCTTTATGATGACAAGGACATGGAGCATTGTGGTGACAAAGGTCACAGAGCCTTGGGTGACGAGGGCATGGACCATTGTGAGGACAAAGGTCATGAAGCATTGTGAAGACTGGTGTCACGGAGCATTGAGATGACAGGGGTCATGGAGCATTGTGATGACAAGGGCATGGAGCATTGCGATGACAGTGGCATGGAACATTGGTCTGACAAGATTCATGGATTCTTGTGATGACAATGGGCATGGCACATTGTGATGACAAGGGCATGGAACATTGTGATGACAAGGTCATGGAGTATTGTGAAGAGAGGTGTCAGGGATCATTGTGATGACATATGTCATTGTCCATTGTGATGAACATGGCATGGAGCATTGGGATACCAAGTGTCATGGAGCATTGTGATGACAAAGGTAATGGAGCATTTTGATGACAAGGGCTTGGGACATTGTGATGACAAGCGTCATGGAGCATTGTGATGACAAGGGCATGGAGCATTGTGATGACAAGGGCCATTGAGAATTTTGATGACAACGTCATGAAGCATTGTAATGACAAGCACATGGAGCTTGCTATGACGGGGTCATAGAGCATTGCGATGACAAGTGCAAGGAGAATTGTGATGACAAGGTCATGTAACATTGTGATAAGAAGTGTCACGGAGCATTTTGATGACAAGGACGTGGAGCATTGTGATGGCAAGACCGTGGAGCATTGTGATGAGAAGATCACGGATAACTGTGATGACGAGCGTCATGGATCACTGTAATGACAAGGGCCATGTAGAATTGTGATTACAGGTGTCTTGGAGCACTGTGATGACAAGGGAATGGAGCATTGTGATGGAAGGCCATGGAGCATTCTGATGACATGTGTCATGAATCATTGAGACAGCAAGGGTATGGAGCATTGTGATTACAGAGGTCTTGGAGCACTGTGATGACAAGGGTCATGGAGCCTTGAATGACAAGGCCGTGGAACATTGTGATGGCATGTGTCTTGGAGCATTGTTATGACAGGGGTAATGGAGCATTGTGATGACAAGGGCATGGAACATTGGTCTCAAAATTTCATGGATTATTGTGATGAGTTTCGATATGGAACATTGTGATGACTAGGGCACGGAACACTGTCATACATGTGTCATGGAGGATTGTAATGACAAGGGCATGGAGCATTGTGATGAGAAGAGTATCGAGCATTGTGATGAAAAGCATCATGGAGCATTGTGCTGACAAGGGCATGGAGCAATGTGAAGAGAGGTTTCATGTAGCATTGTGATGAAATGGCCCGGAGCATTGTGATGCCAAGTGTCATGGAGATTTGTGATGACAAAGTCATGGAGCATTTTGATGACAAGGTCGTGGTGCATTGTGATGAGAAGTGCAGGGAGCATTGTGATGACAGGGTGATGGAGCAAATTGATGAAAAGTGTCATGGAACATTTTGATAACAGGGGTTATGGAACATTGTGATGTGAGGGGTAATAGAGCATTTTGATGAAAAGGGTCATGGAGCATTCTGATGATAAGGTTCATGGAGCATTGTGATTACAGGGGTTTTGAAGCATTGTGATGACAAGGGCATGGAGTATTGTGAAGAGAAGGCAATGGAGCATTCTGATGACATGCGTCATGGAGCTTCATGATGACAAGGACATGGAGCATTGTGATTACAGGGGTCTTGGAGCATTGTGATGAAAAGGGAATGGATCATTGTGATGAAAAATGCATAAATCCTTGCCATGACAGGGTTCAAGGAGCATACTGATGACAACTGTCAGGGAGCATTGTGATGATAAGTGTTTTGAGCATTGTGATGACAAAGGTCATGGAGCATTGTGATGAGAAGTCCAATGATAATTGTGATGACCAGCGTCATAGGGCATTGTGATGACAAGTGTTATGGAACATTGTGATCAGAAGGGTTTGGTGCATTGTGATGACAGAGGTCATTGAGCATTTTGATTTCATTGTGATGACAATAGCATGAAATATTATGGTGATGGTCACGGTCCATTGTGATGACAGGGTTCATGGAGCATTGAGATGAAAAGGGGCATGGAGCATTGTGATTATAGGCCTGTTGGAGCATTGTGATGACAAGGACATGGAACATTGTGATGAGAAGGCCATGGAGCATTCAGAAGACATGCGTCATGGAGCTTTGTGATGACAAGGGAATGGAGCATTGTGATTACAGTGGTCTTGGTGCATTGTGATGAAAAGGGTCATCGAGGCTTGTGATGAAGAGGCTGTGGAACCTTGTGATGGCAGGGGTCATGGATCATTGTTATGACAGGGATAATGGAACTTTGTGATGACAAAGGTCATGGGGCATTTTGATGACAAGGGCGTGGTGCATTGTGATGAGAAGGGCAGGGAGCATTGTGATGACAGCGTCATGGAGCAATTTGATGAAAAGTGTCATGGAATATTTTGATGAGAGGGGTTATGGAACATTGTGATGTCAGGGGTCATGAAGCATTGTGATGAAATGGTTCATGGAGCATTTTGTGACAGGGGATATGGAACATTGTGATGTCAGGGGTTATGGAGCATTGTGATAATAAGGGCCTGTAGCACTGTGATGACAGGGGTCATGGAACATTGTGATGACAGGGAAGAGGGAGTATTGTGATGACTAGTGATGGAACATTGTGTTATATGTGTTGAGACAGCATTTTGATGAGAAGTGCATGGAGCATTGTGATGACAAGTATTATGGAGCAAAGCTATGAAAAGGATGTGGAGCATTGTGATGACTAGCACATGGCACATTGTGATGACATAGGTCAAGGTGCATTGTGCTGACAAACGCATGGAGCATTTTGATGACAAGTGTCATGGAGCATTGTGCTGACAAAGGCATGGAGCATTGTGATGACTAGGGAAAAAGAGCATTGTGATGAAAAGTTCATGGTGCATTGTAGTGACAAAGATTACAGAGCCTTGTGTGAAGAGGGCATGGATCATTGGTCTGACAAGTTTCATGGAATATTGTGATGACAGTGGGCATGGAGCATTGTGATGACAAGGGCACGGAGCATTGTGGTGACAAAGGTCATGAAGCATTGTGATGACTGGAGTCACGGAGCATTGTGATGACAATGGCATGGAGCATTGTGATACCAAGTGTCATGGAGGATTGTGAGGACAAATGTAATGGAGCATTTTGATGACAAGGGCTTTGTACTTTGTGATGACAAGGGTCATGGAGCATTGCGATGACAAGTGCTTTGAGAATTTTGATGACAACGTCGTGAAGCATTGTGATGACAAGCGCATGGAGCTTGCTATGACAGGGGTCATAGAGCATTGCGATGACAAGTGCATGGAGAATTGTGATGAAAATACCATGTAACATTGTGATAAGAAGTGTCATGGAGCATTGTGATGACAAGGACGTGGAGAATTATGATGACATGGGACATGGAGCATTGTGATGACCAGGGCATGGAGCATTGTAATGGCAAGACCGTGGAGCATTTTGATGAGAAGATCACGGATAATTGTGATGACGAGCGTCATGGAGCACTGTAATGACAAGGGGCATGGAGCATTGTGATTACAGGGGTCTTGGAGCATTGTGATGACAAGGGCATGGAGCATTTTGATGAGAAGCCCACGGAGAATTCTGATGACATGCGTCATGAATCTTTGTGACGACAAGGGCATGGAGCATTGTGATTTCATGGGTATTGGAGCACTGTGATGACAAGGGTCATGGAGCCTTGGATGACAAGGCCGTGGAACATTTTGATGGCAGGGGTCATGGAGCATTTCTATGACAGGGGTAAAGGAGCATTGTGATGACAAGGGCATGGAACATTGGTCTGAAAATTTCATGGATTATTGTGATGAGATTCGGCATGGAGCATTGTGATGACTATGGCACGGAGCACTGTGATACATGTGTCATGGGGGATTGTAATGACAAGGGCATGGAACATTGTGATGAGAAGAGTATGGAGCATTGTGATGACAAGCGTCATGGAGCATTGTGCTGACAAGGGCATGGAGCAATGTGATGAGAGGTTTCATGTAGCATTGTGATGAAATGGCATGGAGCATTGTGATGCAAAGGGTCATGGAGCTTTGTGATGACAAACGTCATGGAGCATTTTGATGACAAGGTCGTGGTGCATTGTGATGAGAAGGGCAGGGAGCATTGTGATGACAGGGTCATGGAGCAAATTGATGAAAAGTGTCATGGAACATTTTGATTACAGGGGTTATGGAACATTGTGATGTGAAGGGTAATGGAGCAGTTTGATGAAAAGGGTCATGGAGCATTCTGATGAAAAGGTTCATGGAGCATTGTGATTACAGGGGTTTTGAAGCATTGTGATGACAAGGGATGGAGTATTGTGATGAGAAGGCAATGGAGCATTCTGATGACATGTGTCATGGAGCTTTGTGATGACAAGTACTTGGAGCATTTTGATTGCAGGGGTCTCGGAGCATTGTGATGGAAAGGGAATGGATCATTGTGATGAAAAATGCATGGAGCCTTGTCATGACAGGTTTCAAGGAGCATACTGATGACAACAGTCATGGAGCATTGTGATGATAAGTGTATTGAGCATTGTGATGACAAAGATCATGGAGCATTTTGATGAGAAGTCCATGGATAATTGTGATGACCAGCCTCATGGGGCATTGTGATGACAAGTGTTATGGAATATTGTGATCAGAAGGGGTTGGTGCATTGTGATGACAGAGGTCATTGAGCAGTTTGATTTCATTTTGATGACAACAGCATGAAATATTATGGTGATGGACCCGGTGCATTTTGATGACAGTGTTCATGGAGCATTGAGATGAAAAGGGGCATGGAGCATTGTGATTACAGGGCTGTTGGAGCATTGTGATGACAAGGGCATGGAGCATTGTGATAACAGGGGTCTTGGAGCATTGTGATGACAAGGGTCATGGAGGCTTGTGATTAAAAGGCCGCGGAACCTTTTGATGGCAGGGGTCATGGATCATTGTTATGACAGGGGTAATGGAGCTTTGTGATGACAAAGGTCATGGGGCATTTTGATGACAAGGGCGTGGTGCATTGTGATGAGTAGGGCAGAGAGCATTGTGATGAAAGAGTCATGGAGCAATTTGATGAAAAGGGTCATGGAATATTTTGATGACAGGGGTTATGGAACATTGTGATATCAGGGGTCATGGAGCATTGTGATGACTAGGGACAAAGAGCATTGTGATGAAAAGTTCATGGAGCATTGTGGTGACAAAGATTACAGAGCCTTGTGTGAAGAGGGCATGGATCATTGGTCTGACAATTTTCATGGAATATTGTGATGACAGTGGGCATAGAGCATTGTGATGAAAAGGGCATGGAGCATTGTGGTGACAAAGGTCTTGAAGCATTGCGATGACTGGAGTCACGGAGCATTGTGATGACAATGGCATGGAGCATTGTGATACCAAGTGTCATGGAGGATTGTGATGACAAAGGTAATGGAGCATTTTGATGACAAGGGCTTGGGACGTTGTGATGACAAGGATCATGGAGCATTGCGATGACAAGTGCCATTGAGAATTTTGATGAAAACGTCGTGAAGCATTGTGATGACAAGCACATGGAGCTTGCTATGACAGTGGTAATAGAGCATTGCGATGACAAGTGCATGGAGAATTGTGATGAAAAGATCATGTAACATTGTGATAAGAAGTGTCGTGCAGCATTGTGATGACAAGGACGTGGAGAATTGTGATGACATGGGACATGGAGCATTGTGATGACCAGAGCATGGAGCATTGTGATGGCAAGACCATGGAGCATTGTGATGAGAAGATCACGGATAATTGTGATGACGAGCGTGATTGAGCACTGTAATGACAAGGGGCATGGAGCATTGTGATTAAAGGGGTCTTGGAGCATTGTGATGACAAGGTCATGGAGCATTGTGATGAGAAGGCCTCGGAGCATTCTCATGACATGCGTCATGAATCTTTGTGACGAAAAAGGCATGGAGCATTGTGATTACAGGGGTCTTGGAGAACTGTGATGACAAGGGTCATGGAGGGTTGGATGACAAGGCCGTGGAACATTGTGATGGCAGGGGTCATGGAGCATTGTTATGACAGGGGTAATGGAGCATGTGATGACAAGGGCATGGGACATTAGTCTGAAAATTTCATGGATTATTGTGATGAGATTCGGCATGGAGCATTGTGATGACTAGTGCACGGAACACTTGATACATGTGTCATGGAGGATTGTAATGACAAGGGCATGGAGCATTGTGATGAGAAGAGTATCGAGCATTGTGATGACAAGCGTCATGGAGCCTTGTGCTGACAATGGCATGGAGCATAGTGAAGACATGGGTAAAAGATCATTGTGATGAAATTTTCATAGAGCATTGTGGTGACAAATTTCACAGAGCCTTTTGATGAAGTGGGCATGGACCAGTGTGATGACAAGATACTGGATTATTGTGATGAGAGGACCATGGAGCCTTTTGGTGACAATTCTCATGGAGCATTCTGATGAAAAGGGGCATGGAGCATTGTGATTACAGGGGTATTGGATCCTTGTGATGACAAGACCGTAGAACATTGTGAAGGCAGGGTTCATGGAGCATAGTTATGACATGGGCAATGGAGGATTGTGATGAAAAGAGCATCGAGCATTGGTCTGAAAACTTTCATGGATTACTGTGATGAGAGTGGGCATAGAGCATTGTGATGACAAGGGCACGGAACACTGTGATACATGGATCATGGAGGTTTGTAATTACAAGGGCATGGGGCAATGTGATGAGAGGCTTCATGGAGCATTGTGATGACAAGGGCATGGAGCATTGTGATGACAAGGGTCATGGAGCATTTTGAATACAAGATTCGCATATCATTGTGTTGTCAGGGGTCATGGAGCTCTGTGATGACAGGGGTCATGGAGCATTGTTATGACAGGGTCATGGAGCATAGTGATAAGAAGGTCATGGAGCATTGGGCTTAAAATATTCATGGAGTATTGTGATGACAGGGTAATGGGGCACTGTGATGACAAGGTCCTGTGGCATTGCGATGAGAAAACCATGGAGCCTTGTGATGACAAGTCTCATGGAGCATTCTGATGAAAATGTGCATGGAGCATTGTGATTAAAGGGGTCATGAAACATTGTGATGAAAATGGCATGGAGCATTGTGATGCCAAGGGTCATGGAGTTTGTGATGACAAAGTTCATGGAGCATTTTGATGACAAGGTCGTGGTGCATTGTGATGAAAAGGGCAGGTTGCATTTTGATGACAGGGTCATGGAGCAATTTGATGAAAAGTATCATGGAATATTTTGATGACAGTGGTTATGGAACATTGTGATGTCAGGGGTCATGGAGGATTGTGATGAAAAGGGTCATGGAGCATTTTGATGACAGGGGTTATGGCACATTGTGATGTCAGGGTTCATGGAGCATTGTGATGATAAGGTCATGTAGCATTGTCATGACACGGATCATGGAACATTGTGATGACAGGGGGGAGAGAGCATTTTAATGAGAAGTGCATGGAGCATTGTGATGACAAGGTTTTTGGAGCACTGTAATGACAAGGATGTGGAGCACTGTGATGACAAGCGCATGACGCTTTGTGATGACATGGGTTGTGGAGCATTGTGCTCACAAGCGCATGGAGCATTGTGATGACAACTGTCATGGAGCATTGTGCTGACAAAGGCATGGAGCATGGTGATGACAAGGATCACAGAGCATTGTGATGAAAAGTTCATGGAGCATTGTGGTGAGAAGGGTCACAGAGCCCTGTGTGATTAGGACATGGACCATTGTGATGACAAATGTCATGAAGCCTTGTGATGACTGGAGTCACAGAACATTGAGATGACTGGGGTCTTGGAGCACTGTGATGACAAGGACATGGAGCAATGTGATGAGAAGGCCATGGAGCATTCTGATGACATGCATCATGGAGCTTTGTGATTAAAGGTCATGGAGCATTGTGATTACAGGGGTCTTGGAGCATTGTGATGAAAATGGTACGGATCATTGTGATGTAAAAGGCATGGAGCCTTGTCATGACAGGGTTCAAGGAGCATACTGATGACAAGTGTCAGGGAGCATTGTGATGACAAGTGTATTGAGCGTTGTGATGACAAAGGTCATGGAGCACTGTGATGAGAAGTCCATGGATAATTGTGATGATGAGCGTCATGGTGCATTGTGATGACAATGGTTATGGAACATTTGATCACAAGGGTTTGGTGCATTTTGATGACAGAGGTCTTGGAGCATATTGATTTCATTGTGATGACAATAGCATGAAGCATTATGATGATGGACATGGTGCATTGCGATGACAGGGTCATGGAGCAATTTGATGAAAAGGGTCATGGAACATTTTGATGACAGTGGTTATGGAACATTGTGATTTCAGGGGTTTTGGAGCATTGTGATGAAAAGGGTGATGGAGCATTCTGATGACAGAGTATATGGAACATTTTGATGTCAGGGGTCATGGAGCATTGTGATGATATGGCATGTGGCATTGTGATGACAGAGGTCATGGAAAATTGTGATGACAGTGGTGAGGGGGTATTGTGATGACTACTGATGGAACATTGTGATATCAGTGGTGAGAAAGCATTTTGATGAGAAGTGCATGGAGCATTGTGATGACAAGGTTTATGGAGCATTGTGATGACAAGGTTTATGGAGCATTGTGATGACAAGGCTGTGGAGCATTGTGTTGACAATTGCATGGCACATTTTGATGACATGGGTCATGGAGCATTGTGCTGAGAAGCGCATGGAGCATTGTGATGACAAGGGTCATGGAGCATTGTGCTGACAAATTCATGGATCCTTGTGATGACAACGGTCACAGAGCATTGTGATGAAAAGTTCATGGAGCATTGTGGTGACAATAGTCACAGAGCCTTGTGATGACGAGGTTAAGTACCATCGTGATGACAAAGGTCATGAAGCATTGTGATGACTGCAGTCACGGAACATTGTAATGACAAGTGTATGGAGCATTCTGATGACAGGGGCATGGTGCATTGGTCTGACAAGTTTCATTGTTTATTGTGATGACAGTGGGCAAGGCGCATTCTGATGAGAAGAGCATGGAGCATTGTGATGAGAAGCTCATGGAGTACTGTGAAGACACGGGTCTGGGGGCATGTGATGACATATGTCATGGTCCATTGTGATGACAATGGCATGGAGTATTGTGATGCCAAGTGTCATGGAGCAATGTGATGACAAAGTTAATGGAGCATTGTGATGACAGGGGTTTGGAGCATTGTGATGACAAGGGTCATGGAGCATTTTGATGACAAGGGAATGGAGGATTGTGATGATAAGGGCAATTGAGAATTTTGATGACAAGTTCCTGAAGCATTGTGATGAAAAGCACATGGAGCTTGCTATGACAGGGGTCATGGAGCATTGCGATGACAAGTGCATGGAGAACTGTGATGACAAGAGCATGTAACATTGTGATGAGAAGTGTCTTGGAGCATTGTGATGGCAAGACCGTGTAGCATTGTGATGAGAAGATCACGGATAATTGTGATGACGAGCGTCATGGAGCACTGTAATGACAAGGGGCATGGAGCATTGTGATTACAGGGGTCTTGGAGCATTGTGATGACAATGGAATGGAGCATTTTGATGAGAAGGCCATGGAGCATTCTGATGACATGCGTCATGAATCATTGTGATGACAAGGGCATGGAAAATTGTGAGTACAGGGGTCTTGTAGCCTTGGATGCCAAGGCGGTGGAATATTGTGATGGCAGGGTTCATGGAGCATTGTTGTGACAGGGGTAATGGAGCATTGTGATGACAAGGGCATGGAACATTGGTCTGAAAATTTCATGGATTATTGTGATGAGATTCGGCATGGAGCATTGTGATGACTAGGGCACGGAACACTGTGATACATGTGTCATGCAGGATTGTAATGACAAGGGCATGGAGCATTGTCATGAGAAGAGTATCGAGCATTGTGATGACAAGTGTCATGGAGCATTGTGGTGACAAGGGCATGGAGCCATATGATGAGAGGTTTCATGTAGCATTGTGATGAAATGGCATGGAGCATTGTGATGCAAAGGGTCATGGAGCTTTTTGATGACAAAGGTCATGGAGCATTTTGATGACAAGGTCGTGGTGCATTGTGATGAGAAGGGCAGCGAGCATTTTGATGACAGGGTCATGGAGCAAATTGATGAAAAGTGTGATGGAACATTTTGATGACAGGGGTTATAGAACATTGTGATGTCAGGGGTCATGGAGCATTTTGATGAAAAGGGTCATGGAGCATTCTGATGAAAAGGTGCATGGAGCATTGAGATTACAGGGGTTTTGAAGCAATGTGATTACAAGGGCATGGAACATTGTGATGAGAAGGCAATGGAGCATTCTGATGACATGCATCATGGAGTTTTGTGATGACAAGGACATGGAGCACTGTGATTACAGGGGATTGGAGCATTGTGATGAAAATGGAATGGATCATTCTGATGAAAAATGCATGGAATCTTGTCATGACAGGGTTCAAGGAGCATACTGATGACAACTGTCAGGGAGCATTGTGATGATAAGTGTATTGATCATTGTGATGACAAAGATCATGGAGCATTGTGATAAGAAGTCCATGGATAATTGTGATGACCAGCCTCATGGGGCATTGTGATGACAAGATGTTATGGAACATTGTGATAAGAAGGGTTTGGTGCATTGTGATGACAGTGGTCATTGAGGGTTTTGATTTCACTGTGATGACAATAGCATGAAATATTATGGTAATGGGCACGGTGCATTGTGATGACAGGGTTCATGGAGCATTGAGATGAATAGGGGCATAGAGCATTGTGATTACAGGGCTGTTGGAGCATTGTGATGACAAGGGAATGGAGCATGGTGATGAGAAGCCCATGGAACATTCTGATGACATGCGTCATGGAGCTTTGTGATGACAAGGGCATGGAGCATTGTGATTACAGGGGCCTTGGAGCATTGTGATGACAAGGGTCATGGAGGCTTGTGACAAGGCCGTGGAACCTTGTGATGGCAGGGTTCATGGATCATTGTTATGACAGGGGTAATGGAGCTTTGTGATGACAAAGGGCTTGGGGCATTTTGATGACAAACGCCTGGTGCATTGTGATGACAAAGGTCATGGAGCATTTTGATGACAAGGTCGTTGTGCATTGTGATGAGAAGGTGAGGGAGCATTGTGATTAGAGTGCCTTGGAGATAATTGATGAAAAGTGTCAAGGAACATTTTGATAAGAGGGGTTATGGAACATTGTTATGACAAGGGCATGGAGTATTGTGATGAGGAGGCAATGGAGCATTCTGATGACATGCGTCATGGAGCTTTGTTATGAGAAGGACATGGAGCATTGTGATTACAGGGGTCATAGAGCATTGCGATGACAAGTGCATGGAGAATTGTGATGAAAATATCATGTAACATTGTGATAAGAAGTGTCAAGGAGCATTGTGATGACAAGGACTTGGAGAATTGTGATGACATGGGACATGGAGCCTTCTGATGACCAGGGCATGGAGCATTGTGATGGCAAGACCGTGGAGCATTGTGATGAGAAGATCACGGAAAATTATGATGACGAGCGTCATGGAGCACTGTAATGACAAGGGGCATGGAGCATTGTGATTACAGGGGTCTGGGAGCATTGTGATGACAAGGGCATGGAGCATTGTGTTGAGAAGGCCTCGGAGCATTCTGATGACATGCGTCATGAATCATTGTGATGACAAGGGCATGGAAAATTGTGAGTACAGGGGTCTTGTAGCCTTGGATGCCAAGGCGGTGGAATATTGTGATGGCAGGGTTCATGGAGCATTGTTGTGACAGGGGTAATGGAGCATTGTGATGACAAGGGCATGGAACATTGGTCTGAAAATTTCATGGATTATTGTGATGAGATTCGGCATGGAGCATTGTGATGACTAGGGCACGGAACACTGTGATACATGTGTCATGCAGGATTGTAATGACAAGGGCATGGAGCATTGTCATGAGAAGAGTATCGAGCATTGTGATGACAAGTGTCATGGAGCATTGTGGTGACAAGGGCATGGAGCCATATGATGAGAGGTTTCATGTAGCATTGTGATGAAATGGCATGGAGCATTGTGATGCAAAGGGTCATGGAGCTTTTTGATGACAAAGGTCATGGAGCATTTTGATGACAAGGTCGTGGTGCATTGTGATGAGAAGGGCAGCGAGCATTTTGATGACAGGGTCATGGAGCAAATTGATGAAAAGTGTGATGGAACATTTTGATGACAGGGGTTATAGAACATTGTGATGTCAGGGGTCATGGAGCATTTTGATGAAAAGGGTCATGGAGCATTCTGATGAAAAGGTGCATGGAGCATTGAGATTACAGGGGTTTTGAAGCAATGTGATTACAAGGGCATGGAACATTGTGATGAGAAGGCAATGGAGCATTCTGATGACATGCATCATGGAGTTTTGTGATGACAAGGACATGGAGCACTGTGATTACAGGGGATTGGAGCATTGTGATGAAAATGGAATGGATCATTCTGATGAAAAATGCATGGAATCTTGTCATGACAGGGTTCAAGGAGCATACTGATGACAACTGTCAGGGAGCATTGTGATGACAAAGATCATGGAGCATTGTGATGAGAAGACCATAGATAATTGTGATGACCAGTGTCATGGGGCATTGTGATGACAAGTGTTATGGAACATTGTGATCAGAAGGGTTTGGTGCATTGTGATGACAGAAGTCATTGAGCATTTTGAATACACTGTGATGACAATAGCATGCAATATTATGGTGATGGGCACGGTGCATTGTGATGACAGGGTTCATAGAGCATTGAGATGAAAAGGGGCATGGAGCATTGTGATTACAGTGGTGTTGGAGCATTGTGATGACAAGGGCATGGAGCATTGTGATGAGAAGTTCATGGAACATTCTGATGACATGCGTCATGGAGCTTTGTGATGACAAGGGCATGGAGCATTGTGATTACAGGTGTCTTGGAGCACTGTGATGACAAGGGCATGGAGAATTGTGATTACAGGGTTCATGGAATATTGTGATGACAGGGGTGAGGGAGTATTGTGATGACTAGTGATGGAACATTGTGATATCAGTGGTGAGAAGGCATTTTGAGGAGAAGTTCATGGAGCATTGAGATGACAAGGTTTATGGAGCATTTTGATGACAAGGATGTGGAGCATTGTGATGACAAGTGCATGGTGCATTGTGATGACATGGTTTATGGAGCATTGTGCTGACACGCGCATCGAGCATTGTGATGACAAGTGTCATGGAGCATTGTGCTGACAAAGGCATGGAGCTTTGTGATGACAAGGGACACTGAGACTTGTGATAAAAATTTCATGGAGCATTGTGGTGACAAAGGTCACAGAGCTTTGTGTGATGAGGTCATGGACCATTGTGATGACAAATGTCATGAAGCATTGTGATGACTGGAGTCACGGAGCATTGTGATAACAGGGGTCTTGGAGCACTGTGATGAAAAGGGAATGGATCACTGTGATGAAAAAGGCATGGAGCCTTGTCATGACAGTGTTCAAGGAGCATACTGATGACAAGTGTCAGCGAGCATTGTGATGCCAAGTGTATTGAGCATTGTGGTGACAAAGGTCATGGAGCATTGTGATGAGAAGACCTTGCATAATTGTGATGACGAGCGTCATGGGGCATGTGATGACAAGTGTTATGGAACATTATGATCAGAAGGGTTTGGAGCATTGTGATGACAGAGGATGTGGAGCATTTTCTTTTCATTGTGATGACAATAGCATGAATCATTATGATGATGGGCATGGTGCATTGTGATGACAGTGTTCATGGAGCATTGAGATGAAAAGTGGCATGGAGAATTGTGATTACAGAGGTCTTGGAGCATTGTGATGACAAGGGTCATGGAGCCTTGTGATGACAAGGCCGTGGAACATTGTGATGGCAGTTGTCATGGAGCATTGTTATGACAGGTGTAATGGAGCATTGTGATGACAAGGGCATGGAGCAATGTGATGAGACATTTCATTGAGCATTGTGATGACAGTGGCATGGAGCATTGTGCTGCCAAGGGTAATGGAGCTTTGTGATGACAAATGTCATGGGGCATTTTGATGACAAGGGCGTGGTGCATTGTGATGAGAAGGGTAGGGAGCACTGTGATGACAGGGTCATGGAGCAATTTGAATAAAAAGGTCATGGAATATTTTGATGACAGGGGTTATGGAATATTGTGATGTCAGGGCTCATGAAGAATTGTGATGAAATGGGTCATGGAGCATTTTGTGACAGGGGTTATGGAACATTGTGATGTCAGGGGTCATGGAGCATTGTGATGATAAGGGCATGTAGCACTGTGATGACTGTGGTCATGGAACATTGTGATGAGAGGGGTGAGCGAGTATTGTGATGACTAGTGATGGAATATTGTGATATATGTGGTGAGAGAGCATTTTGATGAGAAGTGCATGGAGCATTGTGATGACAAGTTTTATGGAGCATAGCGATGAAAAGGATGTGGAGCATTGTGATGAAAAGAGCATGGCACATTGTGATGACATGTGTCATGGAGCATAATGCTGACATGCGCATGGAGCAATTTTATGACAAGTGTCATGGAGCATTGTGCTGTCAAAGGCATGGAGCATTGTGATGACAAGAGACACAGAGCATTGTGATGAAAATTTCATGGAGCATTGTGGTGACAAAGATCACAGAACCTTGTGTGACGAGGGCATGGACCATTGTGAGGAAAAAGGTCATGAAATTTTGTGATGACTGGAATCACGGAGCATTGTGATGACAGGGGTCATGGAGCATTGTGATGACAAGGGCATGGGGCAATGTGATGACAGGGGCATGGAACATTGGTCTGACATGTTTCATGGATTATTGTGATGACAGTGGGCATGGTGCATTGTGATGACCAGGGCATGGAGCATTGTGGTGACAAAGGTCACAGAGCCTTGTGTGACGAAGGCATGGAACATTGTGAGGACAAATGTCATGAAGCATTGTGATGACTGGAGTCACGGAGCATTGTGATGACAGGGGTCATGGAGCATTGTGCTGAGAAGCACATGGAGCATAGTGATGACATGTGTCATGGAGCATTGTGCTGACAAATGCATGGAGCATTTTGATGACAAGGGACACAGAGCATTGTGATGAAATATTCATGGAGCATTGTGGTGAAAAAGATCACAGAGCCTTGTGTGACGAGGCCATGGATCATAGTGATGAGATAGGTCATGAAGCATTGTGATGACTGGAGTCACGGTGCATTGTGATGAAAGGGGTCATGGAGCATTGTGATGACAAGGGCATGGAGCAATGTGAAGACAGGGGCATGGAACATTGGTCTGACAAGTTTCATGGATTATTGTGATGACAGTGGGCATGGTGCACTGTGATGACAAGGGCATGGAGCATTGTGTTGACAAAGGCATGGAGCATTTTGATGACAAGGGACCCAGAGCATTGTGATGAAATATTCATGGAGCACTGTGGTAAAAAAGATCACAGAGCATTGTGTGACGAGGGCATGGTCCATAGTGATGAGATAGGTCATGAAGCATTGTGATGACTGGAGCCACGGAGCATTGTGATGAAATTGGTCATGGAGCATTCTGATGACAAGGGCATGGAGCATTGTGATGACAGGGGAATGGAACATTGCTCTGACGAATTTCATGGATTATTGTGATGACAGTGGGCATGGAGCATTGTGATGACAAGTGCATGGAGCATTGTGGTGACAAAGGCATGGAGCATTTTGATGACAAGAAACACAGAGCATTGTGATGAAATATTTATGGAGCATTGTGGTGTAAAAGATCACAGAGCCTTGTTTGAAGAGGAGATGGACCACTGTGATGACAAACGTCATGAAACATTGTGATTACTGGATTCATGGAGCATTGTGATGACAGGGGTCATGGAGCATTGCTCTGACAAGATTATGGATTAGTGTGATGAGAGTGGGCATGGCGCATTGTGATGACAAGTGCATGGAACATTGTGATGACAAGGTCATGGAGTATTGTGAAGACAGGTGTCAGGGAGCATTGTGATGACATATGTCATTGTCCATTGTGATGACAATGGCATGGAGCATTGTGATACCAAGTGTCATGGAGGATTGTGATGACAAAGGTAATGGAGCATTTTGATGACAAGGGCTTGGGACATTGTGATGACAAGCGTCATGGAGCACTGTGATGAAAAGGGCATGGAGAATTGTGATGACAAGGGCCATTGAGAATTTTGATGACAACGTCTTGAAGCATTGTGATGACAAGCGCATGGAGCTTGCTATGACAGTGGTCATACAGCATTGCGATGAAAAGTGCATGGAGAATTGTGATGACAAGTTCATGTAACATTGTGATGAGAAGTGTCAAGAAGCATTGTGATGACAAGGACGTGTAGAATTGTAATGACTTGGGACATGGAGCATTGTTATGAACAGGGCATGGAGAATTGTGATAGCAAGACCGTGGAGCATTGTGATGAAAAGACCATGGATAATTATGATGAAGAGCATCATGGATCACTGTAATGACAAGGGGCATGGAGCATTGTGATGACAGGTGTCATGGAGCATTGTGACGAGAGGGGTCATGGAGCATTGTGATGACAAGGGTAATGGAGCATTGTGATGAGAAGGTCATGGAGCACTGGCCTGAAAATGTTCATGGAGTATTGTGATGACAGTGGTCAAGGAACATTGTGATGACAAGGGAATGGAGCATTTTGATGACAAGGTCCTGGAGAAGTGTGATGAGAAGACCATGGAGCCTTATGATGACCAGTCTAATGGAGCATTCTGATGAATAGGGGCATGGAGCATTGTGATTACAGGGGTCTTGGAGCATTGTGATGACAAGGGTCATGGAGCCTTGGATGCCAAGGCGGTGGAACATTGTGATGGCAGGGGTCA
Source organism: Hyperoodon ampullatus (assembly GCF_949752795.1). Lineage (NCBI taxonomy): Eukaryota > Metazoa > Chordata > Mammalia > Artiodactyla > Ziphiidae > Hyperoodon > Hyperoodon ampullatus. The sequence continues at coordinate 338,541 of NW_027641043.1, read as the reverse complement.
TGGAGCATTGTTATGACAGGGGTAATGGAGCATTGTGATGACAAGGGCATGGAAAGTTGGTCTGAATATTTCATGGATTATTGTGATGAGATTCGGCATGGAACATTGTGATGACTAGGGCACGGAATACTGTGATACATGTGTCATGGAGGATTGTAATGACAAGGGCATGGATCATTGTGATGACAAGGGTCATGGAGCATTGTGGTGACAAGGGCATGGAGCAATATGATGAGAGGTTTCATGTAGCATTGTGATGAAATGGCATGGAGCATTGTGATGCCAAGGGTCATGGAGCTTTGTGATGACAAAGGTCATGGAGCATTTTGATGACAAGGTCGTATTGCATTGTGATGAGAAGGGCAGGGAGAATTGTGATGACAGGGTCATGGAGCAAATTGATGAAAAGTGTGATGGAACATTTTGAGGACAGGGGTTATGGAACATTGCGATGTCAGGGGTCATGGAGCATTTTGATGAAAAGGGTCATGGAGCATTCTGATGAAAAGGTGCATGGAGCATTGAGATTACAGGGGTTTTGAAGCAATGTGATTACAAGGGCATGGAGCATTGTGATGAGAAGGCAATGGAGCATTCTGATGACATGAGTCATGGAGCTTTGTGATGACAAGGACATGGAGCATTGTGATTACAGGGGTCTTGGAGCATTGTGATGAAAAGGGAATGGATCATTGTGATGAAAAATGCATGGAGCCTTGTCATGACAGGGTTCAAGGAGCATACTGATGACAACTGTCAGGGAGCATTGTGATGATAAGTGTATTGAGCATTGTGATGACAAAGATCATGGAGCATTGTGATGAGAAGACCATGGAACATTGTGATGACCAGCGTCATGGGGCATTTTGATGACAAGTGTTATGGAACATTGTGATCAGAAGGGTTTGGTGCATTGTGATGACAGAGGTCATGGAGCATTTTGATTTCATTGTGATGACAATAGCATGAAATATTATGGTGATGGGCACGGTGCATTGTGATGACAGGGTTCATGGAGCATTGAGATGAAAAGTGGAATGGAGCACTGTGATTACAGGGGTGTTGGAGCATTGTGATGACAAGGACATGGAGCATTGTGATGAGAAGGCCATGGAGCATTCTGATGACATGCGTCATGGAGCTTTTTGATGACAAGGGCATGCAGAATTGTGATTACAGGGTTCATGGAATATTGTGATGACAGGGGTGAGGGAGTATTGTGATGACTAGTGATGGAACATTGTGATATCAGTGGTGAGAAGGCATTTTGAGGAGAAGTTCATGGAGCATTGAGATGACAAGGTTTATGGAGCATTTTGATGACAAGGATGTGGAGCATTGTGAAGACAAGTGCATGGAGCATTGTGATGACATGGGTTATGGAGCATAGTGCTGACACGCGCATCGAGCACTGTGATGACAAGTGTCATGGAGCATTGTGCTGACAAAGGCATGGAGCTTTGTGATGACAAGGGACACTGAGACTTGTGATAAAAATTTCATGGAGCATCGTGGTTACAAAGGTCACAGAGCTTTGTGTGATGAGGTCATGGACCATTGTGATGACAAATGTCATGAAGCATTGTGATGACTGGAGTCACGGAGCATTGTGATAACAGGGGTCCTGGAGCATTGTGATGAAAAGGGAATGGATCACTGTGATGAAAAAGGCATGGAGCCTTGTCATGACAGTGTTCAAGGAGCATACTGATGACAAGTGTAGCGAGCATTGTGATGCCAAGTGTATTGAGCATTGTGGTGACAAAGGTCATGGAGCATTGTGATGAGAAGACCTTGCATAATTGTGAAGACGAGCGTCATGGGGCATGTGATGACAAGTGTTATGGAACATTATGTTCAGAAGGGTTTGGAGCATTGTGATGACAGAGGACGTGGAGCATTTTGTTTTCATTGTGATGACAATAGCATGAATCATTATGATGATGGGCATGGTGCATTGTGATGACAGTGTTCATGGAGCATTGAGATGAAAAGTGGCATGGAGAATTGTGATTACGGAGGTCTTGGAGCATTGAGATGACAAGGGTCATGGAGCCTTGTGATGACAAGGCCGTGGAACATTGTGAAGGCAGGGGTCATGGAGCATTGTTATGACAGGTGTAATGGAGCATTGTGATGACAAGGGCATGGAGCAATGTGATGAGAGATTTCATTGAGCATTGTGATGACAATGGCATGGAGCATTGTGATGCCAAGGGTCATGGAGCTTTGTAATGACAAATGTCATGGGGCATTTTGATGACAAGGGCGTGGTGCATTGTGATGAGAAGGGTAGGGAGCACTGTGATGACAGGGTCATGGAGCAATTTGAATAAAAGTGTCATGGAATATTTTGATGAGAGTGGTTATGGAACACTGTGATGTCAGGGATCATGAAGAATTGTGATGAAATGGGTCATGGAGCATTTTGTAACAGGGGTTATGGAACATTGTGATGTCAGGGGTCATGGAGCATTGTGATGATAAGGGCATGTAGCACTGTGATGACAGTGGTCATGGAACATTGTGATGACAGGGGTGAGCGAGTATTGTGATGACTACTGATGGAATATTGTGATATATGTGGTGAGAGAGCATTTTGATGAGAAGTGCAAGGAGCATTGTGATGACAAGTTTTATGGAGCATAGCGATGAAAAGGATGTGGAGCATTGTGATGAAAAGAGCATGGCACATTGTGATGACATGTGTCATGGAGCATAGTGCTGACATGCGCATGGAGCATTTTTATGACAACTGTCATGGAGCATTGTGCTGACAAAGGCATGGAGCATTGTGTTGACAAGGGACACAGAGCATTTTGATGAAAATTTCATGGAGCACTGTGGTGACAAAGATCACAGAACCTTGTGTGACGAGGGCATGGACCAATGTGAGGACAAAGGTCATGAAATTTTGTGATGACAGGAGTCACGGAGCATTGTGATGACAGGGGTCATGGAGCATTGTGATGACAAGGGCATGGGGCAATGTGATGACAGGGGCATGGAACATTGGACTGATATATTTCATGGATTATTGTGATGACAGTGGGCATGGCGCATTGTGATGACAAGGGCATGGAGCATTGTGGTGACAAAGATCACAGAGCTTTGTGTGATGAGGGCATGGACAATTGTGAGGACAAAGGTCATGAAGCATTGTGATGACTGGACTCACGGAGCATTGTGATGACAAATGTAATGGAGCATTGTGTTGAGAAGGTCATGGAGCATTGGCCTGAAAATATTAATGGAGTATTGTGATTAGAGTGGTCAAGGAGCATTGTGATGACAAGGGAATTGAGAATTTTGATGACAAGGTCCTGGAGCAGTGTGATGCGAAGACCATGGAGCCATGTGATGACAAGTCTCATGGAGCATTCTGATGAATAGGGGCATGGAGCATGAGATTAAAGGGGTCTTGCAGCATTGTGATGACAAGGTCAAGGAGCATAGTGATGAGAAGGCCATGGAGCATTCTGATGACATGTGTCATGGATCTTTGTGATGACAGGGGCATGGAGCATTGTGATTACAGGGGTCTTGGAGCATTGTGATGACAAGGGTCATGGAGCCTTGGATGCCAAGGCGGTGGAACATTGTGATGGCAGGTGTCATGGAGCATTGTTATGACAGGGTAATGGAGCATTGTGATGACAAGGGCATGGAACATTGTTCTTAAAATTTCATGGATTAATGTGTTGAGATTCGGCATGGAACATTGTGATGACTAGGGCACGGAACACTGTGATACATGTGTCATGGAGGATTGTAATGACAAGGGCATAGAGCATTGTGATGAGAAGAGTATAGATCATAGTGATGACAAGTGTCATGGAGCATTGTGGTGACAAGGGCATGGAGCAATGTGATGACAGGGGCATGGAACATTGGTCTGACAAGTTTCATGGATTATTGTGATGACATGGGCATGGAGCATTGAGATGACAAGGGCATGGAGCATTGTGGTGACAAAGGTCACAGAGCCTTGTATGACGAGGGCATGGACCATTGTGAGGACAATGGTCATGAAGCATTGTGATGACTGGAGTCACGGAGCCTTGTGATGACAGGGGTCATGGAGCATTGTGATGACAAGGGCATGGAGCATTGTGGTGACAAAGGTCACAGAGCCTTGTGTGACGAGCGCATGGACCATTGTGAGGACAAAGGTCATGAAGCATTGTGATGACTGGAGTCACAGAGCATTGTGATTACAGGGGTCATGGAGCATTGTGATGACAAGGGCATGGAGCATTGTGATGACAGGGGCATGGAACAGTTGTCTGACATGTTTCATGGATTATTGTGATGACAGTGGGCATGGCACATTGTGAGGACAAGGGCATGGAACATTGTGATGACAAAGTCATGGAGTACTGTGAAGACAGGTGTCAGGGAGCATTGTGATGACATATGTCATTGTCCATTGTGATGACAATGGCATGGAGCATTGTGATACCAAGTGTCATGGAGGATTGTGATGACAAATGTATTGGAGCATTTTGATGACAATGGCTTGGAACATTGTGATGACAAGGGTCATGGAGCATTGTGATGACAAGGGCATGGAGCATTCTGATGAAAAGGTGCATGGAGCATTGAGATTACAGGGGTTTTGAAGCAATGTGATTACAAGGGCATGGAGCATTGTGATGAGAAGGCAATGGAGCATTCAGATGACATGCGTAATGGAGCTTTGTGATGACAAGGACATGGAGCATTGTGATTACAGGGGTCTTGGACCATTGTGATGAAAAGGGAATGGATCATTGTGATGAAAAATGCATGGAGCCTTGTCATGACAGGGTTCAAGGAGCATACTGATGACAACTGTCAGGGAGCATTGTGATGATAAGTGTATTGAGCATTGTGATGACAAAGATCATGGAGCATTGTGATGAGAAGCCCATGGATAATTGTGATGACCAGTGTCATGGGGCATTATGATGACAAGTGTTATGGAACATTGTGACCAGAAGGGTTTTGTGCATTGTGATGACAGACGTCAGTGAGCATTTTGATTTCACTGTGAGGACAAGAGCATGAAATATTATGGTGATGGGCACGGTGCATTGTTATGACAGTGTTCATGGAGCATTGAGATGAAAAGTTGCATGGAGCATTGTGATTTCAGGCGTGTTGGAGCATTGTGATGACAAGGGCATGGAGCATTGTGATGAGAAGGCCATGGAGCATTCTGATGACATGCGTCATGGAGCTTTGTGATGACAAGGGCATGGAGAATTGTGATTACAGGGGTCATGGAATATTGTGATGGCAGGGGTGAGAGAGTATTGTGATGACTAGTGATGGAACATTGTGATATCAGTGGTGAGAAGGCATTTTGAGGAGAAGTGCATGGGGCATTGTGATGAAAATGTTTATGGAGCATTTTGATGACAGGGATATGGAGCATTGTGATGACATGGGTTATGGAGCATTGTGCTGACACACGCATCGAGCATTGTGATGACAAGGGTCATGGAGCATTGTGCTGACAAAGGCATGGAGCTTTGTGATGACAAGGGTCACAGAGCATTGTGATAAAAATTTCATGGAGCATTGTGGTGACAAATATCACAGAGCTTTGTATGACGAAGTCATGGACCATTGTGATGACAAATGTCATGAAGCATTGTGATGACTGGAGTCACGGAGCTTTGTGATAACAGTGGTCCTGGAGCATTGTGATGAAAAGGGAATGGATCATTGTGATGAAAAAGGCATGGAGCCTTGTCATGGCAGTGTTCAATGAGCAAACTGATGATAAGTGTCAGCGAGCATTGTGATGGCAAGTGTATTGAGCATTGTGGTGACAAAGGTCATGGAGCATTTTCCTGAGAATACCTTGCATAACTGTGATGATGAGCGTCATGGGGCATGTGATGACAAGTGTTATGGAACATTGTGATCAGAAGGGTTTGGAGCATTGTGATGACAGATATCATGGAGCATTCAATTTCATTTTGATGACAATAGCATGAGTCATTATGATGATTGTCATGGTGCATTGTGATGACAGTGTTCATGGATCATTGTTATGAAAAGTGTCATGGAGAATTGTGATTACAGAGGTCTTGGTGCATTGTATTGACAAGGGTCATGGAGCCATGTGATGACAAGGCCGTGGAACATTGTGATGGCAGGGGTCATGGAGCATTGTTATGACAGGTGTAATGGAGCATTGTGATGACAAGGCATGGAGCAATGTGATGAGAGATTTCATTGAGCATTGTGATGACAATGGTATGGAGCATTGTGATGCCAAGTATCATGGAGCTTTGTGATGACAAAGGTCATGGGGCATTTTGACGACAAGGGCATGGTGCATTGAGATGAGAAAGACAGGGAGCATTGTGATGACAGGGTCATGGAGCAAGTTGATGAAAAGTGTCATGGAATATTTTGATGACAGGGATTTTGGAACATTGGGATGTCAGGGTTCATGAAGCATTGTGATGAAATGGGTCAGGGAGAATTTTGTGACAGGGGTTATGGAACATTGTGATGTCAGGGGTCATGCGGCATTGTGATGATAAGGGCATGTAGCACTGTGATGACAGGGGTCATGGAACACTGTGATGACAGGTGTAATGGAGCATTGTGATGACAAGGGCATGGAGCAATGTGATGAGACTTTTCATTGAGCATTGTGATGACAATGGCATGGAGCATTGTGATGACAAGGGCATGGAGCAATGTGATGACAGGTGCATGGAACATTGGTCTGACAAATTTCATGGATTATTGTGATGTCAGTGGGCATGGAGCATTGAGATGATACGGACATGGCGCATTGTGGTGACAAAGTCACAGAGCCTTGTGTGACGAGGGCATGGACCATTGTGAGGACAAATTTCATGAAGCATTGTGATGACTGGAGTCACGGAGCCTTGTGATGACAGGGATCATGGAGCATTGTGATGACAAGGGCATGGAGCATTGTGATGACAGGGGCATGGAACATTGGTCTGACAGGTTTCATGGATGATTGTGATGACCATGGGCATGGCGCATTGTGATGACAAGGGCATGGAACATTGTGATGACAAGGTCATGGAATATTGTGAAGACAAGTGTAAGGGAGCATTGTGATGATATATGTCATTGTTCATTGTGATGATATTGGCATGGAGCATTGTGATACCAAGTGTCATGGAGGATTGTGATGACAAATGTAATGGAGCATTTTGATGACAAGGACTTGGAACATTGCGATGACAAGGGTCATGGAGCTTTGTGATGACAAGGGCAAGGAGCATTCTGATGAAAAGTTGCATGGAGCTTTGAGATTACAGTGGTTTTGAATCAATGTGATTACAAGGGCATGGAGCATTGTGATGAGAAGGCAATGGAACATTCTGATGATATGCGTCATGGACCTTTGTGATGACAAGGACATGGAGCATTGTGATTACAGGGGTCTTGGACCATTGTGATGAAAAGGGAATGGATCATTGTGATGAAAAATGCATGGAGCCTTGTCATGACAGGGTTCAAGGAGCATACTGATGACAACTGTCAGGGAGCATTGTGATGATAAGTGTATTGAACATTGTGATGACAAAGATCATGGAGCATTGTGATGAGAAGACTATGGATAACTGTGATGACCAGCATCATGGGGCATTGTGATGACAAGTGTTATGGAACATTGTGATCAGAAGGGTTTTGTGCATTGTGATGACAGAGGTCATTGAGCATTTTGATTTCATTGTGATGACAATAGCATGAAATATTATGGTGATGGGCACGGAGCATTGTGATGACAGGGTTCATGGAGCATTGGGATGAAAAGGGGCATGGAGCATTGTGACTACAGTGATGTTGGAGCATTTTGATGACAAGGGTCACAGAGCATTGTAATGAAAAGTTCATGGAGCATTGTGGTGACAAATGTTACAGAGACTTGTGATGATGAGGGCATTGACCATTGTGATGACAAAGTCTTGAAGCATTGTGATGACTGGAGTCACGGATCATTGTGATGACATGTGTCATGGAGCATTGTGATGACAAGTGCATGGAGCATTGTGATGACAGTGGTCATGCAGCACTGTGATGACAAGGGTCATGGAGCATTGTGATGACAAGCCTCACGGAACATTCTGATTAAAGTTGTCATGGAGCATTGGGATCACAAGGGCATGGATCAGTGTGATGACAAGTGTCATGGAGATTTTTTATGACAAGATTCCCGGATCATTGTGTTGTGAGGGTTCATGGAGATTGGGGATGACAGTGGTCATGGATCATTGTTAAGACAGTGGTCATGGTGCATTGTGATGAGAAGGTCATGGATCATTGGGCTGAAAATGTTCATGGATTATTGTGATGACAGGGGTCATGGAGCATTGTGATGACAAGGGAATCGATCATTGTGATGAGAAGGTCCTGGAGCATTGTGTTGAGAAGACCATGGAGTCTTGTGATGACAAGACTCATGGAGCATTCTGATGAAAAGCGTCATGGAGCATTGTAATTACAGGGCTCTTGGAGCATTTAGATGACAGTGGCATGGAACATGGTGATGAGAAGGCCATGGAGCATTCTGATGACATCCGTCATGGAGCTTTGTGAAGAGAAGCACATGGAGCATTTTGATTACCGGGGTCTTGGAGCATTGTGATGAAAAGGGCATGGATCATTGTGATGAAAAATGCATGGAGCCTTGTCATGACACGGTTCAAGGAGCACACTGAGGACAAGTGTCAGGGAGCATTGAGATGACAAGTGTATTGAGCATTGTGATGACAAAATCATGGAGCATTGTGATGAGAAGACCATGGATAATTGTGAGGACAAGCGTAATGTGGCGTTGTGATGCCAAGTGTTATGGAACATTGTGATCACAAGGGTTTGGGGCATTTTGGTTTCAGAGGTCATGGAGCATATTGATTTCATTGTGATGACAATAGCATGAAGTATTATGATGATGGGCATGGTGCACTGTGATGACAGGGTTCATGAAGCATTGAGATGAAAAGTGGCATGGAATATTGTAATGACAAATGTCATGAAGCATTGTGATGACTGGAGTCACGGAGCATTGTGATGACAGGGGTCATGGAGAATTGTGATGACAAGGGCATGGAGCATTGGGATGAAAGTGGCATGGAGTATTGGACTGACATGTTTCATGGATTATTGTGATGACAGAGGGCATGGCACATTGTGATAACTAGTTCATGGAGCATTGTGATGACAAGGTCATTGATTATTATGAATAAAGGTGTCAGGGAGCATTGTGGTGACATATGTCACGGTGCACTGTGATGACAATGGCATTGAGCATTGTGATGCCAAGTGTCATGGAGAAATGTGATGACAAATGTAATGAAACATTGTGATGACAAGGGCTTGGAGCATTGTGATGACAAGGGTAATGGAGCATTGTGATGACAAGGGAATGGATCATTCTGATGACAAGGGCCATGGAGCATTTTGATGACAAGGGTCCCGGATCATTGTGTTGTCAGGGTTCATGGAGCATTGTGATGACATGGGTCATGGGGCATTGTGATGACAGGATTCATGGGTCATGGTGATGAGAAAGTCATGGAGCATTGGGCTGAAAATGTTCATGGAGTATTGTGGTGACAGGGGTCATGGGGAATTTTGATGACAAGGGAATGGAGCATTGTGATGAAAATATCATGGAGCATGGTGATGAGAAGGCCATGGAGCATTATGAAGACATTCGTCATGAAGCTGTGTGATGACAACGGCATGGAGCATTGTGATTACAGTGGTCTTGGAGCATTGTGAGGAAAAGGGCATGGATCACTGTGATGAAAAATGCATGGAGCCTTGTCATGTCAGGGTTCAAGGAGCATACTGACGAGAAGTGTCAGGGAGCATTGTGATGACAAGTGTATTGAGCATTGTGATGACAAGGTCATGGAGTATTGTGAAGACAGGTATCAGGGAGCATTGTGATGACATATGTCATGTTCCATTGTGACGACAATGGCATGGGGCATTGTGATGTCAAGTGTCATGGAGGATTGTGATGACAAAGATAATGGTGCATTGTGATGATTAGGGCTTGGAACATTATGATGACAAGGGACATAGAGAATTTTGATGAGGAAGTCGTGAAGCATTGTGATGACAAGGTCCTGGAGCATTGTGATGAGAAGACCAGGGAGCCTTGTGAAGACAAGTCTCATGGAGCACACTGATGACAAGGGGCATGGAACATTGTGATTACTGTGGTATTGGAACATTGTGATGACAAGGGTCATGGAGCCTTGTGATGACAAGGCTGTGGATCATTGTCATGACAGGGGTGAGGGAGTATTGTAATGACTAGTGATGGAACATTTTGATATCAGTGGTGAAAGAGAATTTTGATGAGAAGTGCATGGAGCTTTGTGATGACAATGTTTACGGAGCATTGTGAAGATAAGGTTGTGGAACATTGTGATGACCATCGCATGGCACATTGTGATGACATGGGTCATGGAGCATTGTTCTGACAAGCGCATGGAGCATTGTGATGCCAAGGTTCATGGAGCACTCTGCTGACAAAGGCATGGAGCATTGTGATGACAAGGGTCAGAGAGCATTGTGATGAAAAGTTCATGGAGCATGATGGTGACAAATTTCAAAGAGCACTGTGATGAGGAGGGCATGGACCATTGTGATGACAAAGGTCATGAAGCAATGTGATGACTGGAGTCACGGAGCACTGTGATGACAATGGCATGGAGCATTGTGATGACAGGGGCATGGAGCATTGGTCTTACAAGTTTCATGGATTATTGTGATGATAGTGGGCATGGCACATTGTGATGACAAGGGCATGGAGCATTGTTATGACCAGGTCATGGAATATTGTGAAGACAGGTGTCAGGGAGCATTGTGATGACATATGTCATGGTGCATTGTGATGACAATGACATGGAGCATTGTGAAGCCACGTGTCATGGGGGATTGTGATGACAACGGTAATGGAGCATTGTGATGACAAGGGCCATTGAGAATTGTGATGACAAGTTCGTGAAGCACTGTGATGAAAAGCACTTGGAGCTTGCTATGACAGGGTTCATGGAGCATTGCAATGACAAGTGCATGGAGAATTGTGATGACAAGAGCATGTAACATTGTGATGAGAAGTGTCATGGAGCATTGTGATGGCAAGACCGTGGAGCACTGTGATGAGAAGACCATGGATAATTGTGATGACGAGCGTCATGGAGCATTGTGATGACAAGGGCCAGTGAGAATTTTGATGTCAACGTCGTGAAGCATTGTGATGACAAGTGCACGGAGCTTGCTATGACAGGGCACATGGAGCATTGCGATGAAAAGTGCATGGAGAATTGTGATGAAAGAGGTCATGGAGCATTATGATGAAAAGGGCATGGAGCATTGTGATGGAAAAGGCATGGAGCTCTTCATGAAACTTTTCAAGGAGCATTCTGATGACAAGTGTCAGGGAGCATTGTGAATACATGTGTATTGTGCATTGTGATGACAAAGTTCATGGAGCATTGTGATGACACGGGCATGGAGTATTGTGATGACAGGTAATATGGAGCGTTGCAATGACAAGTGTTGTGGAACAATGTGATCACAAGGGTTTGGATCATTGTGATGACAGAGGTCATGGAGAATTTTGATTTCATTTTGATGACAATAGCATGAAGCATTATGATGATGGGCATGGGGCATTGTGATGACACGGTTCATGGAGCATTGAGATGAAAAGTGGCATGGAGCATTGTGATTACAGGGGTCTAGGAGAATTGTGATGACAAGGGCATGGAGCATCGTGAATGAGAAGGCCATGGAGCATTCTGATGACATGCGTCATGGAGCTTTGTAATGACAAGGACATGGAGCATTGTGATGACAAGGGTTATGGAGCCTTGTGATGACAAGGCCGTGGTACATTGTAATGGCAGGTGTCATGGAGCATTGTTATAACAGGGTTAATGGAGCATTTTGATGACAAGGGCATGGAGCATTGGTCTGAAAACTTTCATGGATTATTGTGATGAGAGGGGGCATGGAGCATTGTGAAGACAAGGGCATGGAGCATTGGTCTGAAAAGTTTCATGGATTATTGTGATGAGAGCGGGCATGGAGCATTGTGATGACAAGGACATGGAACATTGTGATACATGGGTCATGGCGGATTGTAATGACAAGGGCATGGAGCATTGTGTTAAGAAGAGCATCGAGCATTGTGATGAAAAGCATCATGGAGCCTGTGATGACAACTGCATGGAACAATGTGATGAGAGTGTTCATGGAGCATTTTGATGACAATGGCATGGAGCATTGTGATGCCAAGGATCATGGAGGAATGTGATGACAAAGTTAATAGTGCTTTGTGATGATAGGGGTTTGGAGCATTGTGAGGATAAGGGTCATGGAGCATTTTGATGACAAGGGCATGGAGGATTGTGATGACATGGGCCATTGAGAATTTTGATGACAATTTCGTTAAGCATTGTGATGAAAAGCACATAGAGCTTGCTATGACAGGTGTCATTAAGCATTGCGATGACAAATGCATGGAGAATTGTGATGACAAGAGCATGTAACATTGTGATGAGAAGTGTCATGGAGCATTGTGATGGAAAGACCGTGGAGCACTGTGATGAGAAGATCATGGATATTTGTTATGACGAGCGTCACGGAGCACTGTAATGACAAGGGGCATGGAGCATTGTGATGACAGGTGTCATGGAGCACTGTGATGACAGGGATCATGGAGTATTGTGATGCCAAGTGTCATGGATGAATGTGATGACAAAGTTAATGGAGCATTGTGATGACAGGGGTTTGGAGCATTGTGAGAAAAAGGGCATGGAGCATTGTGATGAAAAAGGCATGGAGCCTTTTCATGAGAGGTTTCGAGGAGCATTCTGAGGAAAAGTGTCAGGGAGCATTGTGATGACAGGTGTATTGAGCATTGTGATGACAAATTTCATGGAGCATTGTGATGGCAAGGGCATGGAGTATTGTGATGACAGGCATCATGGAGCGTTGTGATGACAAGTGTTATGGAACATGGTGATCACAAGTGTTTGGAGCATTGTGATGACAGAGGTCATGAAGCATTGAGATAACTGGAGTCACGGAGCACTGTGATGACAGGGGTCATGGAGCATTGTGATGACAAGGGCATGGAACATTGTGATGACAAGGTCCTGGAGTATTTTGAAGACAGGTGTCAGGGAGCATTGTGATGACATATGTCATTGTCCATTGTGATGACAATGGCATGGAGCATTGTGATACCAAGTGTCATGGAGGATTGTGATGACAAAGGTAATGGAGCATTTTGATGACAAGGGCTTGGAACATTGTGATGACAATGGTCATGGAGCATTGTGATGGCAAGGGAATGGAGCATTGTGATGACCAGGGCCATTGAGAATTTTGATGAAAACGTCGTGAAGCATTGTGATGAAAAGCACATAGAGCTTGCTATGACTGTGGTCATAGAGCATTGCGATGACAAGTGCATGGAGAATTGTGAAGACATGATCATGTAACATTGTTATGAGAAGTGTTAAGGATCATTGTGATGACAAGGACGTGGAGTATTGTAATGACAAGGCACATGGAGCATTGTGATGGCAAGACCGTGGAGCATCATGATGAGAAGACCATGGATAATTGTGATGACGAGCATCATGGAGCACCGTAATGACAAGGGGCATGGAGCATTGTGATGACAGTGGTCATGGAGCATTGTGATGCCTAGGGTCATGGAGGATACTGATGGGAAGCTTGTGAAGTATTGTGATGACAATGGCATCGGGCATTGTGATGAAAGGGGCATGGAGCCTTTTCATGACACGGTTCAAGGAGCATTCTGATGAGAAGTGACAGGGAGCATTGTGATGACAATTGTATTGAGCATTGTGATGACAAATGTCATGGAGCATTGTCATGAGAATTCCATGGATAATTGTGATGACAGGCATCAAAGTGTGTTGTGATGACAAGTGTTATAGAACATTGTGATCACAAGTGTATGGAGCATTGTGATGACAGAGGTCATGGATCATTTTGATTTCAAGGAGCATGGAGCATTTTGATGACAAGCGCATGGAGCATTGTGATGACAAGGTAATGTAGCATTTTGCTGACAAAGGCATGGAGCATTGTGATGACGGGGGTCACGGAGCAATGTGATGACAAGCGTCACAGAGCATTGTGATTACAGGGGCCATGGAACACTGGGATGACAAGGGCATGGATCTTTGTGATGACAATGATCATGGAGCATTTTGATGAAAGTGTTCATGGAGCATTGTGATGACATGGGTCATGAAATATTGTGATGAGAAGGTCATGGAGCATTGGGCTGAAAATGTTCATGGAGTATTGAGATGACAGGTGTCATAGAACATTGTGATGTCATGGTAATGGAGAATTGTGATGACAAGGTTCTGGAGGATTGTGATGAGAAAACCATGGACCCTTGTGCTGAAAAGTCTCATGGAGCATTCTGATGAAAAGGGGCATAGAGCATTGTGATTACAGGGTTCTTGGAGCATTGTGATGAAAAGGGCATGGAGCATTGTGATGACAGGGGCATGGAGCATTGGTCTGACAACTTTCAGGTATTATTGTGATGACAGTGGGCATGGTGCATTGTGATGACAAGGGCATGGAGCATTGTGATGACAAGGTCATGGAGAATTGTGAAGACTGGTGTCAGGGAGCATTGTGATGACATATGTCATGGTCCATTGTGATGACAATGGCATGGAGCATTGTGATGCCAAGTGTCATGGAGGATTGTGATGACAAAGGTAATAGAGCATTGTGATGACATAGGCTTGGAGCATTGTGATGACGAGGGCATGGACCATTGTGATGACAAGGGCCATTGATAATTTTGATGATAATTCATGAAGCATTGTGATGACAACCACATGGAGCTTGCTATGACAGGGGTCATGGAGCATTGCGATTAAAAGTGCATAGAGAATTGTAATGACAAAGCATATAACTCTGTGAGTAGATGTGTCATGGAGCGTAGTGATGCCAAGGACGTGGAGAATTGTGATCACCAAAGACATGCAGCACTATGATGACCAGGGCATGCAGCATTGTGATGGAAAGACCGTGGAGCATTGTGATGAGAAGACCATGGATAATTGTGAAGATGAGTGTCATGGAGCACTGTAATGACAAGGGGCATGGAACATTGTGATGACAGGTGTTATGGAGAATTGTGATGACAAGGGTCATGGATCATTCTGATGACAAGCTTGTGGAGTATTATAATGACAATGGCATGGAGCATTGTGATGAAAAGGGCATGGAGCATTCTGATGAAAAACGCATGGAGCCTTTTCATGACAGGGTTCAAGGAGCATTCTTAAGACAAGTGTTAGGGAGCATTGTGATGACAAGTGCATTGAGAATTGTGATGACAAAGGTTATGGAGCATTGTGATGACAAGGGCATGGTGTATTGTGATGACAGGCATCATGGAGCATTTTGATGACAAGTGTTATGGAACATTGTGATCACAAAGGTTCGGAGCATTGTGATGACAGGGGTCATGGAGCTTTGTGATGACAAAGGTCATGGAGCATTTTGATGACAAGGTTGTGGTGCATTGTGATGAGAAGGGCATGGAGCATTGTGATGACAAGGCCATGGAGCATTTTGATGACAAAGGCATGGAGCATTGTGATGACAAGTGTCATGGAGCACTGTGATGACAAGCGTCACGGAGCATTGTGATTACGGGGTCATGGAGCATTGGGATGACAAGGGCACGGATCATTGTGATGACAAGTGTCATGGAGCATTTTGATGACAAGAGTCCCGGATCATTGTGTTGTCGGGGGTCTTGGAGGGTTGTGATGACATTGGTCATGGAGCATTGTGATGACAGGTGTCATGGAGTGTTGTGATGAGAATGTCACGGAACACTGGGCAGAAAATGTTCATGGAGTATTGTGATGACAGGAGTCATGGAGCATTGTGATGACAAGAGAAATGAGCATTGTGATAACAAGGTCCTGGAGCACTGTGATGAGAAAACCATGGAGCGTTTTGATGACATTCTCATGGAGCATTCTAATGAAAATGGGCATGGAGCATTGTGATTACAGGGGTCGTGGAGCATTCTGATGACAAGGGAATGGTGCATTGTGATGTGAAGGCCATGGAGCATTCTGAAGACATGCATCATGGAGCTTTGTGATGACAAGGGCATGGAGCATTGTGATTTCATGTGTATGGAGCCTTGTGATTTCAAGGGTCATGGAGCCTTGTGATGACAAGGCTGTGGAACATTGTGATGACTGGGATCATAGAGCATTGTTATGATAGGGGTAATGGAGCATTGTGATGACAAGGCGATGGGGCATTTGTCTGAAAAGTTTCACGGATTATTGTGATGAGAGTGGGCCTGGAGCATTGTGATGACAAGGGCCTGGAACAATGTGGTACAGGGTTCATGGGGGACTGTAATGACAAGGGCATGGAGCATAGTTATGAGAAGGGCATCGAGCATTGTGATGACAAGCGTCATGGACATTTGTGATGACAAGGGCATGGAGCAATGTGATTAGAAGGTTCCTGGAGCATTGTGATGACAATGATATGGAGCATTGTGATGCCAAGGGTCATTGAGCTTTGTGATGACAAAAGTTATGGAGTATTTTGATGACATGTGTTATGGAGCATTGTGATGATAAGGGCATGTAGTATTGTGATGACAGGGGTCATGGAACATTGTGATGAGAAGGGTTAGGGACTATTGGGATGAGTAGTTATGGAACATTGTGATATCAGTGCTGACAGAGCATTTTGATGAGAAGTGCATGGAGCATTGTGATGACAAGCTGGTGGAGCATTGTGTTGACAAGCACATGGAGCATTGTGATGACAAGTGTCTTTGCGTATTGTGCTGAGAAAAGCATGGAGCATTGTGATGACAAGGGTCATGGAGCATTGTGATGCAAAGTTCATGGAGCATTGTGGTGACAGAGGTCACAGAGCCTTGTGATGGTGAGGGCATTGACCATTGTGATGACAAAGATCATGAAGCATTGTGATGAATGGACTCACGGAGCATTGTGATGACAGCGGTCATGGAGCATTGGGATGTCAAGGGCATGGAGCATTGTGATGACAGGGGCATGGAGCATTTTGATGGTAAATCCCTGAAGCATTGTGATGAGAAGACCTTGGGTAATTGTGATGACGAGCATCATGGAGCACTGTACTGACAAGTGTCATGGAGCACTCTGATGAGAGGTGTAAGGGAACATTGTGATGACAGAGGTCATGGATCATTGTGATGACAAGGGCATGGAGCATTTTGATGACAAGGACTTGGAGCACTGTGATGACAAGTGTCATGGAGCATTGTGATGACAATGGCATGGAGCATTGTGATGAAAACATCATGTATTATTGTTAAGACAGGTGTCAGGGAGCATTGTGATGACATATTTCATGTTCCATTGTGATGCCAATGACATGGAGCATTGTGATGCCAAGTGTCATGGAGGATTGTGATGACAAAGGTAAAGGAGCATTGTGATGACAAGATCATGGATCATTGTGATGACAAGGGCCATAGAGAATTTTAATGACCAGGTCTTGAAACATTGTGATGACAAGTGCATGGAGCTTGCTATGACAGGGGTCCTGGATCATTGTGATGACAAGTGCATGCAGAATTGTGATGACAAGAGCATATCACATTGTGAGGAGAAGTGTCAAGGAGCATTGTGATGACAAGGATGTGGAGAATTGTGATGACAAGGGTCATAGAGCATTGAGATGACCAGGGCATGGAGCATTGTGATGGTAAAACCCAGAAGCATTGTGATGAGAAGACCTTCGGTAATTGTGATGACGAGCATCATGGAGCACTGTACTGACAAGGGACATGGAGCATTGTGATGACAGTTGTCAGGGAACATTGTGATGACAGAGGTCATGGAGCATTGTGATAACAAGGGCCTGGAGCATTGTGATGACAAGGGCCTGGAGCATTGTGATGACAAGTTTCATGAGGCATTGTGATGACATTGGCATGGAGCACTCTCGTGACAAGGGACATTGAGAATTTTTATAACAATGTCATGAAGCATTGTGATGACAAGCATATGGAGCTTGCTATGACATGGGTCAGGGAGCATTGCGATGACAATTGCATGGTGAATTGTGATGACAAGTGCATGTAACTTTGTGATGAGAAGTGTCAGGGAGCATTGTGATGACAAAGAGGTGGAGAATTGTGATGACAAGGGACATGGAGCATTGTGATGAAAAGGGAATGGATCATTGTGATGACAAGGGTCATGGAGCATTCTGATGATAAGCTTGTGGAGTATTGTGATGACATTGGCATGGAGCATTGTGATGAAAAGGGCATGTATCATTGTGATGTAAAAGGCATGGAGCCTTGTCATGACAGGGCTCAAGGAGCATACGGATGACAAGTGTCAGGGAGCATTGTGATGACAAGTGTATTGAGCATTGTGATGACAAAGGTCATGGAGCATTGTGATGAGAAGACCATGGATAATTGTGATGACGGGAGTCATGGGGCGTTGTGATTACAAGTGTTATGAACATTGTGATCACAACGGTTTGGAGCATTGGATGACAGAGGTCATGGAGCATTTTGATTTCATTGTGATGACAATAGCATGAAGCAGTATGATGATGGGCATGGTGCATTGTGATGACAGGGTTCACGGAGCATTGAGATGAAAAGGGGCATGGAGCATTGTGATTACAGGTGGCTTGGAGCATTGTGATGACAAGGGAATGGAGCATTGTGATTACAGGTGTCTTGGAGCATTGTGATGACATGGGCTTGGAGCATTGTGATGACAATGGTCATGGAGCATTGTGATGACAAGGGCATGGAGCATTGTGATGACAAGGGCAATTGAGAATTTAGATGACAAGGTCGTGAAGCACTGTGATGAAAAGCACATGGAGCTTGGTATGACAGGTGTCATGGAGCATTGCGATGACAAGTGAATGGAGAATTGTGATTACTAGAGCATGTAACATTGTGATGAGAAGTGTCATGGAGCATTGTGATGGCAAGACCGTGGAGCATTGTGATGAGAAGACCATGGATAATTGTGATGACGAGCGTCATGGAGAACTGTAATGACAAGCGGCATGGAGCATTGTGATGACAGGTGTCATGGAGCATTGTGATGACATGGGTCATGGACCATTGTGATGACAAGGGTCATGGAACATTCTGATGACAAGCTTGTGGAGTATTGTGATGACAATGGCATGGAGCATTGTGATGAAAAAGTCATGGAGCCTTTTCATGACAGGGTTCAATGAGCATTCTGACGACAAGTGTCAGGGAGCATTGTGATGACAAGTATATTGAGCATTGTGATGACAAAGTTCATGCAGCATTGTGGTGACACGGGCATGGAGTATTGTGATGACAGGCATCATGGAGCGTTGTGATGCCAAGTGTTTTGGAACAATTTGATCACAATGGTTTGGAGCCTTGTAATGACAGAGGTCATGGATCATTTTAATTTCAAGGAGCATGGAGCATTGTGATGACATGGGTCAGGGAGCATTGTGATGAGAAGATCAAAGAGCATTGGGCTGAAAATATTCATGGAGCATTGTGATGACAGGTGTCATGGGGCATTGTGATGACAAGGGTCATGGAACATTCTGATGACAAGCTTGTGGAGTATTTTGATGACAAGGGCAAGGAGCATTGTGCTTACAGGTGTCTTGGAGCATTGTGATGAAAATGGCATGGAGCCTTGCATGACAGTGTATAAGGAGCATACTGATGACAAGTGTCAGGGAGCATTGTAATGACAACTGTATTGAGCATTGTGATAACAAAGTTCATGGAGCAGTGTGATGAGAAGACCATGGATAACTGTGATGAGGAGCAGCATGGGGCATTGTGATGACAATTGTTATGGAACATTATGATCACAATGGTTTGGAGCATTGTGATGACAGAGGTCATGGAGCATTTTGATTTCATTGTGATAACAATAGCAAGAAGCATTATGATGATGGGCATGGTGCATTGTGACGACAGGGTTCATGGAGCATTGAGATGAAGAGGGGCATGGAGCTCTGTGATTAAAGGTGTCTTGGAGCATTGCGATGACACAGGCATGGAGCATTGTGAATAAGAAGGCCATGGAGCATTCTGATGACATGTGTCATGGAGTTTTTTCACGACAAGTGCATGGAGCATTGTGATTACAGGGTCTTGGAGCATTGTGTTGACAAGGGTCATGGAGCCTTGTGATGACAAGGCCGTGGAACCTTGTGATGGCAGGTTTCATGGAGCATTGTTATGACAGGGGTAACGGAGCATTGTGATGACAAGGGCATCCACATTGGTCTGAAAAGTTTCATGGATTATTGTGATGAGAGTGGGCATGGAGCATTGTGATGAGATGGGCATCGAGCATTGGTATCACAAGCGTCATGGAGCTTTGTGATGACAAGTGCATGGAGCAATTTGATGAGAGGGTTCATGGAGCATTGTTATGAAAATGGCATTGTGATGCCAAGGGTTATGGAGCTTTGTGATGACAAATGTCATGGAGCAGTTTGATGACAAAGGCATGGTGCTTTGTGAAGGGAAGGGCAGGGAGCATTGTGATGACAGGGTCATGGAGCAATTTGATGAAAAGTGTCATGGAATATTTTGATTACAGGGGATATAGAATACTGTGATGTCAGGGGTCATGTAGCAGTGTGATGAAAAGGGTCATGGAGCATTTTGATGACAGGGGTTATGGAACATTGTGATGTCAGGGGTCATCAAATATTGTGATGATAAGTGCATGTAGCATTTTGATGACAGGGGCCATGGAACATTGTGATGACAGGGGTGATGGAGTATTGGGATGACTAGTGATGGAACATTGTGATATCAGTGGTGAGAGAGCATTTTGATGAGAAGTGCATGGAGCACTGTGATGACAAGGTTTATGCAGCATTTTGATGACAAGGATGTGGAGCATTGTGAAGACAAGCACATGGCACATTGTGATGACATGGGTCATGGAGCATTGTGCTGAGAAGCTCATGGAGCATTGTGATGGCAAGAGTCATAGAGCATTGTGCTGAGAAACGCATAGAGCATTGTGATGACAAGGGTCAGAGAGCATTGTGATGAAAAGTTCATGGAGCATTGTGGTGACAAAAGTCACAGAGACTTGTGATGATGAGGGCATGGACCATTGTGATGAGAAGGGTCATGAAGCATTGAGATGACAGGAGTCACGGAGCATTGTGATGACGGCTCATGAAGCATTGTGATGACAAGTGCATGGAGCACTGTGATGACAGGGGCATGGAGCATTGGTCTTACAAGTTCCATGCATTATTGCAATGACATTGGGAATGGTGCATTGTGATGACAAGGGCATGGAGCATTGTGATGACAAGGTCATGCAGTATTGTGAAGACAGGTGTCTGGAAACATTGTGAAGACATATGTCATGGCCCATTGTGATGACAATGCCTTGGAGCATTGCGATGCCAATTGTCAGGGAGGTTTGTGATGACAAAGGTAATGGAGCATTGTGATGACAAGGGCTTGGAGCATTGTGATGACAAGGGTCATGGAGCACTGTGCTGAGATGGGCATGGAGCACTGTGATGACAATTGTCATGGTGCATTCTGCTGAGAAAGGCATGGAGCATTGTGATGACAAGTGTCACAGACCACTATGATGAAAAGTTCATGGAGCATTGTGATGACAAATGTCACAGAGCCTTGTGATGACAGGGGCATGGACCATTGTGATGACAAGAGTCATGAAGCATTGTGATGACGGGAGTCACGGAGCATTGTGATGACTGGGGTCATGGAGCATTGTCATGACAAGTGCGTGGAGCATTGTGATGACAGGGGCACGGAGCATTGGTCTGACAAGTTTCATGGATTATTGTGATGACAGTGCACATGGCACACTGTGATGACAAGGGCATGGAGCACTGTGATGACAAGGTCATGCAGAATTGTGAAGACAGGGGTCCGGGAGCATTGTGATGACATGTCTCATGGTCCATTGTGATGACAATGGCGTGGAGCATTGTGATGACAGTGGTCATGGAGCATTGTGATGACAAGGTTCATGGAGCATTCTGATGACAAGCTTGTGGAGTAATGTGATGACAATGGCATGGAGCATTGTGATGAAAAGGGCATGGAGCATTGTGATGAAAAAGGCATGGAGCCTTTTCATGAGAGTGTTCAAGGGGCATTCTGACGACAAGTGTCAGGGAGCATTGTGATGACAAGTGTATTGAGCATTGTGATGACAAATGCATGTTACATTTTGATGACAAGGGTCATGGAGCACTGTGATGACAAGCGTCATGGAGCATTGTGATTACAGGGGTCTTGGAGCACTGGGATGGCAGGGGCATGAATCCTTGTGATGACAAGTGTCATGGAGCATTTTGATGACAATAGTCCCGGATCATTGTGTTGTCTGGTGTCATGGAGCGTTGTGATGACAGTGGTCATGGAGCATTGTGATGACTGGGGTCATGGAGCATTGTGATGACAGGGGTCATGGAGCATTGTGATCAGAAGTTCATGGAGCATTGGGCTGACAATAATCATTGAGCATTGTGATGGCAGGGGTAATGGAGCATTGTGAAGCCAATGGAATGGAGCATTGTGATGACAAGGTCCTGGAGCATTGTGAGGAGAAGACAATGGAGCCTTGTGATGACAAGTATCATGGTGCATTCTGCTGAAAAGGGGCTTGGAGCACTGTGATTACATGGGTCTTGGAGCATTGAGATGAATAGAGCATGGATGATTGTGATGAAAAAGCATGGAGCCTTGTCATGAGAGGGTTCAAGGAGCATACTGACGACAAGTGTCAGGGAGCATTGTGATGACAAGTGTATTGAGCATTGTGATGACAAACTTCATGGAGCATTGTGATGAGAAGACCATGGATAATTGTGATGACGAGCGTCATGGGGAGTTGTGATGACAAGTGTTATGGAACATTGTGAACACAAGGGTTTGGAGCATCGTGATGACAGAGGTCATTGAGCATTTTGATTTCATTGTGATGACAATAGCATGAAGCATTATGATGATGGGCATGGTTCATTGTGATGACAGAGTTCATGGGGCATTGAGATGAAAAGGGGCATGGAGCATTGTGATTACAGGGGTGTTGGAGCATTGTGATGACAAGGGCATGGAGCATTGTGATGAGAAGGCCATGGAGCTGTCTGATGACATGCGTCATGGAGCTTTGTGATGACAAGAGCATGGAGCATTGTTATTACAGGGGTCTTGGAGCATTGTGATGACAAGGGTCATGGAGCCTTGTGATGACAAGGCCGTGGAACACTGTCATGACAGGGGTGAGGGAGTATCGTAATGACTAGTGATGAAATATTTTGATATCAGTGGTGAAAGAGCATTTTGATGAGAAGTGCATGGAGCTTTGTGAATGACAAGTTTTATGGAGCATTGTGATGACAAAGTTGTGGAACATTGTGATGACAAGCGCATGGCACATTGTGAAGACATGGGTCATGGAGCATTGTTCGGACAATTGCATGGAGCATTGTGATGACAAGGGTCATGGAGCACTCTGCTGACAAAAGCATGGAGCATTGTGAATGACAAGGGTCAGAGAGCATTGTGATGAAAAGTCCAGGGAGAATTATGGAGACAAAGTTCACAGAGCCCTGTGATGACGAGGGCATGGACCACTGTGATGACAAAGGTCATGAAGCATTGTGATGACTGGAGTCACGGAGCATTGTCATGACAAGGGCATGGAGCATTGTGATGACAGGGGCATGGAGCATTGGTCTGACAAGTTTCATGGATTATTGTGATGATAGGGGGAATGGCACATTGTGATGACTAGGGCATGGAGGATTGTTATGACCAGGTCATGGAGTATTGTGAAGACAGGTGTCAGGGAGCATTGTGATGACATATGTCATGGTGCATTATGATGACAATGGCATGGAGCATTGTGAAGCCAAGTGTCATGGAGGATTTTGATGACAAAGGTAATGGAGCATTGTAATGACAAGGGCTTGGAGCATTGTGATGACAATGGACATGGTGCATTGTGATGACAAGGGCATGGAGCATTGTGATGACAAGGGCCATTGAGAATTGTGATGACAAGGTCGTGACGCATTGTGATGACAAGCATATGGAGCTTGCTATGACAGGGGTCATGGAGCATTGCGATGAAAATTGCATGGAGAATTGTGATGACAAGAGCATGTAACATTGTGATGAGAAGTGTCATGGAGCATTGTGATGGCAAGACCGTGGAGCACTGTGATGAGAAGATCATGGATAATTGTGATGACAAGCGTCATGGAGCACTGTAATGACAAGGGGCGTGGAGCATTGTGATGACAGGTATCATGGAGCATTTTGATGACAGGTGTCATGGAGCATTTTGATGACAAGTGTCATGGAACATTCTGATGACAAGCTTGTGGAGTATTGTGATGACAATGGCAAGGAACCTTGTGATGAAAAGGGCATGGAGCATTGTGATGAAAAAGGCATGGAGCCTTTTAATGACAGGGTTCAAGGAGCATTCTGATGACAAGTGTCAGGGAGCATTGTGATGACAAGTGTATTGAGCATTGTGATGACAAAGTGCATGGAGCATTGTGATGACACGGGCATGGAGTATTGTGATGACAGGCATCATGGAGCGTTGTGATGACAAGTGTTGTGGAACAATGGGATCACAAGGGTTTGGAGCATTGTGATGACAGAGGTCATGGATCATCTTGATATCAAGGAGCATGGAGCATTGTGACGACAGTGGTCATGGAGCATAGTGATGAGAAGATCATAGAGCATTGGGCTGAAAATATTCATGGAGTATTGTGATTACAGTGGTCTTCGAGCATTGTGATGAAAAGGGCATGGAGCATTGTGATGAAAAAGGCATGGAGCCTTTTAATGACAGGGTTCAAGGAGCATTCTGATGACAAGTGTCAGGGAGCATTGTGATGACAAGTGAATTGAGCATTGTGATAACAAAGTTCATGGAGCATTGTGCTGAGAAGACCATGGATAACTGTGATGAGGAGCGTCATGGGGCATTGTGATGACAACTGTTATGGAACATTGTGATCACAAGGGTTTGGAGCATTGTGATGACAGAGGTCATGGAGCATTTTGATTTCATTGTGATGACAATAGCATGAAGCATTATGATGATGGGCATGGTGCATTGTGATGACAGGGTTCATGGAGCATTGAGATTAAAAGGGGCATGGAGCATTGTGATTACAGGTGCATGGAGCATTGTGAATGAGTAGGCCATGGAGCATTCTGATGACATGCGCCATGGAGCTTTGTGATGACAAGTGCATTGAGCATTGTGATTACAGGGTCTTGGTGCACGGTGATGACAACGGTCATGGAGACTTATAGTGACAAGGCCGTGAAACCTTGTGATGTCACGTGTCATGGAGCATTGTTATGACAGGGTAGTGGAGCATTGTAGACAAGGGCATCAGAATTGGTCTGAAAAGTTTCATGGATTATTGTGATGAGAGTGGGCATGGAGCATTGTGATGACAAGGTCACGGAACACTGTGTTACATGGGTCATGTAGGATTGTAATGACAAGGGCATGGAACATTGTGATGAGAAGTGCATCGAGCATTGGTATCACAAGCGTCATGGAGCTTTGTGATGACAAGTGCATGGAGCAATTTGATTAGAGGGTTCATGGAGCATTGTGATGACAATGGCATGGAGCATTGTGATGCCAATGGTTATGGAGCTTTGTGGTGACAAATGTCACAGAGCCTTGTGATGACGAGGCAATGGACCATTGTGATGACAAAGGTCATGAATCATTGTGATGAATGGAGTAACGGAGCATTGTGATGACAGGGGTCATGGTGCATTGTGATGACAAGTGCGTGGAGCATTGTGATGACAGGGGCATGGATCATTGGTCTGACAAGTTTCATGGATTATTGTGATGACAGTGCGCATGGCGCACTGTGATGACAAGGGCGTGGAGCATTGTGATGCCAAGGTCATGTAGAATTGTGAAGACGGGTCAGGGAGCATTGTGATGACATATGTCATGGTCCATTGTGATGACAATGGCATGGAGCATTGTGATGCCAAGTGTCATGGAGGATTGTCATGACAAAGGTAATGTTGCATTGTGATGACAAGGGCTTGGAGCATTGTGATGACAAGCGTCATTGAGAATTTTGATGAGAAGGTCATGAAGCATCGTGATGACAAGCGCATGGAGCTTGCTATGACAGGAGTCATGGAGCATTGCGATGACAAGTGCATGGATAATTGTGATGAAAAGTGCACGTAACATTGTGATGAGATGTGTCATGGCGCATTGTGATGACAAGGGCATGGACCATTGTGATGACAAGTGTCATGGAGCATTATGATGACAAGAGTCCCGGATCATTGTGTTGTCAGAGGTCATGTAGGGTTGTGATGACATTTGTCATGGAGCATTGTGATGACAGGTGTCAAGGAGCACAGTGATGAGAATGTCATGGAACACTGTGCTGAAAATGTTCATGGAGTGTTGTGATGACAGGAGTCATGGAGCATTGTGATGACAAGAGAAAGGAGC
The DNA here is from genome assembly GCF_949752795.1 of Hyperoodon ampullatus. Lineage (NCBI taxonomy): Eukaryota > Metazoa > Chordata > Mammalia > Artiodactyla > Ziphiidae > Hyperoodon > Hyperoodon ampullatus. The sequence continues at coordinate 311,914 of NW_027641043.1, read as the reverse complement.
ATTGTGATGACAAGGTCCTGGAGCATTGTGATGAGAAAACCATGGAGCCTTGTAATGACATTCTCATGGAGCATTCTAATGAAAATGGGCATGGAGCATTGTGATTACAGGGGTCATGGAGCATTCTGATGACAAGGGAATGGTGCATTGTGATGAGAAAGCCATGGAGCATTCTGAAGACATGCATCATGGAGCCTTGTGATGACAAGGGTCATGGAGCCTTGTGATGACAAGGCTGTGGAACATTGTGATGACTGGGATCATGGAGCATTGTTATGACAGGGGTAATGGAGCATTGTGATGACAAGGCCATGGGGCATTGGTCTGAAAAGTTTCATGGATTATTGTGATGAGAGTGGGACTGGAGCACTGTGATGACAAGGGCCTGGAACACTGTGGTACAGGGTTCATGGAGGAATGTAATGACAAGGGCATGGAGCATTGTTATGAGAAGGGCATCGAACATTGTGATGACAAGCGTCATGGACATTTGTGATGACAAGGGCATGGAGCAATGTGATGAGAAGGTTCCTGGAGCATTGTGATGACAATGACATGGAGCACTGTGATGCCAATGTTCATTGAACTTTGTGATGACAAATGTTATGGAGCATTTTGATGACATGTGTTATGGAGCATTTTGAGGTCAGGGGTCATGGAGCACTGTGATGATAAGTGCATGTAGTATTGTGATGACAGGGGTCATGGAACATTGTGATGAGAAGGGTGAGGGAATATTGTGATGACTAGTTATGGAACAGTGTGATATCAGTGGTGACAGAGCATTTTGATGAGAAGTGCAGGGAGCATTGTGATGACAAGCTGGTGGAGCATTGTGTTGACAAGCACATGGAGCATTGTGATGACAAGTGTCTTTGCGTATTGTGCTGAGAAAGGCATGGAGCATTGTGATGACAAGGGTCATGGAGCATTGTGATGAAAAGTTCATGGAGCATTGTGGTGACAGGTCACAGAGCCTTGTGATGATGAGGGCACTGACCATTGTGATGACAAAGATCATGAAGCATTGTGATGAATGGAGTCACGGAGCATTGTGATGACAGCGGTCATGGAGCATTGGGATGTCAAGGGCATGGAGCATTGTGATGAAAGGGGCATGGAGCATTTTGATGGTAAATCCCTGAAGCATTGTGATGAGAAGACCTTGGGTAATTGTGATGATGAGCATCATGGAGCACTGTACTGACAAGGGGCTTGGAGCATTGTGATGACAGGTGTCAGGGAACATTGTGATGACAGAGGTCATGGAGCATTGTGATGACAAGGACATGGAGCATTGTGATGACAAGGGCTTGGAGCATTGTGATGACAAGTGTCATGGAGCATTGTGATGACATTGGCATGCAGCATTGTGATGACAAGGAACATTGAGAATTTTTATAACAATGTCATGAAGCATTGTGATGACAAGCATATGGAGCTTGCTATGACATCGGTCAGGGTGCATTGCGATGACAAGTGCATGGAGAATTGTGATGACAAAAGCATTTAACATTGTGATGAGAAGTGTCATCGAGCATTGTGATGACAAAGAGGTGGAGAATTGTGATGACAAGAGACATGGAGCATTGTGATGACCAGGGCATGGAGCAATGTGATGTCAAGACGGTGGAGCATTGTGATGAGAAGGCCATGGATAATTGTGATGACGAGCATCATGGAGCATTATGATGACAAGAGCCGTGGAGCATTCTGACATAAGATATCACTTATGAAGGAAATGTAAGCATGGCTACACATGAACAGAATTAGGAAAGAGAACAGAGTCTCACATTTAGAAAACTTACTTATGCCTGCTAAAGGGGAAAGGAGAGGTGGGAAGATGAAAAAAAACAGAGTTTGATATTAGCACAGGTACCGTTCCAAAATCCAAATACAGAAGAGACAAGACCTAAACTTTCCTCAGTGAACGTGACCCAAAACCCCATATTTCCTGCAGAGGAATATATCTGACTAGTAAGAATCTTAACACCTACGTATTGATATGTCTCCATAAGGGAATCAAGTGTGTCTAGACTGGAATAAACATGGCAGTGAGAATAAGCTCAAACCCACTAAGGAGGTATTTCAATAACAAAACAAAAAAACAGGGAAATTCTTTACAATTCCTTCAGGGGCTCTGATGAAACCTGGAATGACACTATCTACAATGACAGCTGGATGTGGCATAAGGCTGGACACTTGGGACTGAGAGGATTGGTGAGATTCAGTGAGCAAATGCAGACCATTTAAAGCAATAATGCGTGGCACACATTCCAAGGGTCCCAACTCTCCAGGTTGAAGGGAATATTACTACATCTATAACATGTACGGGAAACCTAGAGAATGGACACACTGTGAATATGAAAGGTTTCTAAAACTGAACTAATAGTCCCTTTCCTGGTGCTCCGATTTGAATTTCAAAATGCGTTACTATCAATTTCCCAACTTAGAGAGACAGCCCACCCTTTAGCCTCCTGGTTTTCACATGTTGCCAATTTGACGGAGGATGAAAGGGAAGATGGACAACCAATGAGAGAGTAGCTGTTAGGTATTTGGACTGGCATTAGTCACTCTAATTGCCTGGCAGGAAGAAGTATTAGCCAAAGTCTCAGCCACCCGCCGGGAACCAGTATAGGTCCTGAACCAAAATTTTGGACTTGCGGTCAGCTCACAAAAAACGAGTTGAAAAATGGAGCTCAGGGGCACAGCAATTCACAAACGGGCAGAGTAATAAAAGAAAACTATCGTCCAAAAATCTGTTGAGGGAAGGCAACAAGGTGGACTTGAAAGCGAGCCAGAATAGCAGGAAACAGATTTCAAGAGGTAAATTGGAGTCGCCTTTAAAGCACAGGAAGAGGGGCACAAATTCGACAATGATGCAATGGGCCAAAAAGTGAATATGCGTTTTCTCCTGTATATATTAAGGAGAAAACGCATACGCCCTTTTTGGCCAAGCAAGCAAGCGGGCAATGCAAATCTGCACTACAAAGCAGTATCACTTCCCACCGGTCAAAAGGGACATCTGCAAAATGTGTAAAAACCAGAAATGCAAGACAGGCCCTGGAGAACAGGGAACCTAGTTATGATGATGGGCAGCATGTAAATTGCAAACTGCCTCTCTGGAGGAGTGCACTGTGTTCCCTAAAAGAAGGAAGCAACAGAGCAACAGAGCCACGGGCACTTCCAGTCTAGGGAATATACCTTGGGAAACGTGAAAATGAATAAGACAGAGCCAACCCAAAATGTAGGGCTGCACTGCTTACAAGAACCTCAACTTGGGTACACGTAAAATATCCCAGGAAAGACAAAAATGGTTCAAGAAATTGTCGTAACTACGTACGGTGGAATATCCCTCAGCCATGAAATCAATGTCATAAGGCCATTAGCAGCAAAATGAGTGGATTCAGGTACGAGGATTCTACGTGAAATAAGTCATAGAGAAATAGAAACTTATCATAAGATATTCACTTATGAAGGTCCTGTAAACATGGCTACACATGAAATGAGTTAGGAAAGAGAACAGAGTCTCACATTTAGAAAACACTATTATGCCTGCTAAGTGTAAAGGAGAGGTTGGGTGATGCATAAAACCAGAGTTTGATATTAGTACAGGTACCGATCAAAAAACCCAATACGGAATATACAAGACCTACCCTCTCCTCAGTGAAAGGGACTCAAAACCCAATATTTCCCACAGAGAAATATATCTGACTAGTAAGAATATTAAAACCTATATATTGATATGTCTCTGTAAGGGAATCAAGAGTGTCTAGACTGGCATAAACATGGCAGTGAGAATCAGCTCACACCCACTATAAAAAGGAATTTCAAAAACAAAACAAAAAAACAGGGAAATTCTTCACTATTCCTTCAGGGTCTCTGATGAAACGTGGAATGACCCTATCTACAACGACAGCTGGATGTGGCATAAGGCTGGACACGTGGGTCTGAGAGGATTGGTGAGATTCGGTGAGCAAATGCAGACCATTTAAAGCAATAATGCGTGGCACACATTCCAAGGGTCCCAACTCTCCAGGTTGAAGGCAATATTACTACAGCTATAACATGTTCGGGAAACCTAGAGAATGGACACACTGTGAATATGAAAGGTTTCTAAAACTCAACTAATAGTCCCTCTCCTGGTGCTCCAGTTTTACTTTCCAAGTGCTTTACTATCAATCTCCCAAATTGGAGAGACAGCCCCTTTAAACTCCTGGTTCGCACAGGTTGCCAATTTGGCAGAGGATGAAAGGGAAGAGGGAGAACCAAGGAGAGAGTAGCTGTTAGGCATTTGGACAGGCACATGTCACTCTAATTTCCTTGCAGGAAGAAGAATTAACCAAAGTCTCAGCCACCCGCCGGGAACCAGTAAAGTTCCTGAACCAAAATTTTGGACTTGCGGTCAGCTCACAAAAAACGAGTTGAAAAACGGAGCTCAGGGGCACAGCAATTCACAAACTGGCAGAGTAATAAAGGAAAACTATCGTCCAAAAATCGATTGAGGGAAGGCAACAAGGCGGACTTTAAAGCGAGAAAGAAGAGCAGGAAACAGATTTCAAGAGGTACATTGGAATCGCCTTTAAAGCACAGGAAGAGGGGCACAACTTCGACAATGATGCACTGGGCCAAAAAAGGCGTATGTGTTTTCTCCTGAATATATACAGGAGAAAACGCATATGAACATTTTGGCCAAGCAAGCAAGCGGGCAATGCAAATCTGCACTACAAAGAAGTATCACTTCCCACTGGTCAAAATGGACATCCCCAAAATGTGTAAAAGCCAGAAAGGCAAGATAGGCCCTGGAGAACAGGGAGCTTAGTTATGCTGATGGGCAGGATGTAAATTGACAACTGCCTCTCTGGAGGAGTGCATTGTGTTCCCTAAAAGAATTAAACAACAGAGCTACAGAGCCAAGGGTATTTCCAATCTAGGGAATATACCTCGGGAATCCTGAAAATCAATAAGACAGAGCCACCCCAAAATTTAGGTCTGCACTGCTTACATAACGTCAACTAGAGTACACCTTAAATATCCCAACAAAGACAAAAATGGCTCAAGAATTTGTGGTACATACGTACGGTGGAATATCCCTCAGGCATGAAATCAATGTCATAAGGCCAGAAGCAGCAAAATGAGTGGTTTCAGTTACGATGATTCTAGGTGAAATAAGTCACAGAGAAAAAGAAACTTATCATAAAATATCACTTATGAAGATCCTGTTAACATGGCTACACATGAACTGAGTTAGGAAAGAGAACAGAGTCTCACATTTAGAAAACACACTTATGCCAGCTTAAGGGGGAAGGAGAGGTGGGGTGATGCATAAGACCAGAGTTTGATATTAGTAGAAGTACCGTTCCAAAATCCAACTACAGAATAGAGAAGACCTACAACTTCCTCAGTGAAAGGGACTCAATACCCCATATTTCCCGCAGAGGAATATATCTGACTAGTAAGAATCTTAAAACCTATGTATTGATATGTCTCTGTAAGGGAATCAAGTGTGTCCTAACTGGCATAAACATGGCAGTGAGAATCAGCTCAAACCGACTATAAAAAGGAATTTCAAAAACAAAACAAAAACAGGGAAATTCTTTACAATTCCTTCAGGGGCTCTGAGGAAACCTGGAATGACCCTATCTACAAGGACAGCTGGATGTGGCATAAGGCTGCACACTTGGGACTGAGAGGATTGGTGAGATTCAGTGAGCAAATGCAGACCATTTAAAGCAATAATACGTGGCACACATTCCAAGGGACCCAAATCTCCAGGTTGAAGGGAATATTACTCCAGCTATAACATGTATGGGAAACCTAGAGAATGGACACACTGTGAATTCGAAAGGTTTTTAAACTCAACTAATTGTCCATCTCCTGGAACTCCGGTTTGACATTCCAACAGGATTACTATCAATCTCCAACTTGGAGAGACAGCCCCTTTAAACTCCTGGTTCTAACACGAGGCCAATTTGGCAGAGAATGAAAGGGAAGAGGGAGAACCAATGAGAGAGTAGCTGTTAGGCATTTGGAAGGGCACATGTCACTCTAATTTCCCAGCAGGAAGAAGAATTAACCAAAGTCTCAGCCACCCGCCGGGAACCAGTATAGTTCGTGAAGCCCAATTTTGGAATTGCGGTCAGCTCACCAAAAAAACGAGTTGAAAAATGGAACTCAGGGGCCCAGCAATTCACAATCTGGCAGAGAAATAAAGGACAACTATCGTCCAAAAATCTGTTGAGGGAAGGCAACGAGGCGGACTTGAAAGCGAGCCAGAAATGCAGGAAACAGATTTAATGAGATACATTGGAATCGCCTTTAAATCACCGGAAGAGGGGTACAACTTCGACAATGATGCACTTTGCCAAACAGGGCGTATGCATTTTCTCCTGAATATATTCAGGAGAAAAAGCATACGCCCTTTATAGCTAAGCAACCAAGTGGGCAATGCAAATCTGCACTACAAAGAAGTATCACTACCCACCAGTCAAAACGGACATCGCAAAATGTGTAAAAACCAGAAAGGCAAGACATGCCCTGGAGAACAGGGTGCCTATTTATGCTGATGGGCAGGATGTAAATTGCCAACTGCCTCTCTGGAGGAGTGTATTGTGTTCCCTAAAAGAAGTAAACAACAGAGCTACAGAGCCAATGGCACTTCCAGTCTAGGGAATATACCTTGGGAAAACTGAAAATCAATAAGACAGAGCCACCCCAAAATTCAGGGCTACACTGCTTACAAGAACCTCAACCTGGGTACACCTTAAATATCCCAGGAAAGACAAAAATGGTTCAAGAAATTGTGTTACTTACGTACGATGGAATATCCCTCAGCCATGAAATCAATGCCATAAGGCCAGTAGCAGCAAAATGAGTGGATTCAGGTACGATGATTCTAAGTGAAATAAGTCACAGAGAAAAATAAACTTATCATAGGATATCACTTATGAAGTTCCTGTAAACATGCCTACACATGAACTGAGTTAGGAAAGAGAACAGAGCCTCACATTTAGAAAAATGTCTTATGCCTGCTTAAGGGGGAAGGAGAGGTGGGGTGCTGCATAAAACCAGAGTTTGATAGTAGTACAGGTACCTTTCCAAAAAGCAAATACAGAATAGACAAGACCTACACTTTCCGCAGTGAAAGGAACTCAAACCCCATATTTCCCACAGAGGAATATATCTGATTAGTAACAATCTTATAACCTATGTATTGATATGTCTCCATTTGGGAATAAAGTGTGTCTAGACTGCCATAAACATGGCAGTGAGAATCAGCTCAAACCCACTATAAAAATGAATTTCAAAAACAAAACAAAAAACAGGGAAATGCTTTACAATTACTTCAGGGTCTTTGATGAAACCTGGAATGACCCTATCTACAACGAAAGCTGTATGTGGCATAAGGCTGGACACTTGGGACTGAGAGGATTGGTGAGTTTCGGTGAGGAAATGCAGACCATTTAAATCAATAATGCATGGCACACATTGCAATGGTCCCAACTCTCTCTGTTGAAGGGAATATTACTACAGCTATAACATGTACAGAAAACCTAGAGAATGGACACACTGTGAATACGAAAGGTTTCTGAAACTCAACAATAATCCCTCTCCAGGTGCTCCGGTTTGAATTTCCATCTCCTTTACTATCAATCTCCCAGCTTGGAGAGACATACCCTTTAAAGTGCTTGTTAGCACAGGTTGCCAATTTGGCAGAGGATGAAAGGGAAGAGGGAGAAACAATGAGAGAGTAGCTGTTAGGCATTTGGACTGGCACATGACACTCAAATTTCCCGGCAGGAAGAAGAATTAACCAAAGTCTCAGCCACCCGCCAGGAACCAGTATAGGTCCTGAACCAAAATTTTGGACTTGTGGTCAACCTACAAAAAACGAGTTGTAAAATGGAACTCAGGCCACTACAATTCACAACCTGGCAGAGAAATAAAGGACAACTATCATACAAAAATCTGTTGAGGGAAGGCAACGAGGTGGACTTGAATGCGAACCAGAATAGCAGGAAACAGATTTCAAGAGGTACATTGGAATCGCCTTTAAAGCACAGGAAGAGGGGCACAACTTCGAAAATGATGCACTTGGCCAATCAGGGCGTATGTGTTTTCTCCTGAATATATTCAGGAGAAAACGCATACACCCTTTATAGCCAAGCAAGCAAGCGGGCAATGCAAATCTGCACCACAAAGAAGTATCACTACCCACCCGTCAAAACGGACATCACAAAATGTGTGAAAACCAGAAAGGCAAGACATGCCCTGGAGAACAGGGAGCGTAGTTATGCTGATGGGCGGAACGTAAATTGCCAACTGCCTCTCTGGAGGAGTGCATTCTGTTCGCTAAAACAAGTAAAAAACAGAGCTACAGATCGGAGGGCACTTCCAGTCTATGGAATATATCTTGGGAGAAATGAAAATCAATAAGACAGAGCCACCCCAAAATTTAGGGCTGCTCTGCTTACAAGAACCTCAACTTGGGTACACCATAAATGTCCCAGGAAAGACAAAAATGGTTCAAGAAATTCTGGTACTTACGTACGATGGAATATCCCTCAGCCATGAAATCAATGTCATAAGGCGAGTAGCAGCAAAATGAGTGGATTCAGGTACGAAGATTCTAAGTGAAATAAGTCACAGAGAAAAAGAAACTTATCATAAGATATCACTTATGAAGGTCCTGTAAACATGGCTACACATGAACTGAGTTAGGAAAGAGTACAGAGTAACGAATCTTATCATAAGATATGACTCATAGCGGGAATGTACACATGGCTACACATGAACTGAATTACAAACACAACAGAGTCACACATTTAGAAATCAATCTTCTACCTGCTTAAGGGGAAAGGCGAGGTGGGGTAATGCATAAAGCCAGAGTTCTAAATTAGCACAGATACCAATACATAAACCAAGTATGTAATAGACAACACCTACTCCCAGCACAATGAACTGGACTCAACACCCCCTATTCATTGCAGAGGAATATATCTGACTTTAAGAATTTTAAAACATATGTATTCTCATGTCTCCATAAAGGAATCATGTGTGTGTATAACGGCATGAACACTGCACTGAAATTCAGCTAAACCCCCCGTATAAAAATAAATTTCAAAAGCAAAATGCAAAAACAGCGAAACAGAGAGAAATTCTTAAAAATTACGTTCAGGGCCTGTGATGCAACGTGGATTGACCAACTTTACACCCACCTCTGGATGAGACATAAGACTGGACACTTGGAGCTGACAAGATTGCTGAGGTTGTGTCAGCAAAAGAACACGACTTAGAGCAATAATTTGTGCTACCCATTCTAGTGGTCCCAACTCTCCAGGTTTAAGGGAATCTTCCTACAGTTAAAAATGCATGGGAAACCCAGTGGTTGGTACAATGTGTAATCGGGAAATTTTCTAAAAGGTACCTCATTTTTCCTTTCATCGTGCTGGGCTTCGCCATTCCATCTGCATTACTGAAAATCTCCCCACTTGGAGTTTCAGCGGCTTTACCCTCCTGTTATGCACAGTTTGCAAATTGTGCAGAGGATGAACAGGAAGAGGGGAAACAAATGAGAGATTAGCTGTAGGTGTTTGGATGGGCACATGTCTCTCTAGTTTCACCTCAGGAAGAAGAATTAAACAAAGGCTCAGCCTGCAGCCCCGGAACCAGACTAGGGCCTAAAGCCATCCTGCGGTATTGCAGCCAGCTCACAAATAGACGATTTGAAAGATGGAAATCAGGGGCACAGCAATTCACAAACTTGCAGAGTTATAAGGGACAACTATCATGCAGAAATATATTGAGGTAAGGCAGTGAAGAGGATTTGAATGCAAGGCAGAATTTAAGGAAACAGATTTCAAGAGGTAGATTGGAGTCGTCTTTAAAGCACATGAAAAGCGACAGAACTTCGACAATGATGTTCTTGGCAAAAAAGGGAGTATGTGTATTTTCTTGAATATATTCAGGAAAAAATGCATACGCCCTTTTTGGCCAAGCAAGCCATCAGGCATTGCAAATCCACACTACATAGAAGTGTCACTTACCTCCGGTCAAAAGGGCCATCCGCAAATAGTGTAAAAACCACAAATACAAGACAGGCCATGGAGAAAAGGGAGCCTGGTTATGCCGATGGACAGAATGTAAATTGTCAACAGCCTCTCTGGAGAACTGTATGTTGTTTTCTAAAACAGAGGTACAGAACATAGCACACTTCCACTCATGGGCGTGTATTTTGGGAAAACTAAAAATCCACAACACACAGCCACCCCAAAGTTTATGGCTGCTCTGTTTACAAGAACCTCAACTTCGGTACACTTTAAATACACCAGGAAAGGAAAAAAAATAATGGATAAAGATGTTGTGGTACTTATATACAAAGGAATGTCACTCAGACATAAAATAAATGTCATAAGACCAATAGCAGCATAATGAGTGGCTTTAGGTACGATGATGCTAAGTGAAATGAGCCACAAAGAAAAAGAAACTTATTGTAATATATCACTTATAGAGGGAATTTAAACATGGATACACATGAACTGAATTTCAAAAGAGAACAGAGTTACACATTTAGAAAACACACGTATGCCTCCTTAAGGGGAAAGGTGACGTGGGGTGATGTGTAAAAGCAGAGTTTGAAATTAGCACAGATACCATTCCATATACCAAATATGTAATAGACAAGACCGACTCCTTTCTCAATGAACTGGACACAAAACACCCTATTCACTGAAGAGGAATATATCTGACTGCTAATAATCTTGAAACCTATGAATTTATGTGTCTCCATAATGGAATCAAGTGTATGTAGATTGGCATAAACACAGATCAATGGATCAGGATAGAAAGCTCAGAGATAAACCTACATACCTATGGCTATCTCATCTATGACAAAGGAGCTAAGGATATACAATGGAGAAAAGACAGTCTCTTCAGTAATTGGTGCTGGGAAAACTGGACCCCTACACATAAAAGAATGAAATTAGGACACTCCATAACACCATACACAAAAATAAACTCTAAATTGATTAGAGATCTAAATATAAGACCAGACACTATAAAACTCTTAGAGGAAACCATAGGCAGAACACTCTATGACATAAATCACAGCAAGATCCTTTTTGACCCACCTCCTAGAGAAATGGAAATAAAAACAGAAATCAACAAATGGGACCTAATGAAACTTAAAAGCTTTAACACAGTACAGGAAAACATAAACAAGATGCAAAAACAACCCTCAGAATGGGAGAAAATATTTTCAAATGAAGCAATTGACAAAGGATTAATCTCCAAACTTTACAAGCACCTCATGTAGCTCAATATCACAAAAACAAACAACCCAATTCAAAAACGGGCAGAAGACTTAAATAGACATTTCTCCAAAGAAGATATACAGATTACCAAGAAACATATGAAAGGATGCTGAACATCACTAATCATTAGAGAAATGCAAATCAAAACTACCGTGAGGTATCACCTCACAGCAGTCAGAGTGGCAATCATCAAAAAAAATCTACAAAACAATAAATGCTGGAGAGGCCTTTATTGGAGAAAAGGGAACACACTTGCACTGTGGGTGGGAATGTAAATTGATATGGGAACTAGGGAGAACAGTACGGAGGTTCCTTTAAATAACTAACAATAGAAGTACCAAACGACACAACAATCCAACTACTGTGCATTTGCCTTGCGAAAACCATAATTCAAAAAGAGTTTTGTACGAAAATGTTCATTTCAGCTCTATTTACAATAGCCAGGACATGGAAGCAACCTAAGTGTCCATCGACAGATGAATGGATAAAGAAGATCTGGCACATATATACAATGGAATATTACTCAGCCATAAAAAGAAGCAAAACTGACTTATTTGTACTGAGGTCGATGGACTTAGAATCTGTCCTACACAGCGAAGTAAGTCAGAAAGGGAAAAACAAATACTGTATGTTAACAGAGATATACAGAATCTAATGAAGAAAAAAAAAGATTTTGAAGAACTTAGTGGCAGGACAGGATTAAGGACACAGAAGTAGAGAAAGGTCTTGAGGACACCGGAAGGGAGATGGGTAGGCTGGGACGAAGTGAGAGAGTGGCATGGACATAAATACATTACCAAATGTAACACTGATAGCTACTGGGAAGCAGCCACATAGAACAGGGAGATCAGCTCGGTGCTTTGTGACCACCTAAAGGGGTGGGATATGGAGTGTGGGTGGGAGATGCAAGAGGGAGGGGATCTGGTGACATTTGTATATGTATAGAGGATTCACTTTGTTATACAGCAGAAACTAACACTCCATTGTAAAGCAATTATACTCCAATAAACGTGTAAAAGGAAAAAAAAAGAAAGCCCAGGGATAAACCTACAAACCTATGGTCAACTAATCTATGACAAAGGAGGAAAGAGTATACAATGGAGATAAGACAGTCTCTTCAATCAGTGGTGCTGGGAAATATGGACAGCTACATGTAAAAGAATGAAATTTGAACACTCCCCAACACCATCCATAAAAATATATTCAAAATGGATTAGAGACCTTAATGTAAGACTGGACAGTATAAAAATCTGAGAGGAAAAGTTACGAAGAATACTCTGACGTAAATCACAGCAAGATCTTTTTTGATCCACCTCCGATCCTAATGAAATAAAAAAGAAAACTAAACAGCTTGGACCTAATGAAACGTAAAAGCTTTTGCAAAGCAAAGAAAACTACAAAGAAGACGAAAAGACAACCCTCAGAATGGCAGAAAATATTTGCAAACGAATCAATGGACAATTGCTTAATCTCCAATATATATAAACAGCTCATGCAGCTCAATATTAATAAAACAAACAACCCAATACAAAAATGGAAGAAGATCTAAATAGACATTTCTTCCAAGAAGACATAGAGATGGCCAAGACACACATGAAAATCTGCTCCACATCACTAATTATTAGAGAAATGGAAATCGAAACTACAATGAGGTATCACGTCACACCTTTTAGAATGGACATCATCAGAAAATCTACAAACAACAAATGCTGGAGAGGGTGTGGAGATAAGGAACCTTCTTCCACTATTGTTGGGAATGTAAATCAATACAATCTCTATGGAGAACAGTATGGAGGTTCCTTTAAAATCTAAAAATAGAATTACCATATAATCCAGCAATCCCACTACTGGGCATATACCCAGAGAAAACCATAAATCAAAAAGACACATTCACCACAATGTTCATTGCAGCACTATTTACAATAGCCAGGTAATGAAAGCAACCTAAGTGCCCACAGACAGACGAATGGATAAAGATGTGGTACATATATACAATGGAATATTACTCAGCCATACATAGGAATGAAATTGGGTCATTTGTAGAGACCTTGATGGATCTAGAGACTGTCATACAGAGTGAAGTAAGTCAAAAAGAGAAAAACAAATATTGTATATTAATGCATATATGTGGAACCTAGAAAAATGGTACAGGTGAACCGGTTTGAAGGGCAGAGATAGAGACACAGATGTAGAGAACAAACATATGGACACCAAGGGGGGAATGCCATGTGAGGCTGGTGGTGGGATGAATTGGGAGACTGGGATTCACATGTGCACACTTATATGTATAAAATAGATATCCAATAAGAACCTGCTGTATAAAAGAAAGAAATAAATTTTAAAAAAATTAAAAATACATAAATAACATTTAATTAAAAAAAACAGAAAAAAAGTTTTTCCCTTCATATAGACCTCTTTATATTAATGCATTATTTCCATATTTATATTTGTAAATTAAAAAAAAAGAGGAATAAATAAAATCTACCTTGAACCAAAAAGAAAAAAAGAAAAAAAAAGCAAAAAAAGAACCTACCAGTTATACAGAGGAAAATTGTATCAGGGCACTTGCTCCAGTGGTAAAAATTCTTACGTTGGTCAGAGGTGTGAAATCGTCTCCCATGCAGTCAGCAGCGCTCCCCCCAACAAGGAGCATCCTCATTGCAAAGCAGGGGGACTGTGTCGAGGCGTCTGTGAGTAAATGTGAGCTGAGCCCCAGTCCTGTTGCAGCTGAACTCTGCCCATCCTTTCCAGGTAAAACACCTGAATATGTACAAGAACTTGCAAGACTAGAGGAAGGGCTGTGGAGTCACACAAGCGACAGCACGTAGGCCGACTAGGTGCCTGCAGGCCAGCCAGGATGGTCCTGGCACCAGATGCTCTTCTGGAAGCTTTCCATTTCCCTGCCTGATATACCCCTCCTGCCACGGCCCCCACTGCTTTTTTACTTCCTCACCACTGCCTGGGGAGAAATTCCAGCGGCAGGTATGGGTGACACATCCTCTTCTTTAGCAGGTGGCAGCCTGGCAACTCCTGCAGAAAGTCCATCAGAGCCCCCCTGAAACTGGGCCACCCACAAAGCCACGGCCCCTCACTCCCTCCCACCACCCCAGCCCCGACACTGCTGACAGGGCAGAGAATATGGCACCAGGCACAGCAACAGGGTCTCTTGCTGACTGGAGAGGTGTTTATATTGACCTCAACACAGGCACACCTGGAGAGGGCTGGCAGGCAGTGTCAGGCTGCCCAAATCAGCCAATCCTCACCCCTCCGGGGCTCACAGTTGCAGAAAATGAACCTTGCTAAACGGGCCAGGCCCAAGGAACAGGTGTGGGCTCCTGAGAGTCAGGATAGACAAGTGGCTGCAGCTGCGGCTTGTTTTCTTATCATTTTATCTGGTCTATGAGTGGAAAACAACTTCAAGAAGACCCTATCCTAATGAGAGGAACCCAGGAGTCAGGGAGAGGAGTGATGGTGGGTGGAGACAGAGGCCTGGTGCCCTGGCTGCAGTGGAAGTGTCTGGAAGACCAGGCAGAGAGAGGCTGCACAGAGTGATACCCAGTGTCACAGACCTGTCAGAGCTGCTGTTTGTTAGTTCAAGTCCTGCTCTGAGGTGTTCTGTGTCAGCTGTGAGCGACGGGTGAGCTGCGGGTTCTCTGCAAGGTGGGCTATGTGCACAGTTCCTGTGTGTCCAGCCCTGCTGGGGTACCGGCCCAGGGGAGCTCTGTATTCTGGGAAGGGCCTGACTAGGAGAGCCCCATGGGTTGCTGGGTAGCTGCACAGGTGAGCTCCATACCCTGGGAGGGACTTCACCACGAGAGCCCCGTGGGCTGTGGGGTGGGCGTCGCAGCCCAGGTGAGCTCCATATCCTGGGATTGGCCTGACCACGAGAGCCCCATGGGCTGCTGGAGACCTGGTAAAGTATATCAGGACAGTCAGTGAAGCCACCGAGGATATACATCCAGTAGCTCCTATTTACTACACCCTGCTGGTCATTCTACCATCCACCAGGCCATGGCATTCTGTATTAGACTTCAATGATGACTTCTTCTGTATTCCATTCATCTCAGAGTCACAAGAACTTTTGGCTTGTGAGTGGCAGGACACAACATGCAACAAAAGCAATAATGTTGGGCCGTCCTGCCCCAATGGTTCAAAAATCCCCACACAATCATTGGGGAAATGTCCTCTAAAGACCTAAAAGTTCTACCTCTGTAAAAGGGAACCCTCCTTCAATATGCAGAAGACATTCTGATCGCCAGGCCTACTAAAGACGCCTCTGAACTACCTAGCCAAGAAAGCATAGAAGGTGTCCAAGGAAAAGGCTCAATTATCCCAGGCTAAGGTGACATGCCTGGGCTTCATTCTCACAGATATTAGGAGAAACGCATCCCAGGATAGGGAAGAAGCCATTTGCAGCCTTACCTCTTCTAAAACTAGAAGACAGCTTAAGGGTTCCTGGGGAGGCCAAGGTTTTCTGCATCTGGATCCCTAACTACAGTCTAATAGCTGGGTCTCTACATGAAACACTGACACGAAATGATGATGATTCTTTTGAATAGAATCCAGAAGCAGCCTTTCAAGAATGGAAAGAGCAGTCAATTCAGGCCCTTGCCCAGGAACTTCCTAATTTAGCTAAACCCTTTGACCTTTACATACCCGGTCAAAGGTTAAACGCCCTTGGAGCCTTAGTGCAAAAACTGGGACCACTTTAAATGGAGCAACAGGAGAATGCACTTCAGGTATGATAAACTATGGTCACCAAGGGCTTTGCCCCCCACCCCATCAGGCCAGGATACTGGGGTATCTAAAAAGCTGGAAATCAGCAGCCTGCAAGGCCAGCTCCCTCCTAAGGGAAAAGGAACCCACGTGGTGATTCTAACCACCCATCATGCCCTGAAGTTGCAGGGGTCGCGCTGCGGACACACTGACCTCGAGTGAGGAGGCCCTCCAACTCCAACCTCCAGAGAGACAAACGGGGGCAATGGGCCCCCAAGATGACTTGTGTGACCATCACTTGACCTGGAGTTTCTCTCAGAAAACAAGTCTGTGCCCCGAAATAGCAGACTACTGCTTGAAGGACTTACTGCACCCAGACGGGAGCTAAAAAGCTTGTCGGAGGAAACGTATATCACGACTTCACCATAGAAAACCCTACAGACACCACGGTGATGGTGGCCAATATGACCGGCTGGACTGCTGGCTACTTCAAAAGGCCGTTGACTCAGTGGACGTCATGGTCCTGGATCACCACCGACCCTGGACTGTCTGGGAGTTGAGCGGGCAGGGCTTTGACACATGGTGCTGTTTGTACATTAATTCAGGGACCTAATTAAAGAAAGCACAGATTACTGGTCAGAGCATCAAGGCTGGCAAATCCGTCAGCCTAAGTTCACCGAACAAATGTGGGGTGGGGTGAAACCTGCCACAGCAGCATCTCTGTGCATCTCTTTCCTAGACCCTTAAAGGTCGTTAGAATCTATAACACTTTCAATGCTGGTTCTCAGGTGGACGAGCAGTGAGGCAGGAGGCCTTGGGACAATCAACCTCACCTGGAGGCTGCTGGGGAGAAGTTTTGCCCCTCCCCCCGTGTATGAGGGCTCCCACCTCAGAATGAAGCAGTTACAAAAGAGGTGTCTGCACCCTCAGCTCCCCAAGAATGAGCAACGGGACAAAAAGCAGAGGAGGTGTTCGTCTCAAGCAACGTTCATTAAAAATTCCTGAGAGATATAAAGAGAATCTGGGCAATGAAATAAGTCTAACCTGTTTTTCCTTTGTGCTTTGTCTAATTTCACGTGCTCCTAGGGTTCCACATGCAGAGGTCCCACACCCGGCACTTCAGACCCGATTTCCTAGTGCAGAATGGCTGGGTCGACACCTCAGCTAGCGGGGTCCCATGCAGACTCTGCGACATAGAGCCTGAGCTGCAGCCAACCCAGCCCTAGAGAGTTCCATCACCTCCCTCCCACTGACACTGCCGGGACCCCTACACAGCAGCCCAGCCCACAGCCCACGGGGGAGTGCACGCTCTCACCTCTCCATTCTGTTTTCAAAATATAAAGTTTCCTTTGCTTCTGAACCAAACTCAGTCTTGATCTGTTGGCTCCAATGACACAGGGCACGGGGACTCCTGTTGGGGTCCACTCTGGAGGATCAGTAACAGAAATTGAGAACATTGTAACTTCAATGAACAGATGTGTGAGCCAAACTGTAGTCAACCTAGAGCAGTGTATAAGGCTCGGGTATAATAAGATGATTCTAAGACTTACATCTGATATTTCCATCACTTTATTATAAGCAAGTTTAGTGAAGACGTCTGTCTTATTTGTCAGGTCAACATTAGAGAAATGAAGTGATTTATTCCCAAGGATGTACATCGAATACTCTTGGCTGAAGCTTTAATCTTGTTTTGAATGCTTTTCCATTGAAAATGATACCTCTCTTTCAGCTTCCCCATTTCTGAGAAGTATAAAATCTTATAATTTATTATTACCAAAGGGGAAAGGTAGGAGAAGGGATAAATTAACAGTTTGGGATTAACACATACACACTGCTATGTATAAAACAGTTCATCAACAAGGAACTACTGTATAGCACAGGGAACTACACTGAATATTTTGCAATAACCTATAAGGGGAAATAATCTGAAAAAGAATAGATATTTTTATTGACATCATCTGTCAATGACAGATAAAATGTAACCTAAGCAAGGCCGATGGTGAGCACTTCTGACTCTGAAGATTTCAATCATCTAAAGTTTGGACTCTGCCTATTTCCCAAGGCCCTTAATGGACATATATGTAGCCATAGCTTAAAAATTCCCCAGTTTGAGGTTCAGGGTGGCACTGATTTGGAAAAATCCCTGGTGTTCTCCTTACATGCACGGGACCATTCCTAAGGCTAAAACATGCCTGTCACACCTAGAGGATGGTACACCGTTTCATCGGAAACAGTTTGGAAAAGGCACCTCATCTCCTCATCGCCTGGTGCTCGGGTTCACCGCTCCAGCATCTTTCCTAACAATCTCCTCACTTGGGGATATCAGCATCGTCAACATCCTGTTGCACACAGTTTGGAATTTGTCCAGAGGATGAAGTGGAAGGATGAGAAAAATTCAGAGACAAGTCCTAGGTGTTCGGAAAGGCACATGCCACTCTAATTTCAAATCCGGAAGACAAATTCATCAAAGGCTAGAATTGCCCACAGAAACAGAATAGTGCTAGAGGAAATCCCGCTGTTTTGTGTCCAGTTTCCAAAAACACAAGTTGAAAAATGGAACTCAGGGGCACTAAAATTCATGAAACTGCAGAGTTGAAAATATCTATTGTCAAAAAATGTCTTGAGGTAAGTCACAGAAAACGACTTGTAAGCAAGGGTGAGTGGCAGGAAACAGATTTGAAGAGGTGGAAAGGACTCCCCATTAAAGCAAAAGAAAAGGGGCTGAACATCACCAATGATGCAGTTGGCCAAAAAGGGCGTATGCATTTTTTCTGAATATATTCAAGTAAAGGCCATACGCAATTTTTATCCAACCAAACAGGTGGGCACTGGAAATCTATACTACAAAATGTATCACTTCACATCAGTCAGAAGGGCCATCCACATAAAGTGTAAACACCCGAAATGCAGGACAGGGTGAGGAGAAAACGGAGCCCTGTGAGGCTGATAGTGGAAATAAAATTTGCCAACGGCCACCCTGGAAGAGTCTATTGTGTTTGCTAAAACATCTAAAAAATGAGCTACAGAGCATAGGGCACTTGCACTCATGGGCGTATAACTTGGGAAAAACAAAAATCGACAGAAAACAGGCACCCCAACGTTTACCACCTCTCTCTTATAAAGGGCCTCAACTTGGATATAAAATAAATGTCCCTGGAAGGATAAAATGGATAAAAGAGATGGGGTACATATGTAGAGTGGAATATTACTCATCCAGAAATCAGTGAAATAAGGCCAGTTGTAACAACTCTGTAGGAGATACATATGATCATTCTAAGTGACGTATGTCAGAAAGAAAAAGACACATATCATAAGATGTCACTTAAAGGTGGAATCAAAAATGGCTACACATGAAATAATTTACAAAACAGAAACATAGTCAAATATGTAGAAAATAGACATAAGGCTGCTAAATGGAAAAGGTGGGGAAGTGTGAGGTATTATCCAGGAGGTTGAAATTAGCAAAGATACCATTCCAAGTACCAAATTGAATAACTGACAAGGCCTACACGGTACCTCAAAGAACTGCACTCAGCCCACTCAAGTCAATGGAAAATAATACATATGACTGGTAAGCATCTGAAAAAGAATTTATTGTTGTCTCACAGTACATGAATCAAGTGGATGCACAGCAGCAAAAAACAGAGCTTTGAAAATCAGCTGTAACCAATATAAAAATAAATTTAAAAATATGTATAAAAACAGTGAGACAGACAAAAATACTTACAACTTTTTTTGAAGGGCTACGATGTAACATGGATTGAACACATGTAGACCCACAGCAGGATGATATATAAGGCTGGAAGCTATGCACGCTAAGAGATGTTAGAGAGGCTGGGTGAGGAAATGCAGAACTTTTAAAGTAATACTGCCTGGTACCCATTCCATGGGTCCCAAATCTGCAGGTTCAAGGGAATCTTCTGACAGAGAAAACATGCCTGGAAAACCGAGATGAACGTACACTGTGTGCTCAGGAAAGGTGTCTAAAATGCACCTCATTTTTGATCTCCTGGTGCTGGGGTTCGCCATTCCAGCCACATTACTAACAATCTCCCCACTTGGAGAATCAGCACCTTTAACCTCCTGTTTCACACAGTTTGCAATTTCTGCAGAGGATAAACGGGAAGAGGGGGAACCAATGAGAGACTAGCTGTAGGAGTTTTGACAGGCACATTTCACTCTAATTTCCCATTAGGAAGAAGAATTAACCAAAGGCACAGCCTGCCTCCCCAGAACCAGAATAGGGCCGGAAGCAATACAATGGTTTGGCGGCCAGCTCACAAAAAATTCGAGTGGAAAAATGGAGCTCAGGAGCAGACAATTCAAAGACCTGCAAAGATATAAATGATAACCAACGTCCAAAAATATATTCAGGTAAGGCACCGAAGAGGATCTGAATGAGCGGCAGAATTGCAGGAAACAGATTTCAAAAGGTAGATTGTACTCACAGTTAAAGCATATGAAAAGCAGCAGAATTTCTAAAATGATGCAGTTGGGCAAAAGGGTGTATGCGTTTTTTTCGTGAATATCTTCAGGAAAAAAACACATACAGAGTTTTTGGCCAACCAAGCAAGCGGGAAATGCAAGTCCGCTCAACAAAGAAGTCTCAATTTCCACTGCTCAGAAAGGCCATCCAAAAAATGTGTACAAACCAGAAATGCAGGAGAGGCCATGGAGAACAGGGAGCTAGTCACGCTGATGGGTGGGGTATAAATATCCAAGAGCCACTCTGAAGAAGTGTATGCTGTTTCCTAAAACATCTAAAATACAAAGCCCCCGAGCAAAGGGGACTTCAACTCATGGGCATATGACTTGGGAAGACTAAATATCAACAAGACACTGGCACCCCAAAATTTACGGCTGCTCTGCATACAAGAACCTCCACTTCGGTACACATAAAATATGCCAGGAAAAAGAGAAATGCATAAAGAACTTGTGGTAATTTTGTACAACGGAATATCCCTCAGACGTGATATCAATGCCATAAGGCCAGTAGCAGCATAATGAGTGGATTAATGTACGATGATTCTAAGTGCAATAAGTCACACAGAAAAAGAATCTAATCATAAGATATCACTTATAGAGGTAATGTCAACATCACAACACATGACCTGAATTAGGAAAGAGAACAGAGTCTCACATTTAGAAAACACTCTTATGCCTGCTTAAGGGGAAAGTAGAGGTGGGGTGATGCATAAAACCAGAGTTTGATATTAGCACAGGTACCATTCCATAAACCAAATACAGAATAGACAAGACCTACACTTTCCTCAGTGAACGGGACTCAACACCCCTATTCCACACAGAGGAATATATCTGACTAGTAAAAAATCTTAAAACCTATGTATTGATATGTCTCTGTAAGGGAATCAATTGTGCCTAGACCGGCATAAAGACGTCCGTGAAAATCAGTTCAACCCCATTATAAAAATGAATTTCACAAACAAAACAAAATAACAGCAAAATTCTTACACAATTCCTTCAGTGGTTCTGATGAAACCTGGAATGACCCTATCTGCAAAGACAGCTGGATGAGACATAAGGCTGGACACCGGGGAATGAGAGGACTGGTGAGATTGGGAGAGAAAATGCAGACCCTTTAAAGTAGTAATGCATGCCACCATTCCATGGGTCCCAAATCTCCAGGTAGAAGGGAATATCACTACAGTTATAACATGTATGGGAAACCTAGAGAATGAACACACTGTTTTGGCGAAAGGTTTCTAAAAGTCTCCTAATTTTTCCTCTCCTTGTGCTCCAATTTGGCATTCCAACTGCTTTACTATCAATCTCCCAACTTTGGAGAGTCAAACCCTATAACCTCCTCGTTCGCACAGTTTGCTAATTTTTCAGAGGATGAAAGGGAAGAGGGAGAACCAATCAGAGAGTAGATGAAGGCATTTGGACGGGCACATGTCACTCTAATTTCCCATTCAGGAAGAAGAATTAACCAAAGCCTCAGCCAACAGCAGGGAACCAGTATAGCCACCCGTGGAACCAGTATAGGTCCTGAAGCAATATTGTGGATTTGCGGTCAGCTCACAAAAATGGGATTTCAAAATTGGAGCTCAGGGGCACAGAAATTCACAAACCTGCAGTTATAAAGAACTACTCAATTCCAAAAATCTGTTGAGGAAAGGCAAAGAAGTGGACTTGAAAATGAGGCAGAATTGCACAAAACATATTTCAAGAGGTAAATTAGAATCGCCTTTAAAGCTCAGGAAAAGCATCACAACTTCGACAATGATGCACTTCGCCAAAAAGGGCGTATGACTTTTCTCCTGAATATATTCAGGAGAAAACACATACGCCCTTTTTGGCCAATCAAGCAAGCGCACAATGCAAATCCACACTACAAAGAATTGTCACTTCCCACCGGTAAAAAGTGATATCCGAAAATCTGTAAAAACCACAAAGGCAAGAGCGAGATGACAAGGGCATGAAGCAATGTGATCCCAAGGGTCATGGAGGATTGTGATGACAAGTGCATGGAGCATTGTGATGACAAGATTATTTAGCATTTGCTGACAAAGGCATGGAGCATTGTGATGACAAGGTTCATGGAGCACTGTGATGACAAGCCTCAAGGAGCATTGTGATTAGAGTGGTCATGGAGCATTGGGATGACAAGGGCATGGATCATTTTGATGACAAGGGTCATGGAGCATTTTGATCACAAGATTCCCGAATCATTGTGTTGTCAGGGTTCATGGAGCGTTGTGATGACAGTGGTCCTGGAGCACTGTGATGAGTGTGGTCACGGAGCATTGAGATGAGAAGGTCATGGAGCATTGGGCTTAAAATTTTCATGGAGTATTGTGATGACAGGTGTCATGGAGCTTTGTGATGACAAGGTACTGGAGCATTGTGATAAGAAGACCATGGAGCCTTGTGATGACAAGTCTCATGGAGCATTCTGATGAAAAGGGGCATGGAGCATTGTGATTACAGGCGTCTTGGAGCATTGTGATGACAAGGGCATGGAGCATTGGGATGAGAAGGCCATGGAGCGTTCTGATGACATGCATCACGGAGCACTGTGATGACAAGGGTATGGAGCATTGTGATTACAGGTGTCTTGGAGCACTCTGATGAAAAGGGAATGGATCATTGTGATGAAAAAGGCATGGAGCCTTGTCATGACTGGGTTCAAGGAGCATACTGATGACAACTGTCAGGGAGCATTGTGATGATAAGTGTATTGAGCACTGTGATGACAAGATTATGTAGCATTTGCTGACAAAGGCATGGAGCATTGTGATGACAAAGTTTATGGTGCAATGTGATGAAAAGATTGTGGAGCACTGTGATGACAAGCGCATGGCACATTGTGATGACATGGGTCATGGAGCATTGTGCTGAGAAATGCATAGAGCATTGTGATGACAAGGGTCAAATAGCATTGTGATGAAAAGTTCATGGAGCATTGTGGTGAAAAATGTCACAGAGATTGGTGATGGCGAGGGCATGTACCATTGTGACGACAAAGGTCATTAAGGATTGAGGTGACTGGAGTCACGGAGCATGGTGATGACAGGGGTCATGGAGCATTGTGATAACAACGGCATGGAGCATTGTGATGACAAGTGTCATGGAGGATTCTGATGACAAAGGTAATGGAGAATTGTGATGACAATCGCTTGGAGCATTGTGATGACAAGGGTCAGTGAGCATTGTACTGACAAGTGCATGGAGAATTGTGATGACAAGAGTCATGCAGCACTCTTATGACAAACTTGTGAAGTATTTTGATGACAATGGCATGGAGCATTCTGATGACATGCGTCACAGAGCTTTGTGATGACAAGGGCATGGAGCATTGTGAGGAGAAGTGCATCTAGCGTTGTGATGACAAGCGTCATGGAGATTTGTGATGACAAATGCATGGAGCAATGTGATGAGAGGGTTCATGGAGCATTGTTATGACAATGGAATGGAGCATTGTGATGCCAAGGGTCATGGAGCTTTGTGATGACAAAATCATGGAGCATTTTGATGACAAGGGCGTGGTGCATTGTGATGAGAAGTGCAGGGAGCATTGTGATGACATGGGTTATGGAGCATTGTGCTTACATGCGAATCGAGCATTGTGATGACAAAGTCATGGAGCATTTTGATGACAAGGGCGTGGTGCATTGTGCTGAAAATTGCATGGAGCTTTGTGATGACAAGGGTCACAGAGCATTGTGATGAATAGTTCATGGAGCATTGTGATGACAGAGTCATGGAGCAATCTGATGAAATGTATCATGGAACATTTTGATGACAGGGGTTATGGAACATTGTGATGTCAGGGGTCATGGAGCATTGTGATGAAAAGTGTCATGGAGCATATTGTGACAGGGGTTATGGAACATTGTGATGTCAGGGGTCAGGGAGCATTGTGAAGATATGGGAATGTAGCATTGTGATGATATGGGCATGTAGCATTTTGATGACAGGGGTCATGGAACATGGTGATGACGGGGTGAGGGAGTATTGTGATGACTAGTGATGGAACATTGTGATATATGTGGTGAGAGAGCATTTAGATGAGAAGTGCATGGAGAATTGTGATGACACGTTTTATGGAGCATAGCGATGAAAAGAATGTGGAGCATTGTGATGACAAACGCATGGTGAATTGTTATGAGATGTGTCATGGAGCATTGTGCTGACAAGTGCATGGAGCATCGTGATGACAAGCGTCATGGAGCATTGTGATGATAAAGGCATGTAGCATTGTGATGACAAGGCTCATAGGGTTTTGTGATGAAAATTTCATGGAGCATTGTGGTGACAAATGTCACAGAGCCTAGTGTGAAGAGGGCATGGACCGTTGTGATGAAAAAGGTCATGAAGCATTGTGATGACTGGAGGCACGGAGCACTGTGATGACAAGGGCATGGAGCACTGTGATGACAGGGGCATGAAACATTGGTCTTAGAAGTTTCATGGATTATTGTGATGACAGTGGGCATGGCACATTTTGATGACAAGGGCATGGAACACTGTGGTGACAAAGGTCACAGATTCTTGTGTGACGAAAGCATGGACCATTGTGATATAAAATGTCATAAAGCATTGTGATTACTAGAGTCACGGAGCATTGTGATGACAGGGGTCATGGAGCATTGTGATGACAAAGGAAGGGAGCATTGTGATGACAGTGGCATGGAACATTGGTCTGACAATTTTCATGGATTTTTGTGATGACAGTGGGCATGGCTCATTGTGATGAAAAGGGCATGGAGCATTTTGATGACAAGGTCATGGAGTATTGTGAAGACAGGTGTCAGGGAGCATTGTGATGACATATGTCATGGTCCATTGCGATGACAATGGCATGGAGCATTGTGATGCCAAGTGTCATGGTGCATTGTAATGACAAGTGTTATGGAACATTGTGATCAGAAGAGTTTGGAGCATTGTGATGACAGAGGTCATTGAGCATTTTGATTTCCTTGTGATGACAATAGCATGAAATATTATGGTGATGGGCACGGTGCATTGTGATGACATGGTTCATGAAGCATTGTGAAGAAAAGTGGCATGGAGCATTGTGATTACAGGGGTGTTGGAGCATTGTGATGACAAGGGCATGGAGTATTGTGATTACAGGGGTCTTGGAGCATTGTGATGACAAGGGCATGGAGCATTGTGATGAAAAAGGCTTGGAGCCTTTTCATGACAGGGTTCAAGGAGCATTCTTACGACAAGTGTCAGGGAGCATTGTGATGACAAGTGTATTGAGCATTGTGATGACAAAGATCATGGAGCATTGTGATGACAACAGTCCCGGATTATTGTGTTGTAAGGGGTCATAGAGCATTGTGATGACAGTGGTCATGGAGCATTGTGATGACAGGGGTCATGGAGCAGTGTGATGAGAAGATCATGGAGCATTGGCTGAAAATGTTCATGGAGTACTGTAATGACAAGGGAATGGAGCATTGTGATGACAAGGTCCTGGAGCATTGTGATGAGAAGTCCATGGAGCCTTGTGATGATAAGTCTCATGGAGCATTCTGATGAAATGGGGCATGGAACATTTTGATTACAGGAGCCTTCGAGCATTGTGATGACCAGGGCATGGAGCATTGTGATGAGAAGGCCATGGAGCATACTTATGACATGCGTCATGAAGCTTTGTGATGACCAGGGCATGGAGCATTGTGATTACAGGGGTCTTGGAGCATTGTGATGACAAGGGCAAGGAACACTGTGATACATGGGTCATGGAGGATTGTAATGACAAGAGCATGGAGCATTGTGAATAGAAGGTCATCGAGCATTGTGATGACAAGCGTCATGGAGCTTTGTGATGACAAGGGCATGAAGCAATGTGATGAAAGGGTTCATGGAGCATTGTGATGACAATGGCATGGAGCATTGTGATGCCAAGGGTCATGGAGCTTTGTGATGACAAAGGTCATGGAGCATTTTGATTACAAGGGCGTTGTGCATTGTGATGAGAAGGGCAGGGAGCATTGTGATTTAAGGGTCATAGAGCAATTTGATGAAAACTGTCATGGAACATTTTGATGACAGGGGATATGGAACATTGTGATGTCAGGGGTCATGGAGCTTTGTGATGAAAAGGGTCATGGAGATTTTTGATGCTGGGGTTATGGAACATTGTGATATCAGGCGTCATGGAGCATTGTGATGATAATTGCATGTAGCTTTGTGATGACAAAGGTCACGGAACATTGTGATGATGTGGGCATGGACCATTTTGATGACAAAGTCATGAAGTATTGTGGTTGCTGGAGTCAAGGAGCATTGTGATGACAGGGGTCATGGAGCATTGTGATGACAAGGGCATGGAGCATTGTGATGACAGGGGCATAGAGCATTGCTCTGACAGTTTTTATGGATTATTGTGATGACAGTGGGCATTGCACATTGTGATGACAGGCGCATGGAGCACTGTGATGACAAGGTCAAGGAATATTGTGAAGACAGGTGTCAAGGAGCATTGTGATGACATATGTCATGGTCCATTATGATGACAATGGCATGGAGCATTGTGATGCCAAGTGTCATGGAGGATTGTGATGACAAAGTAATGGAACATTGTGATGACAAGGGCTTGGAGCATCGTGATGACAAGGGTCATGGAGCACTGTGATGACAAGATCTTGGAGCATTGTGGGGAGAAGGGCCATTGAGAATTTTGATGAGAAGGTCGTGAAGCATTGTGATGAAAAGCGCACCGAGCTTGCTATGACAGGAGTCATGGAGCATTGTGATGTACAAGTGCATGGAGAATTGTATTGACAAGATCATGTAACATTGTGATGAGAAGTGTCATGGAGCATTTTGATGATAAGGACATGTAGAATTGTGATGACCAGTGCATGGAGCATTGTGATGGAAAGACCGTGGAGCACTGTGATGAGAAGACCATGGGTAATTGTGATGATGAGCGTCATGGAGCACTATAATGACAAGGGGCATAGAACATTGTGATGACAGGTGTCATGGATCATTGTGATGACAAGGGTCATGGACCATTCTGATGACAAGCTTGTGGAGTAATGTGATGACAATGGCATGGAGCATTGTGATGAAAAGGGCATGGAGCATTGTGATGAAAAAGGCTTGGAGCCTTTTCATGACAGGGATCAAGGAGCATACTCTCGACAAATGTCAGGGAGCATTGTGATGACAAGTGTATTGAGCATTGTGATGACAAAGTTCATGGAGCATTGTGATGAGAAGACCATGGTTAACTGTGATGAGAAGCGTCATGGGGCATTGTGATGACAAGTGTTATGGAACATTGTGATCACAAGTGTTTGGAGCATTGTGATGACAGAAGTCATGGAGCATATTGATTTCATTGTGATGACAATAGCATGAAGCATTATGGTGATGGGCATGGTGCATGGGATGACAAGGTTCTTGGAGCATTGAGATTAAAAGGGGCATGGAGCATTGTGATTACAGGGGTCTTGGAGCATTGTGATGACAAGGGCATGGAGCATTGTGATGCCAAGGGTCATGGAGCTTTGTGGTGACAAAGGTCATGGAGCATTTTGATTACAAGGGCGTTGTGCATTGTGATGAGAAGGGCAGGGAGCATTGTGATGACAGGGTCATAGAGCAATTTGATGAAAACTGTCATGGAATATTTTGATTACAGGGGATATGGAACATTGTGATGTCAGGGGTCATGGAGCTTTGTGATGAAAAGGGTCATGGAGCTTTTTGATGCTGGGGTTATGGAACATTGTGATATCAGGTGTCATGGAGCATTGTGATGATAATTGCATGTAGCATTGTGATGACAAAGGTCACGGAACATTGTGATGATGTGGGCATGGACCATTTTGATGACAAAGTCATGAAGTATTGTGGTTGCTGGAGTCACGGAGCATTGTGATGACAGGGGTCATGGAACATTGTGATGACAAGGGCATGGAGCATTGCTCTGACAGTTTTTATGGATTATTGTGATGACAGTGGGCATGGCACATTGTGATGACAGGCGCATGGAGCATTGTGACGACAAGGTCAAGGAATATTCTGAAGACATGTGTCAAGGAGCATTGTGATGACATATGTCATGGTCCATTATGATGACAATGGCATGGAGCATTGTGATGCCAAGTGTCATGGAGGATTGTGATGACAAAGTAATGGAGCATTGTGATGACAAGGGCTTGGAGCATCGTGATGACAAGGGTCATGGAGCACTGTGATGACAAGATCTTGGAGCATTGTGAGGAGAAGGGCCATTGAGAATTTTGATGAGAAGGTCGTGAAGCATTGTGATGAAAAGCACACCGAGCTTGCTATGACAGGGGTCATGGAGCATTGTGATGTACAAGTGCATGGAGAATTGTATTGACAAGATCATGTAACATTGTGATGAGAAGTGTCATGGAGCATTTTGATGATAAGGACATGTAGAATTGTGAGGACCAGTGCATGGAGCATTGTGATGGAAAGACCGTGGAGCACTGTGATGAGAAGACCATGGGTAATTGTGATGATGAGCATCATGGAGCACTGTAATGACAAGGGGCATAGAGCATTGTGATGACAGGTGTCATGGATCATTGTGATGACAAGGGTCAGGGACCATTCTGATGACAAGCTTGTGGAGTAATGTGATGACAATGGCATGGAGCATTGTGATGAAAAGGGCATGGAGCATTGTGATGAAAAAGGCTTGGAGCCTTTTCATGACAGGGTTCAAGGAGCATTCTTACGACAAGTGTCAGGGAGCATTGTGATGACAAGTGTATTGAGCATTGTGATGACAAAGACCATGGAGCATTGTGATGACAGGCATCATGGAGCGTTGTGATGACAAATGTTATGGAACATTGTGATCACAAGGGTTTTGAGCATTGTGATGACAGAAGTCATGTATCATTTTTCATTTCAAGGTGCATGGAGCATTGTGATGACAAGGGCATGAAGCATTGTGAACCCAAGGTTCATGGAGGGTTTTGATGACAATGGGAATGGAGTATTGTGATGACAAGCGCATGGAGCATTGTGATGACAAGGTCATGTAGCATTTTGCTGACAAATGCATGGAGATTTTGATGACAAGTGTCATGGAACACTGTGATGACAAGCGTCATGGAGCATTGTGATTACAGGGGTCACGGAGCATTGGTATGGCAAGGGCATGGATCATTGTGATGACAAGGGTCATGGAGCATTTTGATGACAAGAGTCCCGGATCATTGTGTTGTCCGGTGTCATGGAGCACTGTGATGACAGTGGTCATGGAGCACTGTGATGACAGGGGTCATGGAGCACTGTGATGAGAAGTTCATGGAGCATTGGGCTGACAATATTCATTGAGTATTGCGATGGCAGTGGACATGGAGCATTGCGATGACAATGGAATGGAGCATTGTGATGACAAGGTCCTGGAGCATTGTGAGGAGAAGACCATGGAGCCTTGTGATGACAAGTGTCATGGAGCATTCTGATGAAAAGGTGTGTGGAGCATTGTGATTACATGGGTCTTGGAGCATTGTGATGAAAATGGCATGGGTGATTGTGATGCAAAAGGCATGGAGCCTTGTCATGACAGGGTTCAAGGAGCATACTGACGACAAGTGTCAGGGAGCATTGTAATGACAAGTGTATTGAGCATTGTGATGACAAAGGACATGGAGAATTGTGATGAGAAGACCGTGGATAATTGTGATGATGAGCATCATGGGGCGTTGTGATGACAAGTGTTCTGGAACATTGTGATCACAAGGGTTTGGAGCATTGTGTTGAAGGAGGTTATGGAGCATTTTGATTTCATTGTGATGACAATAGCATGAAGCATTTTGATGATGGGCATTGTTCATTGTGATTACAGAGTTCATGTATCATTGAGATGAAAAGTGGCATGGAGCATTTTGATTACAGGTGTCTTGGAGCATTGTGATGAGAAGGGCATGGAGCATTGTGATGAGAAGGCCATGGAGCAGATTGATGACATGCATCATGGAGCTTTGTGATGACAATAGCATGGAGCATTGTGACTACAGGGGTCTTGGAGCATTGTGATGACAAGGGTCATGGAGCCTTGTGATGACAAGGCCGTGGAACATTGTCATGACAGGGGTGAGGGAGTATTGTGATGACTAGTGATGGAACAATTTGATATCAGTAGTGAGAGAGCATTTTGATGAGAAGTACATGGAGCATTGTGATGACAAGTTTTATGGAGAATTCTGATGACAAGTTTGTGGAAAATTTTGATAACAAGCACATGGAGCATTGTGATAACAAGGGTCATGGAGCACTCTGCTGACAAAGGCATGGAGCATTGTGATGCAAGGGTCGCAGAGCATTGTGAATGAAAAGTTCATGGAGCATTATGGTGACAAATTTCACAGAGCCCTGTGATGACCAGGGCATGTACCATTTTGATGCCAAAGGTAATGAAGCATTGTGATGACTGGAATCACGGAGCATTGTGATGACAGGGGCATGGAACATTGGTCTGGAAAGTTTCATAGATTATTGAGATGACAGTGGGCATGGCACATTGTGATGACAAGGGCATGGAGCATTGTTATGAGAAGGTCATGAATTATTGTGCAGACAGGTGTCAGGGAGCATTGTGACGACATATTTCTTGGTGCATTGTGATGACAATGGCATGGAGCATTGTGAAGCCAAGTGTCATGGAGGATTGTGATGACAAATGTAATGGAGCATTGTGATGACAAGGGCTTGGAGCATTTTGATGACAGTGGTCATGGAGCACTGTGATGACAAGGGCATGGAGCACTGTGATGACAATGGCCATTGAGAATTTTGATGACAATGTCGTGAAGCACTGTGATGAAAAGCACTTGGAGCTTGCTATGACAGGGGTCATGGAGCATTGCGATGACAAGTGCATGGAGAATTGTGATGACAAGATCATGTAACATTGTGATGAGAAGTGTCATGGAGCATTGTGATGGCAAGTGCGTGGAGCACAGTGATGAGAAGACCATGGATAATTGTGATGTCGAGCGTCATGCAGCACTGTAATGACAAGGGGCATGGAGCATTGTGATGACAGGGGTCATGGAGCATTGTGATGACAAGGGCATGGAGCATTGTGATTACAGTTGTCTTGGAGCATTGTGATGACAAGGGTCATGGAGCCTTGTGATGAGAAGGCCGTGGAACATTGTAATGGCAGTTTTCATGGAGCTTTCCTATAACAGTAGAAATGGAGCATTTTCATGACAAGGGCATGGAACATTTTGATTACAGGTGTCTTGGAGCATTGTGATGACATGGGTCATGGAGCCTTGTGATGAGAAGGCCGTGGAACATTGTAATGGCAGTTTTCATGGAGTGTTGCTATAACAGTGGAAATGGAGCATTTTCATGACAAGGGCATGGAGCGTTGGTCTGAAAATTTTCATGGATTATTGTGATGAGAGGGGGCATGGAGCACTGTGATGACAAGGGCACGGAACACTGTGATACATGGGTCATGGAGGATTGTAATGACAAGCCTTGGAGCTTTGTGTTAAGAAGAGCATCGAGCATTGTGATGAAAAGCATCATGGAGCCTGTGATGACAAGGACATGTAACAATGTGTTGAGAGGGTTCATGGAGAATTTTGATGACAATGGCATGGAGCATTGTGATGCCAAGGGTCACGGAGCTTTGTGATGACAAAGGTCATGGAGGGTTTTGATGACAAGTGCGTGGTGCACTGTGATGAGAAGGGCAGTGAGCATTGTGATGAAAGGGTCATGGAGCAATTTGATGAAAAGTGTCATGGGATATTTTGATGACAGGGGTTATGGAAAATTGTGATGTCAGGGGTCAGGGAGCATTGCGATGAAAAGTGCCATTGAGCATTGTGATGACAGGGGTCATGGATCATTGTGATGGCCGGGGTGAGGGAGTATTGTGATGACTAGTGACGAAACATTATGATATCAGTGATGGGAGAGCCTTTTGATGGGAAGTGCATGGAGCATTGTGAAGACAAGGTTTATGGAGCACTGTGATGACAAGGTTGTGGAGCATTGTGATGACAAGCGCATGTCGCATTGTGATGACACAGGTCATGGGGCATTGTGCGGACAAGCACATGGAGCATTGTGATGACAAGGGTCATGGAGCATTGTTATGACCAGGGAATGGAGCATTGTTATGGCAAGACCGTGGAGCACTGTGATGAGAAGACCATGGATAACTGTGATGACGAGCGTCATGGAGCACTGTAATGACAAGGGGCATGGAGCATACTGATGACAGGCGTCATGGAGCATTGTGATGACATGGGTCATGGAACATTGTGAAGACGGGTCATGGAGCATTGTGATGACAAGGGTCATGGAGCATTCTGAAGATAAGCTTGTGGAGTAATGTGATGAAAATGGCATGGATATTTGTGATGAAAAGGGCATGGATCATTGTGATGAAAAATGCATGGAGCCTTTTAATGACAGGTTTCAAGGAGCATTCTGACAACAAGTATCAGGGAGCATTGTGATGACAAGTGTATTGAGCATTGTGATGACAATGATCATGGAGCATTGTGATGACAACAGTCCCGGATTATTGTGTTGTAAGGGGTCATAGAGCATTGTGATGACAGTGGTCATGGAGCATTGTGATGACAGGGGTCATGGAGCAGTGTGATGAGAAGATCATGGAGCATTGGCTGAAAATGTTCATGGAGTATTGTGATGACAAGGGAATGGAGCATCGTGATGACAAGGTCCTGGAGCATTGTGATGAGAAGTCCATGGAGCCTTGTGATGACAAGTCTCATGGAGCATTCTGATGAAATGGGGCATGGAGCATTTTGATTACAGGAGCCTTCGAGCATTGTGATGACCAGGGCATGGAGCATTGTGATGAGAAGGCCATGGAGCATACTTATGACATGTGTCATGAAGCTTTGTGATGACCAGGGCATGGAGCATTGTGATTACAGGGGTCTTGGAGCATTGTGATGACAAGGGCAAGGAACACTGTGATACATGGGTCATGGAGGATTGTAATGACAAGAGCATGGAGCATTGTGAATAGAAGGTCATCGAGCATTGTGATGACAAGCGTCATGGAGCTTTGTGATGACAAGGGCATGAAGCAATGTGATGAAAGGGTTCATGGAGCATTGTGATGACAATGGCATGGAGCATTGTGATGCCAAGGGTCATGGAGCTTTGTGATGACAAAGGTCATGGAGCATTTTGATTACAAGGGCGTTGTGCATTGTGATGAGAAGGGCAGGGAGCATTGTGATTTAAGGGTCATAGAGCAATTTGATGAAAACTGTCATGGAACATTTTGATGACAGGGGATATGGAACATTGTGATGTCAGGGGTCATGGAGCTTTGTGATGAAAAGGGTCATGGAGCTTTTTGATGCTGGGCTTATGGAACATTGTGATATCAGGCGTCATGGAGCATTGTGATGATAATTGCATGTAGCATTGTGATGACAAAGGTCACGGAACATTGTGATGATGTGGGCATGGACCATTTTGATGACAAAGTCATGAAGTATTGTGGTTGCTGGAGTCACGGAGCATTGTGATGACAGGGGTCATGGAGCATTGTGATGACAAGGGCATGGAGCATTGTGATGACAGGGGCATAGTGCATTGCTCTGACAGTTTTTATGGATTATTGTGATGACAGTGGGCATGGCGCATTGTGATGACAGGCACATGGAGCATTGTGACGACAAGGTCAAGGAATATTGTGAAGACAGGTGTCAAGGAGCATTGTGATGACATATGTCATGGTCCATTATGATGACAATGGCATGGAGCATTGTGATGCCAAGTGTCATGGAGGATTGTGATGACAAAGTAATGGAGCATTGTGATGAGAAGGGCTTGGAGCATCGTGATGACAAGGGTCATGGAGCACTGTGATGACAAGATCTTGGAGCATTGTGAGGAGAAGGGCCATTGAGAATTTTGATGAGAAGGTCGTGAAGCATTGTGATGAAAAGCGCACCGAGCTTGCTATGACAGGGGTCATGGAGCATTGTGATGTACAAGTGCATGGAGAATTGTATTGACAAGATCATGTAACATTGTGATGAGAAGTGTCATGGAGCATTTTGATGATAAGGACATGTAGAATTGTGATGACCAGTGCATGGAGCATTGTGATGGAAAGACCGTGGAGCACTGTGATGAGAAGACCATGGGTAATTGTGATGATGAGTGTCATGGAGCACTGTAATGACAAGGGGCATAGAGCATTGTGATGACAGGTGTCATGGATCATTGTGATGACAAGGATCATGGACCAGTCTGATGACAAGCTTGTGGAGTAATGTGATGACAATGGCATGGAGCATTGTGATGAAAAGGGCATGGAGCATTGTGATGAAAAAGGCTTGGAGCCTTTTCATGACAGGGTTCAATGAGCATTCTTACGACAAGTGTCAGGGAGCATTGTGATGACAAGTGTATTGAGCATTGTGATGACAAAGATCATGGAGCACTGTGATGACAACAGTCCCGGATTATTGTGTTGTAAGGGGTCATAGAGCATTGTGATGACAGTGGTCATGGAGCATTGTGATGACAGGGGTCATGGAGCAGTGTGATGAGAAGATCATGGAGCAATGGCTGAAAATGTTCATGGAGTATTGTGATGACAAGGGAATGGAGCATTGTGATGACAAGGTCCTGGAGCATTGTGATGAGAAGTCCATGGAGCCTTGTGATGACAAGTCTCATGGAGCATTCTGATGAAATGGGGCATGGAACATTTTGATTACAGGAGCCTTCGAGCATTGTGATGACCAGGGCATGGAGCATTGTGATGAGAAGGCCATGGAGCATACTTATGACATGCGTCATGAAGCTTTGTGATGACCAGGGCATGGAGCATTGTGATTACAGGGGTCTTGGAGCATTGTGATGACAAGGGCAAGGAACACTGTGATACATGGGTCATGGAGGATTGTAATGAAAAGAGCATGGAGCATTGTGAATAGAAGGTCATCGAGCATTGTGATGACAAGTGTCATGGATCTTTGTGATGACAAGGGCATGAAGCAATGAGGTGAAAGGGTTCATGGAGCATTGTGATGACAATGGCATGGAGCATTGTGATGCCAAGGGTCATGGAGCTTTGTGATGACAAAGGTCATGGAGCATTTTGATTACAAGGGCGTTGTGCATTGTGATGAGAAGGGCAGGGAGCATTGTGATGACAGGGTCATAGAGCAATTTGATGAAAACTGTCATGGAACATTTTGATGACAGGGGATATGGAACATTGTGATGTCAGGGGTCATGGAGCTTTGTGATGAAAAGGGTCATGGAGCTTTTTGATGCTGGGGTTATGGAACATTGTGATATCAGGCGTCATGGAGCATTGTGATGATAATTGCATGTAGCATTGTGATGACAAAGGTCACGGAACATTGTGATGATGTGGGCATGGACCATTTTGATGACAAAGTCATGAAGTATTGTGGTTGCTGGAGTCACGGAGCATTGTGATGACAGGGGTCATGGAACATTGTGATGACAAGGGCCTGGAGCATTGCTCTGACAGTTTTTATGGATTATTGTGATGACAGTGGGCATGGCGCATTGTGATGACAGGCGCATGGAGCATTGTGACGACAAGGTCAAGGAATATTGTGAAGACAGGTGTCAAGGAGCATTGTGATGACATATGTCATGGTCCATTATGATGACAATGGCATGGAGCATTGTGATGCCAAGTGTCATGGAGGATTGTGATGACAAAGTAATGGAGCATTGTGATGAAAAGGGCTTGGAGCATCGTGATGACAAGGGTCATGGAGCACTGTGATGACAAGATCTTGGAGCATTGTGAGGAGAAGGGCCATTGAGAATTTTGATGAGAAGG
This sequence comes from Hyperoodon ampullatus, assembly GCF_949752795.1. Taxonomy (NCBI): domain Eukaryota; kingdom Metazoa; phylum Chordata; class Mammalia; order Artiodactyla; family Ziphiidae; genus Hyperoodon; species Hyperoodon ampullatus. The sequence continues at coordinate 275,563 of NW_027641043.1, read as the reverse complement.
TCATGAAGCATTGTGATGAAAAGTGCACCGAGCTTGCTATGACAGGGGTCATGGAGCATTGTGATGTACAAGTGCATGGAGAATTGTATTGACAAGATCATGTAACATTGTGATGAGAAGTGTTATGGAGCATTTTGATGATAAGGACATGTAGAATTGTGAGGACCAGTGCATGGAGCATTGTGATGGAAAGACCGTGGAGCACTGTGATGAGAATACCATGGGTAATTGTGATGATGAGCGTCATGGAGCACTGTAATGACAAGGGACATAGAGCATTGTGATGACAGGTGTCATGGATCATTGTGATGACAAGGGTCATGGACCATTCTGATGACAAGCTTGTGGAGTAATGTGATGACAATGACATGGAGCATTGTGATGAAAAGGGCATGGAGCATTGTGATGAAAAAGGCTTGGAGCCTTTTCATGACAGGGTTCAAGGAGCATTCTTACGACAAGTGTCAGGGAGCATTGTGATGACAGGCATCATGGAGCGTTGTGATGACTAATGTTATGGAACATTGTGATCACAAGGGTTTTGAGCATTGTGATGACAGAAGTCATGTATCATTTTCATTTCAAGGAGCATGGAGCATTGTGATGACAAGGGCATGAAGCATTGTGAACCCAAGGTTCATGGAGGGTTTTGATGACAATGGGAATGGAGTATTGTGATGACAAGCGCATGGAGCATTGTGATGACAAGGTCATGTAGCATTTTGCTGACAAATGCATGGAGCATTTTGATGACAAGTGTCATGGAACACTGTGATGACAAGCGTCATGGAGCATTGTGATTACAGGGGTCACGGAGCATTGGGATGGCAAGGGCATGGATCATTGTGATGACAAGGGTCATGGAGCATTTTGATGACAAGAGTCCCGGATCATTGTGTTGTCCGGTGTCATGGAGCACTGTGATGACAGTGGTCATGGAGCATTGTGATGACAGGGGTCATGGAGCACTGTGATGAGAAGTTCATGGAGCATTGGGCTGACAATATTCATTGAGTATTGCGATGGCAGTGGTCATGGAGCTTTGCGATGACAATGGAATGGAGCATTGTGATGACAAGGTCCTGGAGCATTGTGAGGAGAAGACCATGGAGCCTTGTGATGACAAGTGTCATGGAGCATTCTGATGAAAAGGTGTGTGGAGCATTGTGATTACATGGGTCTGGGAGCATTGTGATGAAAATGGCATGGGCGATTGTGATGCAAAAGGCATGGAGCCTTGTCATGACAGGGTTCAAGGAGCATACTGACGACAAGTGTCAGGGAGCATTGTAATGACAAGTGTATTGAGCATTGTGATGACAAAGGACATGGAGAATTGTGATGAGAAGACCATGAATAATTGTGATGATGAGCATCATTGGGCGTTGTGATGACAAGTGTTATGGAACATTGTGATCACAAGGGTTTGGAGCATTGTGTTGACAGAGGTTATGGAGCATTTTGATTTCATTGTGATGACAATAGCATGAAGCATTTTGATGATGGGCATTGTTCATTGTGATTACAGAGTTCATGGATCATTGAGATGAAAAGTGGCATGGAGCATTTTGATTACAGGTGTCTTGGAGCATTGTGATGAGAAGGGCATGGAGCATTGTGATGAGAAGGCCATGGAGCAGATTGATGACATGTGTCATGGAGCTTTGTGATGACAATAACATGGAGCATTGTGACTACAGGGGTCTTGGAGCATTGTGATGACAAGGGTCATGGAGCCTTGTGATGACAAGGCCGTGGAACATTGTCATGACAGGGGTGAGGGAGTATTGTGATGACTAGTGATGGAACAATTTGATATCAGTAGTGAGAGAGCATTTTGATGAGAAGTACATGGAGCATTGTGATGACAAGTTTTATGGAGCATTCTGATGACAAGTTTGTGGAAAATTTTGATAACAATCGCATGGAGCATTGTGATAACAAGGGTCATGGAGCACTCTGCTGACAGAGGCATGGAGCATTGTGATGGCAAGGGTCACAGAGCATTGTGAATGAAAAGTTCATGGAGCATTATGGTGACAAATTTCACAGAGCCCTGTGATGACCAGGGCATGTACCATTTTGATGCCAAAGGTCATGAAGCATTGTGATGACTGGAATCACAGGCCATTGTGATGACAAGGGCATGGAGCATTGTGATGACAGGGGCATGGAACATTGGTCTGAAAAGTTTCATAGATTATTGAGATGACAGTGGGCATGGCACATTGTGATGACAAGGGCATGGAGCATTGTTATGAGAAGGTCATGAATTATTGTGCAGACAGGTGTCAGGGAGCATTGTGACGACATATGTCTTGGTGCATTGTGATGACAATGGCATGGAGCATTGTGATGACAAGGGCTTGGAGCCTTTTGATGACAGTGGTCATGGAGCACTGTGATGACAAGGGCATGGAGCACTGTGATGACAACGGCCATTGAGAATTTTGATGACAATGTCGTGAAGCACTGTGATGAAAAGCACTTGGAGCTTGCTATGACAGGGGTCATGGAGCATTGCGATGACAAGTGCATGGAGAATTGTGATGACAAGATCATGTAACATTGTGATGAGAAGTGTCATGGAGCATTGTGATTGCTAGTGCGTGGAGCACAGTGATGAGAAGACCATGGATAATTGTGATGTCGAGCGTCATGCAGCACTGTAATGACAAGGGTCATGGAGCATTGTGATGACAGGGGTCATGGAGTATTGTGATGACAAGGGCATGGAGCATTGTGATTACAGGTGTCTTGGAGCATTGTGATGACAAGGGTCATGGAGCCTTGTGATGAGAAGGCCGTGGAACATTGTAATGGCAGTTTTCATGGAGCTTTCCTATAACAGTAGAAATGGAGCATTTTCATGACAAGGGCATGGAGCATTTTGATTACAGGTGTCTTGGAGCATTGTGATGACAAGGGTCATGGAGCCTTGTGATGAGAAGGCCGTGGAACATTGTAATGGCAGTTTTCATGGAGTGTTGCTATAACAGTGGAAATGGAGCATTTTCATGACAAGGGCATGGAGCGTTGGTCTGAAAATTTTCATGGATTATTGTGATGAGAGGGGGCATGGAGCACTGTGATGACAAGGGCACGGAACACTGTGATACATGGGTCATGGAGGATTGTAATGACAAGCCTTGGAGCTTTGTGTTAAGAAGAGCATCGAGCATTGTGATGAAAAGCATCATGGAGCCTGTGATGACAAGGACATGTAACAATGTGTTGAGAGGGTTCATGGAGAATTTTGATGACAATGGCATGGAGCATTGTGATGCCAAGGGTCACGGAGCTTTGTGATGACAAAGGTCATGGAGGGCTTTGATGACAAGTGCGTGGTGCACTGTGATGAGAAGGGCAGTGAGCATTGTGATGAAAGGGTCATGGAGCAATTTGATGAAAAGTGTCATGGGATATTTTGATGACAGGGGTTATGGAAAATTGTGATGTCAGGGGTCAGGGAGCATTGTGATGAAAAGTGTCATTGAGCATTGTGATGACAGGGGTCATGGATCATTGTGATGGCAGGGGTGAGGGAGTATTGTGATGACTAGTGATGGAACATTATGATATCAGTGATGGGAGAGCCTTTTGATGGGAAGTGCATGGAGCATTGTGAAGACAAGGTTTATGGAGCACTGTGATGACAAGGTTGTGGAGCATTGTGATGACAAGCGCATGTCGCCTTGTGATGACACAGGTCATGGGGCATTGTGCGGACAAGCACATGGAGCATTGTGATGATAAGGGTCATGGAGCATTGTGCTGACAAAGGCATGGAGCATAGTGATGACATGAGTAAGAGAACATTGTCATGAAATTTTCATGGAGCATTGTGGTGACAAATGTCACAGAGCCTTTTGATGACGAGGGCATGCACCATTGTGATGACAGGGGTCATGGAGCATTTTGATGACTGTGGTCATGGAGCATTGTGATGACATGGGTCATGGAGCACTGAAATGATACGGTCATTGAGCATTGGGCTGAAAATGTACATAGAGTATTGTGATGACAGGGGTCATGGAGCATTGTGATGATAAGGGAATGGAGCACTGTGATGACAAGGTCCTGGAGCATTGTGATGAGAGGACCATGGAGCCTTGTGATGACAAGTGTGATGGAGCATTCTGATGAAAAGGTGCATGGAGCATTGTGATTACAGGTGTTTTGTAGCATTGTGATGACAAGGGCATGGAGCTTTGTGATGTGAAGGCCATGGAGCATTCTGATGACATGCATCATGGAGCTTTGTGATGACAAGGACATGGATCATTGTGATGAAAATTGCATGGAGCATTGTCATGACAGTGTTCAAGTAGCATACTGATGAGAAGTTTCAAGGAGCATTGTGAAGATAAGTGTATTGAGCATTGTGATGACAAAGATCATGGAGCATTGTGATGAGAAGACCACTGATAATTGTGATGACCAGCCTCATGGGGCATTGTGATGACAAGAGTTATGGAACATTGTGATCAGAAGGGTTTGGAGCATTGTGATGACAGAGGTCATTGAGCATTTTGATTTCAGTGTGATGACAACAGCATGAAATATTATGATGATGGGCATGGTGAATTGTGATGAGAGAGTTCATGGAGCATTGAGATGAAAAGGGGCATGGAGCACTGTGATTACAGGGGTCTTGCAGCATTGTTATGACAAGGGCATGGAGCATTTTGATGAGAAGGCCATGGAGCATTCTGATGACTTGCGTCATGGAGCTTTTTGATGACAATGGCATGGAGAATTGTGATTAGAGGGGTCTTGGAGCATTGTGATGACAAGGTTCATGGAGGCTTGTGATGACAAGGCCGTGGAACCTTGTGATGGCAGGGGTCATGGAGCACTGTTATGAGAAGGGCACAGAACACGGTGATACATAGATCATGCAGGATTGTAATGACAAGGACATGTAGCATTGTGCTGAGAAGGGCATCGAGCGTTGTGATGACAAGCCTCATGGAGATTTGTGATGACAAGTGCATGGAGCAATGTGATGAGAGGGTTCATGGAGCATTGTGATGACAATGGAATGGAGCATTGTGATGCCAAGTGTCATGGAGATTTGTGATGACAAAGGTCATGGAGCATTATGAAAACAAGTGCGTGGTGCATTGTGATGAGAAGTGCAGGGAGCATTGTGATGACATGGGTTATGGAGCATTGTGCTTACACGCGCATCGAGCATTGTGTTGACAAGGGTCATGGAGCATTTTGCTGACAATGGCATGCAGCTTTGTGATGACAAGGGTCATAGAGCATTGTGCTGAATAGTTCATGGAGCACTGTGGTGACAAAGGTCACAAAGACTTGTGTGACGAGGTCATGGACCATTGTGATGACAAATGTCATGAAGCACTGTGATGACTGTAGTCATGGAGCATTGTGATGAGAGTGTACTTGGAGCATTGTGATGCCAAAGGCATGGAGCATTGTGATGAGAATGCCATGGAGCATACAGATGACATGTGTCATGGAGCTTTGTGATGACAAGGGCAGGGAGCATTGTGATTACAGGGGTCTTGGAGCATTGTGATGAAAAGGGAATGGATCATTGTGATGAAAAAGGCATGGAGAATTTTCATGACAGGGTTCATGGAGCATACTGATGACAAGTTTCAGGGAGCATTGTGATGATTAAACCATTCATAATTGTGATGACGAGCATCATGGGACATTGTGATTACAAGTGTTATGGAACATTGTGATCAGAAGGGTTTTTAGCATTGTGATGACAGATGTCATGGAGCATATTGATTTCCTTGTGATGACAATAGCATGAAGCATTATGATGATGGGCATGGTGCATTGTGATGACAGGGTTCTTGGAGCATTGAGATAAAAAGGGGCATGGAGCACTGTTTTTACAGTGGTCTTGGAGCACTGTGATGACAAGGGCATGGAGCATTGTGATGAGAAGTCCGTGGAGCATTCTGATGAACTGCATCATGGATCTTTGTGATGACAAGGGCATGGAGCATTGTGATTACAGGGGTCTTGGAGCATTGTGATGACAAGGGTCATGGAGCCTTGGACAACAAGGCCGTGGAGCATTGTTATGACAGGGGTCATGGAGCATTGTGATGACAAAGGCATGGAGCATTGTGATGACAGGGTCATGGAACGTTGGTCTGACAAGTTTCATGGATTATTGTGATGACAGTGGGCATGACGCATTGTGATGACAAGGGCATGTAGCATTGTGATGACAAGGTCAGGGAGTATTGTGAAGACAGGTGTCAGGGAGCATTTTGATGAAATATGTCATGGTCCATTGCGATGACAATTTCATGTAGCATTGTGATGCCAAGTGACATGGAGGATTGTGATGACACATGTAATGGAGCATTTTGATGACAAGGGCTTAGAGCTTCGTGATGACAAGGGTCATGGAGCATTGTGATGACAAGGGCATGAAGCATTGTGATGAGGGGGGCATGGCACATTTTGATGACAAGGGCATGGAGCATTGTGGTGACAAAGGTCACAGAGCCTTGTGTGACGCGGGCATGGATTATTGTGATGACAAATGTCATAAAGCATTGTTATGACTGGAGTCACGGAGCATTGTGATGACAAGGGTCATGGAGCATTGTGATGACAAGTGCATGGAGCATTGTGATGACAGGGACATGGATCATTGGTCTGAGAAGTTTCATGGATTATTGTGATGACAGTGGGCATGGCTCATTGTGATGAAAAGGGCATGGAGCATTGTGATGACAAGGTCATGGATTATTGTGAAGATAGGTTTCTGGGAGCATAGTGATGACATATGTCATGGTCCATTGTGATGACAATAGCATGGAGCATTGTGATGCCAGGAGTCATGGAGGATAGTGATGACAAATGTAACGGAGCATTTTGATGACAAGGGTTTGGAGCATCGTGATGACAAGTGTCATGGAGCATTGTGATGACAAGGGCATGGAGCATTGTGATGACAACGGCACGGAACACTGTGATACATAGATCATGCAGGATTGTAATGACAAGGAAATGGAGCCTTGTGATGAGAAGTGCATCGAGGGTTGTAATGACAAGCCTCATAGAGATTTGTGATGACAAGCGCATGGCGCATTGTGATGACATGGGTCATGGAGCACTGTGCTGACAAAGGCATGGTGCATTTTGATGACAAGGGTCATCGAGTATTGTGAAGAAAAGTTCATGGAGCATTGTGGTGACAAAGGTCACAGAGCCTTGTGTGACAATGTCATGGACCATTGAGATGACAAAGGTCATGAAGCTTTGTGATGACTGGTGTCACGGAGCATTGTGATGACAGGGGTCATGGAGCATTGTGATGACAGGGTTCATGGGGCATTGTGATTAGAAGGTCATGGAGCATTGGGCTGAAAATGTTCATGGAGTATTGTGATGACAGGGGTCATGGGGCATTTTGATGACATGGGAATGGAGCATTGTGATTAAAAGGGCATGGAGCATGGTGATGAGAAAGCCATGGAGCATTCTGAAGATATGAGTCATGAAGCTTTGTGATGACAATGGCATGGAGCATTGTGATTCCAGGGGTCTTGGAGCATTGTGAGGAAAAGGCATGGATCATTGTGTTGAAAAATGCATGGATCTTTGTCATGACAGGGTTCAAGGAGCATACTGACGACAAGTGTCAGGGAGCATTGTGATGACAAGTTTATTGAGCATTGTGATGACAAAGATAATGGAGTACTGTGAATAGAAGCCCATGGATAACTGTGATGATGAGCGTCATTGGGCGTTGTGATGACAAGTGTTATGCAACATTGTGATCACAAGTGTTTGGAGCATTGTGATGACAGAGGTCATGGAGCATATTGATTTCATTTTGATGACAATAGCATGAAGCATTATGATGATGCACAGGGTGCATTGTGATGACACGGTTCATGGAGCATTGAGATGAAAAGGGGCATGGAGCATTGTGATTACAGGTGTTTTGGACCATTGTGATGACAAGGGCATGGAGCATCGTGAATGAGAAGGCCATGGAGCATTCTGATGACATGCGTCATGGAAATTTGTGATGACAAGTGTATGCAGAATTGTGATTACAGTGTTTGGAGCATTGTGATGACAAGTGTCATGGAGTCTTGTGATGACAAGGCCATGGAAACTTGTGAAGGCAGGTGTCATGGTGCATTGTTATGACAGGGGTAATGGACCATTGTGATGAAAAGGGCATGGAGCATCGTTCTGAAATGTTTCATCGATTATTGTGCTGAGAGTGGGCATGGAGCATTGTGATGACAAAGGCACAGAACTCTTTGATACATGGGTCATGGAGGATTGTAATGACAAGGACATGGAGCATTGTGATGAGAAGGGCATCGAGCATTGTGATGACAAGTGACATGGAGGTTTGTGATGACAAGGGCATGGAGCAATGTGATGAGAGGCTTCATGGAGCATTGTGATGACAATGGCATGGAGCATTGTGATGCCAAGTGTCATGGAGTTTTGTGATGACAAAGGTCATGGAGCATTTTGATGACAAGGTCGTGGTGCGTTGTGATGAGAAGGGCAGGGAACATTGTGCTAACAGGGTCATGGAGCAATTTGGTGAAAAATTCATGGAATATGTTGATGAGAGTGGTTATGGAAAATTGTGATGTCAGGGGTCATGGAGCATTGTGATGAAAATGGTAATGGAGCATTTTGATGACAGGGATTATGGAGCATTGTGATGTCATTGGTCATGGAGCATTTTGATGATAAGTGCATGTAGCATAGTGATGATAGGGCTCATGGAACATTGTGATGACAGGGTTGAGGGAGTATTGTGAAGACTAGTGATGGAACATTGTGATATCAGTGGTGAGAGAGCATTTTGATGAGAAGTGCATGGAGCATTGTGATGACAAGGATGTGGAGCATTGTGATGACAAGCGCATGGTGCATTGTGATGACATGTTTCAAGGAGCATTGTGCTGAAAAGAACACGGAGCATTGTGATGAGAAGTGTCATGGATCATTGTGCTGACAAAGGCATGGTGCATTGTGATGACAAGGGTCACAGGGCATTGTGATGAAAAGGACATTGATCACTGTGATGCAAAATTCATGGAGCCTTGTCATGAAAGGGTTCAAGGAGCATACTGATGACAAGTGTCAGCGAGCATTGTGATGACAAGTGTATTGAGCATTGTGATGACAAAGTTCATGGAGTATTGTGAATAGAAGGCCATGGATAATTGTGATGATGAGCATCATGGGGCGTTGTTATGACAAGTGTTATGGAACATTGTGATCACAAGGGTTTGGAGCATTGTGATGACAGAGGTCATGGAGCATTTTGATTTCATTTTGATGACAATAGCATGAAGCATTATGATGATGGGCATGGTGCATTGTGATGACACGGTTCATGGAGATTTGAGATGAAAAGGGGCATTGAGCATTGTGATTACAGAGGTCTAGGAGAATTGTGATGACAAGGGCATGGAGCATCGTGAATGAGAAGGCCATGGAGCATTCTGATGACATGCGTCATGGAGCTTTTTGCTGACAAGGACATGGAGCATTTTAATGACAAGGGTTATGGAGCCTTGTAATGACAAGGCCGTGGAATATTGTAATGGCAGGTGTCATGGAGCATTGTTATAACAGGGGTAATGGAGCATTTTGATGACAAGGGCATGGAGCATAGGTCTGAAAAGCTTCATGGATTATTGTGATGTGAGGGGGCATGGAGCATTGTGATGACAAGGGCACGGAACACTGTGATACATGGGTCATGGCGGATTGTAATGACAAGGGCATGGAGCATTGTGTTAAGAAGAGCATCGAGCATTGTGATTGAAAGCATCACGGAGCCTGTGATGACAAGGGCATGGAACAATGTGATGAGAGTGTTCATGGAGCATTTTGATGACAATGGCATGGAGCATTGTGATGCCAAGAGTCATGTAGGTTTGTGATGACAAAGGTCATGGAGCATTTTGAAGACAAGCACGTGGTGAACTGTGTTGAGAAGGGCAGGGATCATTGTGATGAAAGGGTCATGGAGCAATTTGATGAAAATTGTCATGGGACATTTTGATGAAAGGGGTTATGGAACATTGTGATGTCAGGGGTCATGGAGGATTATGATGAAAAGGGTCATGGAGCATTTTGATGACAGGGGTCCTGGAACATTGTGATGACAGGGGTGAGGGAGTATTGTGATGACTAGTGATGGAACATTATGATATCAGTGGTGGGAGAGCATTTTGATGTGAAGTGCATGGAGCATTGTGATGACAAGGTCATGGAGTATTGTGAAGATAGGTGTCTGGGAGCATAGTGATGAAATATGTCATGGTCCATTGTGATGACAATGGCATGGAGCATTGTGATGCCAAGAGTCATGGAGGATAGTGATGACAAAGGTAATGGAGCATTTTGATGACAAGGGTTTGGAGCATCGTGATGACAAGGTTCATGGAGCATTGTGATGACAAGGGCATGGAGCATTGTGATGACAACGGCACGGAACACTGTGATACATAGATCATGCAGGATTGTAATGACAAGGAAATGGAGCATTGTGATGAGAAGTGCATCGAGGGTTGTAATGACAAGCCTCATAGAGATTTGTGATGACAAGTGCATGGCGCATTGTGATGACATGGGTCATGGAGCACTGTGCTGACAAAGGCATGGTGCATTTTGATGACAAGGGTCACAGAGTATTGTGATGAAAAGTTCATGGAGCATTGTGGTGACAAAGGTCACAGAGCCTTGTGTGACAATGGCATGGACCATTGAGATGACAAAGGTCATGAAGCTTTGTGATGACTGGAGTCACGGAGCATTGTGATGACAGGGGTCATGGAGCATTGTGATGACAGGGTTCATGGGGCATTGTGATTAGAAGGTCATGGAGCATTGGGCTGAAAATGTTCATGGAGTATTGTGATGACAGGGGTCATGGGGCATTTTGATGACATGGGAATGGAGCATTGTGAATAAAAGGGCATGGAGCATGGTGATGAGAAGGCCATGGAGCATTCTGAAGACATGAGTCATGAAGCTTTGTGATGACAGTGGCATGGAGCATTGTGATTCCAGGGGTCTTGGAGCATTGTGAGGAAAAGGCATGGATCATTGTGTTGAAAAATGCATGGATCTTTGTCATGACAGGGTTCAAGGAGCATGCTGATGAAAAGTGTCAGGGAGCATTGTGATGACAAGTGTATTGAGCATTGTGATGACAAAGATAATGGAGTACTGTGAATAGAAGCCCATGGATAACTGTGATGATGAGCGTCATTGGGCGTTGTGATGACAAGTGTTATGCAACATTGTGATCACAAGTGTTTGGAGCATTGTGATGACAGAGGTCATGGAGCATATTGATTTCATTTTGATGACAATAGCATGAAGCATTATGATGATGCGCATGGTGCATTGTGATGACACGGTTCATGGAGCATTGAGATGAAAAGGGGCATGGAACATTGTGATTACAGGTGTTTTGGACCATTGTGATGACAGGGGCATGGAGCATCGTGAATGAGAAGGCCATGGGGCATTCTGATGACATGCGTCATGGAGCTTTGTGATGACAAGTGTATGCAGAATTGTGATTACAGTGTTTGGAGCATTGTGATGACAAGTGTCATGGAGTCTTGTGATGACAAGGCCATGGAAACTTGTGAAGGCAGGTGTCATGGTGCATTGTTATGACAGGGGTAATGGAGCATTGTGATGCAAAGGGCATGGAGCATTGTTCTGAAATGTTTCATCGATTATTGTGCTGAGAGTGAGCATGGAGCATTGTGATGACACGGGCACAGAACTCTTTGATACATGGGTCATGGAGGAAGGTAATGACAAGGACATGGAGCATTGTGATGAGAAGTGCATCGAGCATTGTGATGACAAGCGACATGGAGGTTTGTGATGACAAGGGCATGGAGCAATGTGATGAGAGGCTTCATGGAGCATTGTGATGACAATGGCATGGAGCATTGTGATGCCAAGTGTCATGGAGTTTTGTGATGACAAAGGTCATGGAGCATTTTGATGACAAGGTCGTGGTGTGTTGTGATGAGAAGGGCAGGGAACATTGTGCTAACAGGGTCATGGAGCAATTTGGTGAAAAATTCATGGAATATTTTGATGAGAGTGGTTACGGAAAATTGTGATGTCAGGGGTCATAGAGCATTGTGATGAAAATGGTAATGGAGCATTTTGATGATAGGGATTATGGAGCATTGTGATGTCATTGGTCATGGAGCATTTTGATGATAAGTGCATGTAGCATAGTGATGATAGGGCTCATGGAACATTGTGATGACAGGGTTGAGGGAGTATTGTGAAGACTAGTGATGGAACATTGTGATATCAGTGGTGAGAGAGCATTTTGATGAGAAGTGCATGGAGCATTGTGATGACAAGGATGTGGAGCATTGTGATGACAAGCGCATGGTGCATTGTGATGACATGTTTCAAGGAGCATTGTGCTGAAAAGAACACGGAGCATTGTGATGAGAAGTGTCATGGATCATTGTGCTGACAAAGGCATGGTGCATTGTGATGACAAGGGTCACAGGGCATTGTGATGAAAAGGACATTGATCACTGTGATGCAAAATTCATGGAGCCTTGTCATGACAGGGTTCAAGGAGCATACTGATGACAAGTGTCAGCGAGCATTGTGATGACAAGTGTATTGAGCATTGTGATGACAAAGTTCATGGAGTATTGTGAATAGAAAGCCATGGATAATTGTGATGATGAGCATCATGGGGCGTTGTTATGACAAGTGTTATGGAACATTGTGATCACAAGGGTTTGGAGCATTGTGATGACAGAGGTCATGGAGCATTTTGATTTCATTTTGATGACAATAGCATGAAGCATTATGATGATGGGCATGGTGCATTGTGATGACACGGTTCATGGAGATTTGAGATGAAAAGGGGCATTGAGCATTGTGATTACAGAGGTCTAGGAAAATTGTGATGACAAGGGCATGGAGCATCGTGAATGAGAAGACCATGGAGCATTCTGATGACATGCGTCATGGAGCTTTTTGATGACAAGGACATGGAGCATTGTAATGACAAGGGTTATGGAGCCTTGTGATGACAAGGCCGTGGAATATTGTAATGGCAGGTGTCATGGAGCATTGTTATAACAGGGGTAATGGAGCATTTTGATGACAAGGGCATGGAGCATAAGTCTGAAAAGCTTCATGGATTATTGTGATGAGAGGGGGCATGGAGCATTGTGATGACAAGGGCACGGAACACTGTGATACATGGGTCATGGCGGATTGTAATGACAAGGGCATGGAGCATTGTGTTAAGAAGAGCATCGAGCATTGTGATTGAAAGCATCACGGAGCCTGTGATGACAAGGGCATGGAACAATGTGATGAGAGTGTTCATGGAGCATTTTGATGACAATGGCATGGAGCATTGTGATGCCAAGAGTCATGTAGGTTTGTGATGACAAAGGTCATGGAGCATTTTGAAGACAAGCACGTGGTGAACTGTGTTGAGAAGGGCAGGGATCATTGTGATGAAAGGGTCATGGAGCAATTTGATGAAAATTGTCATGGGACATTTTGATGAAAGGGGTTATGGAACATTGTGATGTCAGGGGTCATGGAGGATTATGATGAAAAGGGTCATGGAGCATTTTGATGACAGGGGTCCTGGAACATTGTGATGACAGGGGTGATTGAGTATTGTGATGACTAGTGATTGAACATTATGATATCAGTGGTGGGAGAGCATTTTGATGTGAAGTGCATGGAGCATTGTGATGACAAGGTTTATGGAGCCCTGTGATGACAAGGTGGTGGAGCATTGTGATGACAAGCACATGGTGCATTGTGATGACACAGGTCATGGGGCATTGTGCGGACAAGCACATGGAGAATTGTGATGAAAATTGTCATGGAGAATTGTGCTGACAAAGGCATGGAGCATAGTGATGACATGGGTAAAAGAGCATTGTGATGAAAATTTCATGGAGCATTGAGTTGACAAATTTCACAGAGCCTTTTGATGACGTGAGCATGGACTATTGTGATGACAAGGTCCTGGAGCATTGTGATGAGAGGACCATGGAGCCTTCTGATGACAATTCTCATGGAGCATTCTGATGAAAAGGGGCATGGAGCATTGTGATTACAGTGGTATTGTTTCCTTGTGATGACAAGGCCGTAGAACATTGTGATGACATGGGTAATGGAGCATGGTTATGACATGGGCAATGGAGCATTGTGATGACAAGGGCATCGAGCCTTGGTCTGAAAAGTTTCATGGATTATTGTGATGAGAGTGTGCAAGGAGCATTGTGATGACAAGGGCACGGAACACTGTGATACATGGGTCATGTAGGATTGTAATGACAAGGGCATGGAGCAATGTGATGAGAGGCTTCATGGAGCAATGTGATGACAAGAGCATGGAGCATTGTGATGACAAGGGTCATGGAACATTTTGATGACAAGATTCCCAGATCATTGTGTTGTCAAGGGTCATGGAGTGCTGTGATGACTGTGGTCATGGAGCATTGTGATGACAGGGTCAAGGAGCATTGTGATAAGAAGGTCACGGATCATTGGGCTGAAAATATTCATGGAGTATTCTGATGACAGGTGTAATGGGGTATTGTGATGACAAGGGAATGGAGTATTGTGATGACAAGGTCCTGGGGCATTGTGATTAAAATGGCATGGAGCATTGTGATGCCAAGGGTCATGGAGCATTCTGATGAAAAGGTGCATGGAGCATTGTGATTACAGGGGTCATGGAGCATTGTGATGAAAATGGCATGGAGCATTGTGATGCCAAGTGTCATGGAACTTTGTGATGACAAAGTTCATGGAGCATTTTGATGACAAGTTCGTGGTGCATTGTGATGAGAAGGGCAGGGAGCATTTTGATGACAGGGTCATGGAGCAATTTGATGAAAAGTATCATGGAATATTTTGATGACAGTGGTTATGGAACACTGTTATGTCAGGGGTCATCGAGCATTGTGTTGAAAAGGGTCATGGAGGATTTTGATGACAGGGGTTATGGAACATTTTGATGTCAGGGTTCATGGATCATTGTGATGATAAGGTCAGGTAGCATTGTAATGACAGGGATCATGGAACATTGTGATGACGGGGGGAGAGAGCATTTTGATGAGAAGTGCATGGAGCATTGTGATGACAAGTTTTTTGGAGCATTGTAATGACAAGAATGTGGAGCATTGTGATGACAAGCGCATGGCGCATTGTGATGACTTGGGTTATGGAGCATTGTGATGACAAGGCTCATGGAGTATTGTGCTGACAAAGGCATGGAGCATGGTGATGACAAGGATCACAGAGCATTGTGATGAAAAGTTCATGGAGCATTGTGGTGTGAAAGGTTACAGAGCCTTGTGTGACGAGGACATGGACCATTTTGATGACAAATGTGTTGAAGCCTTGTGATGACAGGAGTCACAGAGCATTGAGACGACTGGGGTCTTGGAGCACTGTGATGACAAGGACATGGAGCATTCTGCTGACAAAGGCATGGAACATTGTGATGACAACGGTCACAGAGCATTGTCATGAAAAATTCATGGAGCATTGTGACAATGGTCACAGAGCCTTGTGATGAGGAGTTCCAGGACCATTGTGATGACAAAGGTCATGAAGGATTGTGATGACTGGAGTAACGGAACACTGTGATGACAAGGGTATGGAGCATTCTGATGACGGGCATGGTGCATTGGTCTGACAAGTTTCATGGTTTATTGTG
Organism: Hyperoodon ampullatus; assembly: GCF_949752795.1. Classification (NCBI taxonomy): domain Eukaryota; kingdom Metazoa; phylum Chordata; class Mammalia; order Artiodactyla; family Ziphiidae; genus Hyperoodon; species Hyperoodon ampullatus. The sequence goes on along the minus strand of NW_027641043.1, from coordinate 259,812 downwards.
ATGACCGTGGGCAAGGCGCATTCTGATGAGAAGAGCATGGAGCATTGTGATGAGAAGGTCATGGAGTACTGTGAAGAGAGCGGTCTGGGAGCATTGTGATGACATATGTCATGGTCCATTGTGATGACAATGGCATGGAGCACTGTGATGCCAAGTGTCATGGAGGAATTTGATGACAAAGTTAATGGAGCATTGTGATGACAGGGGTTTGGAACATTGTGATGACAAGTGTCATGGAGCATTGTGATGGCAAGACCGTGGAGCATTGTGATGAGAAGACCATGGATAATTTTGATGATGAGCGTCATGGAGCACTGTAATGACAAGGGGCATGGAGCATTGTGATGACAGGTGTCATGGAGCATTGTGATGACAGGGGTCATGGAGCATTTTGATGACAAGGGTCATGGAGCATTCTGATGACAAGCTTGTGGAGTATTGTGATGACAATGGCATGGAGCATTGTGAGGAAAAGGGCATGGAGCATTGTGATGAAAGAGGCATGGAGCCTTTTCATGAAAGGGTTCAAGGAGCATTCTGACGAAAAGTGTCAGGGAGCATTGTGATGACAAGTGTATAGAGCATTGTGACGACAAAGAACATGGAGCATTGTGATGAGAAGTCCATGGATAATTGTGATGACCAGCGTCATGGGGCATTGTGATGACAAGTGTTATGGAACATTGTGTTCAGAATGGTTTGGTGCATTGTGATCACAGAGGTCATTGAGCATTTTGATTTCATTGTGATGACAATAGCATGAAATATTATGGTGATGGGCACGGTGCATTGTGATGACAGGGTTCATGGAGCATTGAGATGAAAAAGGGCATGGAGCATTGTGATTACAGGGCTGTTGGAGCATTGTGAAGACAAGGGCATGGAGTACTGTGATGACAGGCATCATGGAGCGTTGTGATGACAATTGTTATGGAACACTGTGATCACAAGTGTTTGGAGCACTGTGATGACACAGGTCATGGATCATTTTGATTTCAAGTATCATGGAACATTGTGATGACAAGGGCATGAAACAATGTGATCCCAAGGTTCACGGAGGATTGTGATGACACTGGTAATGGAGAATTGTGATGACAAGTGCATGGAGCATTGTGATGACAAAGTCATATAGCATTTTGCTGACAAAGGCATGGAGAATTGTGCTGACAAGTGTCATGGATCTCTGAGATGACAAGCGTCAAGGAGCATTGTGATTACAGGGGTCATGGATCACTGGGATGACAAACACAGGGAACATTCTGATGACAAGTGGCATGGATCATTTTGATGACTGTGGTCATGTAGCATTGTGATGACATGGGTCATGGAGCTTTTTGATGAGAAGGTCATGGAGCATTGGGCTGAAAATGTTCATGGAGTACTGTGATGACAGGGGTCATGGAGCATTGTGATGAGAAGAGAATGGAGCAATGCGATGAGAAGGTCCTGGAGAATTGTGATGAGAGGGCCATGGAGCCTTGTGATGACAAGTGTCATGGAGCATACTGATAAAAAGGTTCATGGAGCATTGTGATTACAGGGGTTTTGTAGCATTGTGAAGACCAGGGCATGGAGCATTGTGATGAGAAGGCCATGGAACTTTCTGATGACATGCGTCATGGAGCTTTGTGATGACAGGGACATGGAGCATTGTGATTAGAGGGGTGTTGGAGGATTGTGATGAAAAGGGAATGGATCATTGTGATGAAAAATGCATGGAGCCTTGTCATGACAGGCTTCAAGGAGCATAGTGATGACAACTGTCAGGGAGCATTGTGATGATAAGTGTATTGAGCATTGTGATGACAAAGATCATGGAGCATTGTGATGAGAAGACCATGGATAATTGTGATTACCAGCATCAAGGGACATTGTGATGAGAAGCGCATGGAGCATTTTCATGAGAAGGCCATGGAGCATTCTGATGACATGCGTTATGAATCATTGTGATGACAAGGGCTTGGAGCATTGTGATTACAGATGTCTTGGAGCACTGTGATGACAAGGGTCATGGGGCTTTGGATGACAAAGCCGTAGAACATTGTGATGGCAGGAGTCATGGAGCATTGTTATGACAGGGGTAATGGAGCATTGTGATGACAAGGGCATGGAACATTGGTCTGAAAATTTCATGGATTATTGTGATGAGATTCGGCATGGAGCATTGTGATGACTAGGGCATGGAACACTTGATACATGTGTCATGTGGGATTGTAATGAGAAGGGCATGGAGCATTGTGATAAAAAGTGTATCGAGCATTGTGTTGACAAGCGTCATGGAGCATTGTGCAGACAAAGGCATGGAGCATGTTGAAGACATGGGTAAAAGAGTATTGTGATGAAAATTTCATGGAGCATTGTGATGACAAATTTCACAGAGCCTTTTGATGAAGTGGGCATGGACCAGTGTGATAACAAGGTACTGGAGCATTGTGATGAGAGGACCATGGAGCCTTGTGGTGACAATTCTCATGGAGCATTCTGATGAAAAGTGGCATGGAGCATTGTGATTACAGGTGTATTGGATCCTTGTCATGACAAGGCCGTACAATATTGTGATGGCAGGGTTCATGGAGCATGGTTATGACATGGGCAATGGAGCATTGTGATGACAAGCCCATCGAGCATTGGTCTGAAAAGTTTCATGGATTATTGTGATGAGAGTGGGCATAGAGCATTGTGATGACAAGGGCACGGAACACTGTGATACATGGATCATGGAGAACAGTAATGACAATGGTGTGGAGCAATGTGATGAGAGGCTTCATGGAGCATTGTGATGACAAAGGCATGGAGCATTGTGATGACAAGGGTCATGGAGCATTTTGATGACAAGATTCCCATATCGTCGTGTTGTCAGGGGTCATGGAGCTCTGTGATGACAGTGGTCATGGAGCATTGTGATGACAGGGTCATGGATCTTTTTGATAAGAAGGTCATGGAGCACTGGGCTGAAAATGTTCATGGAGTATTGTGATGACAGGGGTAATGGAGCAATTTGATGAAAAGGGTCATGGAACATTTTGATGACAGTGGTTATGGAACACTGTGATGTCAGGGGTCTTGGAGCCTTGTGATGAAAAGGGTGATGGAGCATTCTGATGACAGAGGATATGGAACATTTTGATGTCAGGGGTCATGGAGCATTGTGATGATATGGCATGTGGCATTGTGATGACAGAGGTCATGGAAAATTGTGATGACATTGGTGAGGGAGTATTTTGATGACTACTGATGGAACATTGTGATATCAGTGGTGAGAAAGCATTTTGATGAGAAGTGCATGGAGCATTGTGATGACAAGGTTTATGGAGCATTGTGATGACAAGGCTGTGGAGAATTGTGATGACAATTGCATGGCACATTTTGATGACATGTGTCATGGAGCATTGTGCTGAGAAGCGCATGGAGCATTGTGATGACAAAGGCATGGAACATTGTGATGACAACGGTCACAGAGCATTGTGATGAAAAGTTCATGGAGCATTGTGGTGACAATGGTCACAGAGTCTTGTGATGACGAGGTCAAGGACCATTGTGATGACAAAGGTCATGAAGCATTGTGATGACTGGAGTCACGGAACATTGTGATGACAAGGGTATGGAGCATTCTGATGACAGGGGCATGGTTCATTGGTCTGAAAATTTTCATGGTTTATTGTGATGACAGTGGGCAAGGCGCATTCTGATGAAAAGAGCATGGAGCATTATGATGAGAAGGTCATGGAGTACTGTGAAGACAGGGGTCTGGGGTCATTGTGATGACATATGTCATGGTCCATTGTGATGACAATGGCATGGAGTAATGTGATGCCAAGTGTCATGGAGGAATATGATGACAAAGTTAATAGAGCATTGTGATGACAGGGGTTTGGAGCACTGTGATGAAAAGGGACATGGAGCATTTTGATGACAAGGGCATGGAGGATTGTGATGACAAGGGCCATTGAGAATTTTGATGACAAGTTCCTGAAGCACTGTGATGAAAAGCACATGGAGCTTGCTATGACAGGGGTCATGGAGCATTGCGATGACAATTGCATGGAGAACTGTGATGACAAGAGCATGTAACATTGTGATGAGAAGTGTCATGGAGCATTGTGATGACAAGGTCATGTAGCATTTTGCTGAAAAAGGCATGGAGAATTGTGATGACAAGTGTCATGGAGCTTTGTGACGACAAGCGTCAAGGATCATTGTGATTACAGGGGTCATGGAGCATTGGGATGAGAAGCACATGGAACATTCTGATGACAAGTGGCATGGATAATTTTGATGACTGTGGTCATGTAGCATTGTGATGAGAAGGGAATGGAGCAATGTGATGAGAAGGTCCTGGAGCCTTGTGATGAGAGGGCCATGGAGCCTTGTGATGACAACGGTCATGGAGCATACTAATGAAAAGGTGCAAGGAGCATTGAGATTACAGGGGTTTTGAAGCATTGTGCTGAGAAGCGTCATGGAGCATTGTGCTGACAAGGGCATGGAGCAATGTGATGAGTGGTTTCATGTAGCATTGTGATAAAATGGCATGGATTATTGTGATGAAAAGGGTCATGGAGCAATGTGATGAGAGGTTTCATGTAGAATTGTGATAATATGGCATGGAGTATTGTGATGCCAAGGTTTATGGAGCTTTGTGATGTCAAAGGTCATGGAGCATTTTGATGACAAGGTCGTGGTGCATTGTGATGAGAAGGGCAGGGAGCATTGTGATGACAGGGTCATGGAGCCAACTGATGAAAAGTGTCATGGAACATTTTGATAACAGGGGTTATGGAACATTGTGATGACAAGGGCATGGAGCATTGTGATGAGAAGGCCTCGGAGCATTCTGATGACGTGTCATGAATCTTTGTGACGACAAGGGCATGGAAAATTGTGATTACAGGGGTCTTGGATCCCTGTGATGACAAGGGTCATGGAGCCTTGGATGACAAAGCCGTGGAACATTGTGATGGCAGGGTTCATGGAGCATTGTTATGACAGGGGTAATGGAGCATTGTGATGACAAGCGCATGGAACATTAGTCTGAAAATTTCATGGATTATTGTGATGAGATTCGGCATGGAGCATTGTGATGACTACGGCACAGAACACTGTGATACATGTGTCATGGGGGATTGTAATGACAAGGTCATGGAGCATTGTGATGAGAAGAGTATCGAGCAATGTGATGACAAGCGTCATGGAGCATTGTGCTGAAATGGGCATGGAGCAATGAGATGAGAGGTTTCATGTAGCATTGTGATGAAATGGCATGGAGCATTGTGATGCCAAAGGTCATGGAGCTTTGTGATGACAAATGTCATGGAGCATTTTGATGACAAGGTCGTGGTGCATTGTGATGAGAAGGGCAGGGAGCATTGTGATGACAGGGTCATGGAGCAAACTGATGAAAAGTGTCATGGAACATTTTGATGAGAAGGGTTATGGAACATTGTGATGTCAGGGGTCATGGAGCATTTTGATGAAAAGGGTCATGGAGCATTCTGATGAAAAGGTGCATGGAGCATTGTGATTACAAGGGTGTGGAGTATTGTGATGAGAAGGCAATGGAGCTTTCTGATGACATGCGTCATGGAGCTTTGTGATGACAAGTACATGGAGCATTGTGACTGCAGGTGTCTTGGAGCATTGTGATGAAAAGGGAATGGATCATTGTGATGAAAAATGCATGGAGCCTTGTCATGACAGTGTTCAAGGAGCATACTGATGACAACTGTCAGGGAGCATTGTGACGATTAGTGTATTGAGCATTGTGATGAAAAAGATCATGGAGCATTGTGATGAGAAGTCCATGGATAATTGTGATGACCATCCTCATGGGGCATTGTGATGACAAGTGTTATGGAGCATTGTGATCAGAAGGGTTTGGTGCATTGTGATGACAGAGATCATTGAGCAGTTTGATTTCATTGTGATGACAAAAGCATGAAATATTATGGTGATGGACACGGTGCATTGTGATGAAAGGGTTCATGGAGCATTGAGATAAAAAGGGACATGGAGCATTGTGATTACAGGGCTGTTGGAGCATTGTGATGACAAGGGCATGGAGCATTGTGATGATAAGGCCATGGAGGATTTAGATGACATGCGTCATGGAGCTTTGTGATGACAAGGGCGTGGAGCATTGTTATTACAGGTGTCTTGGAGCACTGTGATGACAAAAGTCATGGAGGCTTGTGATAACAAGGCCGTGGAACCTTGTGATGGCAGGGGTCATGGATCATTGTTATGACAGGGGTAATGGAGCTTTGTGATGACAAAGGTCATGCGGCATTTTGATGACAAGGGCGTGGTGCCTTGTGATGACAGAGGTCATGAAGCATTTTGATGACAAGGTTGTTGTGCATTGTGATGAGAAGGGCAGGGAGCATTTTGATGACAGGGTCTTGGAGCAAATTGATGAAAAGTGTCATGGAACATTTTGATAACAGGGGTTATGGAACATTGTGATGACAAGGGCATGGAGCATTGTGATGAGAAGGCCTAGGAGCATTCTGATGACATGTGTCATGAAGCATTGTGACGACAAGGGCATGGAAAATTGTGCTTACAGGGGTCTTGGATCCCTGTGATGACAAGGGTCATGGAGCCTTGGATGACAAAGCCGTGGAACATTGTGATGGCAGGGTTCATGGAGCATTGTTATGACAGGGGTAATGGAGCATTGTGATGACAAGGGCATGGAACATTAGTCTGAAAATTTCATGGATTATTGTGATGAGATTCGGCATGGAGCATTGTGATGACTAGGGCACGGAACACTGTGATACATGTGTCATGGGGGATTGTAATTACAAGGGCATGGAGCATTGTGATGAGAAGAGTATCGAGCATTGTGATGACAAGCGTCATGGAGCATTGTGCTGACAAGGGCATGGAGCAATGTGATGAGAGGTTTCATGTAGCATTGTGATGAAATGGCATGGAGCATTGTGATGCCAAGGGTCATGGAGCTTTGTGATGACAAAGGTCATGGAGCATTTTGATGACAAGGTCGTGGTGCATTGTGATGAGAAGGGCAGGGAGCATTGTGATGACAGGGTCATGGAGCAAATTGATGAAAAGTGTCATGGAACATTTTGATTACAGTGGTTATGGAACATTGTGATGTCAGGGGTCATGGAGCATTTTGATGAAAATGGTCATGGAGCATTCTGATGAAAAGGTGCATGGAGCATTGTGATTACAGGGGTTTTGAAGCATTTTGATGACAAGGGCAAGCAGCATTGTGATGAAAAGGCAATGGAGCATTCTGATGACATGCGTCATGGAGCTTTGTGATGACATGCGTCATGGAGCTTTCTGATGACAAGGACATGGAGCATTGTGGTGACAAAGGTCACAGAGCCTTGTGTGACGAGGGAATGGACCATTGTGATGACAGAGGTCATGAAGCATTGTGATGACTGAAGTCACGGAGCATTGTGATGACAGTGGTCATGGAGCATTGTGATGACAAGCGCATGGTGCATTGTGATGACAGGGGCATGGAACATTGGTCTGACAAGTTTCATGGATTATTGTGATGACAGTGGGCATGGAGCATTGTGATGACAAGGGCATGGAACATTGTGATGACAAGGTCATGGAGTATTGTGAAGACAGGTGTCAGGGAGCATTGTGATGACATATGTCATTGTCCATTGTGATGAAAATGTCACGGAGCTTTGTGATAAAAAGTGTCATGGAGGATTGTGATGACAAAGTTAATGGAGCATTTTGATGACAAGGGCTTGGGACACTGTGATGACAAGGGTCATGGAGCATTGTGATGACAAGTGCATGGACCATTGTGATGACAAAGGCCATTGCGAATTTTGATGACAGCTTCGTGAAGCATTGTGATGACAAGCGCATGGAGCTTGCTATGACAGGGGTCATAGAGCATTGCAATGACAAGTGCATGGATAATTGTAATGACAAGATCATGTAACATTGTGATAAGAAGTGTCATGGTGCATTGTGATGACAAGGACGTGGAGAATTGTGATGACATGGGACATGGAGCATTGTGATGACCAGGGCATGGAGCATTGTGATGGCAAGACCGTGGAGCATTGTCATGAGAAGATCACGGATAATTGTGATGACGAGCGTCATGGAGCACTATAATGACAAGGGGCATGGAGCATTGTGATTACAGGGGTCTTGGAGCATTGTGATGACAAGGGAATGGAGCATTTTGATGAGAAGGTCATGGAGCATTGGGCTGAAAATATTCATGGAGTATTGTGATGACAGGGGTCAAGGAGCATTGTGATGACAAGGGAATGGAGCATTGTGATGACAAGGTCCTGGAGCAGTGTGATGAGAAAACCATGGAGTCTTGTGATGACAAGTCTCATGGAGCATTCTGATGAATAGGGGCATGGAGCATTTTGATTACTGGGGTCTTGGAGCATTGTGATTACAAGTGCATGGAGCATTGTGATGAGAAGGCCATGGAGCATTCTGATGACATGGGTCATGGATATTTGTGATGACAAGGGCATGGAGCATTGTGATTAAAGGGTTCTTGGAGCATTGTGATGACAAGGGTCATGGAGCCTTGGATGCCAAGGCCGAGGAACATTGTTATGGCAGGGGTCATGGAGCATTGTTATGACAGAGGTAATGGAGCATTGTGATGACAAGGGCATGGAACATTGCTCTGAAAATTTCATGGATTATTGTGATGAGATTAGGCATGGAGCATTGTGATGACTAGGGCACGGAACACTGTGATACATGTGTCATGGAGGATTGTAATGAAAAGGGCATGGAGCATTGTGATGAGAAGTATATCGAGCATTTTGATGACAAGAGTCATGGAGCATTGTGCTGACAAGGGCATGGAGCAATATGATGAGAGCTTTCATGTAGCATTGTGATGAAATGGAATGGAGCATTGTGATGCCAAGAGTCATGGAGCTTTGTGATGACAAAGGTCATGGAGAATTTTGATGACAAGGTCGTGGTGCATTGTGATGAGAAGGGCAGGGAGCATTGTGATGACAGGGTCATAGAGCAAATTGTTGAAAAGTGTCATGGCACATTTTGATGACAGGGGTTATGGAAAATTGTGATGTCAAGGGTCATGGAGCATTGTGATGATAAGGGTCATGCAGCATTCTGATGAAAACGGTCATGGATCATTGTGATTACAGGGGTTTTGAAGCATTGTTATGACAAGGGCATGGAGCATTGTGATGAGAAGGCAATGGAGCATTCTGATGACATGCATCATGGAGCTTTGTGATGACAAGCTAATGGAGCATTGTGATTACAGGGGTCTTGGAGCATAGTGATGAAAAGTGCATGGATCATTGTGATGACCAGCGTCATGGGGCATTGTGATGAGAAGTGTTATGGAATATTTTGATCAGAAGGTTTTGGTGCATTGTGATGACAGTGGTCATTGAGCATTTTGATTTCATTGTGATGACAATAGCATGAAATATTATGGTGATAGGCAGGGTTCATTGTGATGACAGGGTTCATGGAGCATTGAGATGAAAAGGAGCATGGAGCATGGTAATTACAGTGGTGTTGGAACATTGTGATTACAAGGGCAGGGACCTTTGTGATGAGAAGGCCATGGAACATTCTGATGACATGCGTCATGGAGCTTTGTGATGACAAGGGCATGGAGCTTTGTGATTACAGGGTCTTGGAGCATTTTGATACCAAGTGTCATCGAGGCTTGTGATGACAAGGCCGTGGAACCTTGTGATGGCAGGGGTCATGGAGCATTGTTATGACAGGTTTAATGGAGCTTTGTGATGACAAGGGAATGGGGCATTGGTCTGAAAATTTTCATAGATTTTTGTGATGAGTGTGGGCATGGAGCATTGTGATGACAAGGGCACGGAACACTGTGATACATCGATCATGCAGGATTGTAATGACAAGGGCATGGAGCATTGTGATGAGAAGGGCATCGAGCATTGTGATTGCAAGCGTCATGGAGATTTGGATGACAAGTGCATGGAGCAATGTGATGAGAGGGTTCATGGAACATTGTGATGACAATGGAATGGAGCATTGTGATGCCAAGTGTCATGGACCTTTGTGATGACAAAGGTCATGGAGCATTTTGATGACAAGGGCGTGGTGCATTGTGATGAGAAAGGCAGGGAGCATTGTGATGACAGGGTCATGGAACAATTTGATGAAAAGTGTCATGGAATATTTTGATGAGAGAGGTTATAGAACATTTTGATGACAGAGGTTATAGAACATTTTGATGTAAGTGGTCATGGAGCTTTTTGATGAAAAGCGTCATGGAGCATTTTGATTACAGGGGTTATGGAACATTGTGATGTCAGGTGTAATGGAGCATTGTGATGATAAGGGCATGTAGCATTGTGATGACAGGGGTCATGGAACATTGTGATGACAGGGGTGAGGGAGTATTGTGATGACTAGTGATGGAACATTGTGATATCAGTGGTGAGAGAGCATTTGGAGGAGAAGTGCATAGAGCATTGTGATGACAAGGTTTATGGAGCATTTTGATGGCAAGGATGTGGAGCATTGTGATGACAAGTGCATGGCGCATTGTGATGACAAGGGTTATGGAGCATTGTGCTGACACACGCATCGAGCATTGTGATGACAAGGGTCATGGAGCATTGTGCTGACAAAGGCATGGAGCTTTGTGATGACAAGGATCACAGAGCTATGTGATTAAAAGTTCATGGAGCCATGTGGTGACAAAGGTCACAGAGCTTTGTGTGATGAGGTCATGGACCATTGTGATGACAAATGTCATGAAGGATTGTGATGACTGAAGTCACAGAGCACTGTGATAACAGTGGTCTTGGAGCATTGTCATGAAATGGAAATGGATCATTGTGATGAAATAGGCATGGATCCTTGTCATGACAGTGTTCAAGGAGCATACTGATGACAAGTGTCACGGAGCATTGTGATGACAAGTGTATTGAGCATTGTGCTGACGAAGGTCATGGAGCATTGTGATGAGAAGACCTTTCATAATTGTGATGACGAGCGTCATGTGGTTTTGTGATGACAAATGTTATGGGACATTGTGATCAGAAAGGTTTGGAGCATTGTGATGACAGAGGTCATGGAGCATTTTAATTTCATTGTGATGACAATAGCATGAATCATTATGATGATGGGCATGGTGCATTGTGATGACAGGTTTCATGGAGCATTGAGATGAAAAGGGGCATGGAGAATTATGATTACAGAGGTCATGGTTCATTTTGATGACAAGGGTCATGGAGCCTTGTGATGACAAGGCCGTGGAACATTGTGATGGCAGGGGTCATGGAGCATTGTTATGACAGGTGTAATGGAGCATTGTGATGACAAGGACATGGAACAATGTGATGAGATATTTCATTGAGCATTGTGATGACAATGAATGGAGCATTGCGATGCCAAGGTTCATGGAGCTTTGTGATGACAAAGGTCATGGGGCATTTTGACAACAAGGGCGTGGTGCATTGTGATGAGAAGGGCAGGGAGCATTGTGATGACAGGGTCATGGAGCAATTTGAAAAAAAGTGTCATGGAATATTTTGATGACAGTGGTTATGGAACATCGTGATGTCAGGGGTCATGAAGCATTGTGATGAAATGGGTCATGGAGCATTTTGTGACAGGGATTATGGAACATTGTGATGTCAGGTCTCATGGAGCATTGTGATGATAAGGGCATGTAGCAGTGCGATGACAGGGGTCTTGGAACACTGTGGTGACAGGGGTGAGGGAGTATTGTGATGACTAGTGATGGAACATTGTGATATATATGGTGAGAGAGCATTTTGATGAGAAGTGCATGGATCATTGTGATGACAAGTGTTATGGAGCATAGCAATGATAAGGATATGGAGTATTGTGATGACAAGTGTGTGGCGCATTGTGATGACATGTGTCATAGAGCATTGTACTGACAGGCGCATGGAGCATTTTGATGACAAGTGTCATGGAGCATTGTGCTGACAAAGGCATGGAGCATTTTGATAACAAGGTACACAGAGCATTGTGATGAAATATTCATGGAGCATTGTGGTGACAAAGATCACAGAACCTTGTGTGACGAGTGTATGGACCATATTGATGAGATAGTTCATGAAGCATTGTGATGACTGGAGTCACGGAGCATTGTGATGACAGGGGTCATGTAGCATTGTGCTGAAAAGCGCATGGAGCATTGTGATGACAAGTGTCATGGAGCATTGTGCTGACAAAGGCATGGAGCATTGTGATGACAAGGGAAACAGAGCATTGTGATGAAAAGTTCATGGAGCATTGTGGTGACAAAGATCACAGAGTCTTGTGTGACGAGGGCATGGACCATTGGTCTGACAAGTTTCATGGATTATTGTGATGACAGTGAGCATGGATCATTGTGATGACAAGGGCATGGAGCATTGTGTTGACAAAGGTCACAGAGCCTTGTGTGACGAGGGCATGGACCTTTGTGATGACAAAGGTCATGAAGCATTGTGATAACTGGAGTCACGGAACGTTGTGATGACAGGGGTCATGGAGCATTGTGATGCCAAGAGTCATGGAGCTTTGTGATGACAAAGGTCATGGAGCATTTTGACGACAAGCCTATGGTGCATTGAGATGAGAAGGACAGGGAGCATTGTGATGACAGGGTCATGGAGCAATTTGATGAAAAGGGTCATGGAATATTTTGATGACAGGGGTTATGGAACATTGTGATGTCAGGGGTCATGAAGCATTGTGATGAAATGTGTCATGGAGCATTTTGTGAGAGGGGTTATGGAACATTGTGATGTCAGGGGTCATGGAGCATTGTGATGATAAGGGCATGTAGCACTGTGATGACAGTGGTCATGGAACATTGTGATGACACGGTTGAGGGATTATTGTGATGACTAGTGATGTAACATTGTGATATATGTGGTGAGAGAGCATTTTGATGAGAAGTGCATGGAGCATTGTGAAGTCAAGTGTTATGGAGCATAGCTATGATAAGGATGTGGAGTATTGTGATGACAAGCGCATGGCGCATTGTGATGACTAGGGCATGGAGCATTGTGGTGACAAAGGCATGGAGCATTTTAATGACAAGGGACAGAGAGCATTGAGATGAAACATTCATGGAGCATTGTGGTGAAAAAGACCACAGAGCCTTGTTTGAAGAGGGCATGGACCACTGTGATGACAAAGGTCATGAAGCATTGTGATGACTGGAGTCACGGAGCATTGTGATGACAGGGGTCATGGAGCATTGTGATGACAAGATTTATGGGTTATTGTCATGAGAGTGGGCATGGCGCATTGTGATGACAAGGGCATCGAACATTGTGATGACAGGGTCATGGATTATTGTGAAGACAGGTGTTAGGGAGCATTGTGATGACATATGTCATTGTCCATTGTAATGACAATGGCATGGAGCATTGTGATACCAAGTGTCATGGAGGATTGTGATGACAAAGGTAATGGAGCATTTTGATGACAAGGGCTTGGAACATTGTGATGAAAAGGGTCATGGAGCATTGTGATGACAAGGGAATGGAGCATTGTGATGACAAGGGCCATTGAGAATTTTGATGACAGCGTCTTGAAGCATTGTGATGACAAGCGCATGGAGCTTGCTATGACAGGGTTCATAGAGCATTGCGATGACAAGTGCATGGAGAATTGTGATGACAAGATCATGTAACATTGTGATGAGAAGTGTCACGAAGCATTGTGATGACAATGATGTGGAGAATTGTAATGACATGGGACATGGAGCATTGTGATGAACAGGGCATGGAGAATTGTGATAGCAAGACCGTGGAGCATTGTGATGAAAAGACCATGGATAATTATGATGAAGAGCGTCATGGGGGCTTCCCTGGTGGCACAGTGGTTGAGAGTCCGTCTGCCGATGCAGGGGAAGCGGGTTCGTGCCCCGGTCTGGGAAGATCCCACATGCCGCGGAGCGGCTGGGCCCGTCAGCCATGGCCGCTGAGCCTGCGCGTCCGGAGCCTGTGCTCCGCAATGGGAGAGGCCACAACAGTGAGAGGCCCGCGTACCACAAAAAAAAAAAAAAAAAAAAAAAAGAGCGTCATGGATCACTGTAATGACAAGGGGCATGGAGCATTGTGATGACAGGTGTCATGGAGCATTGTGATGAGAGTGGTCATGGAGCATTGTGATAACAAGTGTCATGGAGCATTGTGATGAGAAGGTCATGGAGCATTTGCCTGAAAATATTCATGGATTATTGTGATGACAGTGGTCAAGGAGCATTGTGATGACAAGGGAATGGAGCATTGTGATGACAATGTCCTGGAGCAGTGTGATGAGAAGACCATGGAGCCTTGTGATTACAATTCTCATGGAGCATTCTGATGAATAGGGGAATGGAACATTGTGATTACAGGGGTCTGGGAGCATTGTGATGACAAGGGCATGGAGCATTGTGATGAGAAGGCCATGGAGCATTCTGATGACATGTGTCATGGATCTTTGTGATGACAAGGGCATGGAGCATTGTGATTACAGGGTTCTTGGAGCATTGTGATGACAAGGGTCATGGAGCCTTGGATGCCAAGGCGGTGGAACATTGTGATGGAAGGGGTCATGGAGCATTGTGATGACAAGGGCATGGAACATTGGTATGAAAATTTCATGGATTATTGTGATGAGATTCGGCATGGAACATTGTGATGACTAGGGAACGGAACACTGTGATACATGTGTCATGGAGGATTGTAATGACAAGGGCATGGAGCATTGTGATGAGAAGAGTATCGAGCAATGTGATGACAAGCGTCATGGAGCATTGTGGTGACAAGGTTATGGAGCAATGTGATGAAAGATTTCATGTAGCATTGTGATGAAATGGCATGGAATTATTGTGATGCCAAGGGTCATGGAGCTTTGTGATGACAAAGGTCATGGAGCATTTTGATGAAAAGGTCGTGGTGCATTGTGATGAGAAAGGCAGGGAGCATTGTGATGACAGGGTCATGGAGCAAATTGATGAAAAGTGTCATGGAACATTTTGATGACAGGGGTTATGGAACATTGTGATGTCAGGGGTCATGCAGCATTTTGATGAAAAGGGTCATGAAGCATTCTGATGAAAAGGTGCATGGAGCATTGAATTACAGGGGTTTGGAGTAATGTGATTACAACGGCAAGGAGCATTGTGATGAGAAGGCAATCAAGCATTCTAATGACATGCGTCATGGAGCTTTGTGATGACAAGGACATGGAGCATTGTGATGTCAGGGGTCATGGAGCATTGTGATGATAAGAGCATGTAGCACTGTAATGACAGTGGTCATGGAACATTGTGATGACAGGGGTGAGCGAGTATTGTGATGACTAGTGATGGAAGATTGTGATATATGTGGTGAGAGAGCATTTTGATGAGAAGTGCATGGAGCATTGTGATGACAAGTTATAAGGAGCATAGCGATGAAAAGGATGTGGAGCATTGTGATGAAAAGAGTTTGGCACATTGTGATGACATGTGTCATGGAGCATTGTGCTGACAAGCGCATGGAGCATTTTGATGACAAGTGTCATGGAGCATTGTGCTGACAAAGGCATGGAGCATTGTGATGACAAGGGACACAGAGCATTGTGATGAAAATTTCATGGAGCATTGTGGTGACAAAGATCACAGAGCCTTGTGTGACGAGGGCATGGACCACTGTGAGGAGAAAGGGCATGGATCATTGTGGTGACAAAGGTCACAGAGCCTTGTGTGATGAGGGCATGGACCCTTGTGAGGAAAAAGGTCATGAAGCATTGTGATGACTGGAGTCATGGAGCATTGTGATGACAGGGGTCATAGAGCATTGTGATGACAAGGGCATGGATTATTGTGAAGACAGGGGCATGGAACATTTGTCTGACATGTTTCATGGATTATTGTGATGACAGTGGGCATGGTGCATTGTGATGACATTGGAATGGAACATTGTGATGACAAGGTCATGGAGTAATGTGAAGACAGGTTTTAGGGAGCATTGTGATGACATATGTCATTGTCCATTGTGATGACAATGGCATGGAGCATTGTGATACCAAGTGTCATGGAGGATTGTGATGGTAAAGGTAATGGAGCATTTTGAAGACAAGGGCTTGGAACATTGTGATGACAAGGGTCATGGAGCCTTGGATGCCAAGGCGGTGGAACATTGTGATGGCAGGGGTCATGGAGCATTGTTATGACAGGGGTAATGGAGCATTGTGATGACAAGGGCATGGAACATTGGTCTGAAATTTTCATGGATTATTGTGATGAGATACGGCATGGAACATTGTGTTGACTAGGACACGGAACACTGTGATCCATGTGTCATGGAGGATTGTAATGAAAAGGGCATAGAGCATTTTGATGAGAAGTGTGTCGAGCATTGTGATGACAAGCGTCACGGAGCATTGTGGTGACAAGGGCATGGATCAATGTGATGAGAGGTTTCATGTAGCATTGTGATGAAATGGCATGGAGTATTGTGATGCCAAGTGTCATGGAGCTTTGTGATGACAAACGTCATGGAGCATTTTGATGACAAGGGCATGGAGCATTCTGATGAAAAGGTGCATGGAGCATTGTGATTACAGGGGTTCTGAAGCACTGTGATCACAAGGGCATGGAGTATTGTGATGAGAAGGCAATGGAGCATTCTGATGACATGCGTCATGGAGCTTTGTGATGACAAATGTCATGGAGCATTTTGATGACAAGGTCGTGGTGCATTGTGATGAGAAGGGCAGGGAGCATTGTGATGACAGGTTCATGGAGCAAACTGATGAAAAGTGTCATGGAACATTTTGATGAGAGGGGTTATGGAACATTGTGATGTCAGGGGTCATGGAGCATTTTGATGAAAAGTGTCATGGAGCATTCTGATGAAAAGGTGCATGGAGCATTGTGATTACAGTGGTTTTGAAGCATTGTGATGACAAGGGCATGGAGTATTGTGATGATAAAGCAATGGAGCATCCTGATGACATGCGTCATGGAGCTTTGTGATGACAAGTACATGGAGCATTGTGACTGCAGGAGTCTTGGTGCATTGTGATGAAAAGGGAATGGATCATTGTGATGAAAAATGCATGGAGCCGTGTCATGACAGTGTTCAAGGAGCATACTGATGACAACTGTCAGGGAGCATTGTGACGATAAGTGTATTGAGCATTGTGATGAAAAAGATCATGGAGCATTGTGATGAGAAGTCCATGGATAATTGTGATGACCATCCTCATGGGGCATTGTGATGACAAGTGTTGTGGAGCATTGTGATCAGAAGGGTTTGGTGCATTGTGATGACAGAGATCATTGAGCAGTTTGATTTCATTGTGATGACAATAGCATGAAATATTATGGTGATGGACACGGTGCATTGTGATGACAGGGTTCATGGAGCATTGAGATAAAAAGGGACATGGAGCATTGTGATTACAGGGGTGTTGGAGCATTGTGATGACAAGGGCATGGAGCATTGTGATGATAAGGACAAGGAGGATTTAGATGACATGCGTCATGGAGCTTTGTGATGACAAGGGCATGGAGCATTGTGATTACAGGGGTCTTGGAGCACTGTGATGACAAGGGTCATGGAGGCTTGTGATAACAAGGCCGTGGAACCTTGTGATGGCAGGGGTCATGGATCATTGTTATGACAGGGGTAATGGAGCTTTGTGATGACAAATGTCATGCGGCATTTTGATGACAAGGACGTGGTGCATTGTGATGAGAAGGGCAGGGAGCATTGTGATGACAGGGTCTTGGAGCAAATTGATGAAAAGTGTCATGGAACATTTTGATAACAGGGGTTATGGAACATTGTGATGACAAGGGCATGGAGCATTGTGATGAGAAGGCCTAGGAGCATTCTGATGACATGTGTCATGAATCTTTGTGACAACAAGGGCATGGAAAATTGTGATTACAGGGGTCTTGGATCCCTGTGATGACAAGGGTCATGGAGCCTTGGATGACAAAGCCGTGGAATACTGTGATGGCAGGGTTCATGGAGCATTGTTATGACAGGGGTAATGGAGCATTGTGATGACAAGGGCATGGAACATTAGTCTGAAAATTTCATGGATTATTGTGATGAGATTCGGCATGGAGCATTGTGATGACTAGGGCACGGAACACTGTGATACATGTGTCATGGGGGATTGTAATGACAAGGGTATGGAACATTGTGATGAGAAGAGTATCGAGCATTGTGATGACAAGCGTCATGGAGCATTGTGCTGACAAGGGCATGGAGCAATGTGATGAGAGGTTTCATGTAGCATTGTGATGAAATGGCATGGAGTATTGTGATGCCAAGGGTCATCGAGCTTTGTGATGACAAATGTCATGGAGCATTTTGATGACAAGGTCGTGGTGGATTGTGATGAGAAGGGCAGGGAGCATTGTGATGACAGGGTCATGGAGCAAATTGATGAAAAGTGTCATGGAACATTTTGATAACAGGGGTTATGGAACATTGTGATGTCAGGGGTCATGGAGCATTTTGATGAAAATGGTCATGGAGCATTCTGATGAAAAGGTGCATGGAGAATTGTGATTACAGGGGTTTTGAAGCATTGTGATGACAAGGGCAAGCAGCATTGTGATGAGAAGGCAATGGAGCATTCTGATGACATGCGTCATGGAGCTTTCTGATGACAAGGACATGGAGCATTGTGGTGACAAAGGTCACAGAGCCTTGTGTGACGAGGGAATGGACCATTGTGATGACAGAGGTCATGAAGCATTGTGATGACTGAAGTCACGGAGCATTGTGATGACAGGGGTCATGGAGCATTGTGATGACAAGCGCATGGTGCATTGTGATGACAGGGGCATGGAACATTGGTCTGACAAGTTTCATGGATTATTGTGATGACAGTGGGCATGGAGCATTGTGATGACAAGGGCATGGAACATTGTTATGACAAGGTCATGGAGTATTGTGAAGACAGGTGTCAGGGAGCATTGTGATGACATATGTCATTGTCCATTGTGATGACAATGGCACGGAGCATTGTGATAAAAAGTGTCATGGATGATTGTGATGACAAAGTTAATGGAGCATTTTGATGACAAGGGCTTGGGACCCTGTGATGACGAGGGTCATGGAGCATTGTGATGACAAATGCATGGACCATTGTGATGACAAAGGCCATTGCGAATTTTGATGACAGCTTCGTGAAGCATTGTGATGACAAGCGCATGGAGCTTGCTATGACAGGGGTCATAGAGCATTGCAATGACAAGTGCATGGATAATTGTAATGACAAGATCATGTAACATTGTGATAAGAAGTGTCATGGTGCATTGTGATGACAAGGACGTGGAGAAATGTGATGACATGGGACATGGAGCATTGTGATGACCAGGGCATGGAGCATTGTGATGGCAAGACCGTGGAGCATTGTCATGAGAAGATCACGGATAATTGTGATGACGAGCGTCATGGAGCACTATAATGACAAGGGGCATGGAGCATTGTGATTACAGGGGTCTTGGAGCATTGTGATGACAAGGGAATGGAGCATTTTGATGAGAAGGTCATGGAGCATTGGGCTGAAAATGTTCATGGAGTATTGTGATGACAGGGGTCAAGGAGCATTGTGATGACAAGGGAATGGAGCATTGTGATGACAAGGTCCTGGAGCAGTGTGATGAGAAAACCATGGAGTCTTGTGATGACAAGTCTCATGGAGCATTCTGATGAATAGGGGCATGGAGCATTTTGATTACAGGGTTCTTGGAGCATTGTGATTACAAGTGCATGGAGCATTGTGATGAGAAGGCCATGGAGCATTCTGATGACATGGGTCATGGACATTTGTGATGACAAGGGAATGGAGCATTGTGATTAAAGGGGTCTTGGAGCATTGTGATGACAAGGGTCAAGGATCCTTGGATGCCAAGGTCGAGGAACATTTTGATGGCAGGGGTCATGGAGCATTGTAATGACAGAGGTAATGGAGCATTGTGATGACAAGGGAAAGGAACATTGCTCTGAAAATTTCATGGATTATTGTGATGAGATTAGGCATGGAACATTGTGATGACTAGGGCACGGAACACTGTGATACAAGTGTCATGGAGGATTGTAATGACAAGGGCAAGGAGCATTGTGATGAGAAGTATATCGAGCATTTTGATGACAAGAGTCATGGAGCATTGTGCTGACAAGGGAATGGAGCAATATGATGAGAGCTTTCATGTAGCATTGTGATGAAATGGAATGGAGCATTGTGATGCCAAGAGTCATGGAGCTTTGTGATGACAAAGGTCATGGAGCATTTTGATGACAAGGTCGTGGTGCATTGTGATGAGAAGGGCAGGGAGCATTGTGATGACAAGGTCATGGAGCAAATTGATGAAAAGTGTCATGGAACATTTTGATGACAGGGTTTATGGAAAATTGTGATGTCAAGGGTAATGGAGCATTGTGATGAAAAGGATCATGGAGCATTCTGATGAAAACGGTCATGGAGCATTGTGATTACAGGGGTTTTGAAGCATTGTGATGACAAGGGCATGGAGCATTGTGATGAGAAGGCAATGGAGCATTCTGATGACATGCGTCATGGAGCTTTGTGATGACAAGCTCATGGAGCATTGTGATTACAGGGGTCTTGGAGCATAGTGATGAAAAGGGCATGGATCATTGTGATGACCAGCGTCATGGGGCATTGTGATGACAAGTGTTATGGAACATTTTGATCAGAAGGTTTTGGTGCATTGTGATGACAGTGGTCATTGAGAATTTTGATTTCATTGTGATGAAAATAGCATGAAATATTATGGTGATGGGCACGGTTCATTGTGATGACAGGTTTCATGGAGAATTGAGATGAAAAGGAGCATGGAGCATGGTAATTACAGTGGTGTTGGAACATTGTGATTACAAGGGCAAGGACCATTTTGATGAGAAGGCCATGGAACATACTGATGACATGCGTCATGGAGCTTTGTGATGACAAGGGCATGGAGCATTGTGATTACAGGGTCTTGGAGCATTTTGATACCAAGGGTCATCGAGGCTTGTGATGACAAGGCCGTGGAACCTTGTGATGGCAGGGGTCATGGAGCATTGTTATGACAGGGGTAATGGAGCTTTGTGATGACAAGGGAATGGGGCATTGGTCTGAAAATTTTCATGGATTTTTTTGATGAGTGTGGGCATGGAGCATTGTGATGACAAGGGAACGGAACACTGTGATACATCGAACATGCAGGATTGTAATGACAAGGGCATGGAGCATTTTGATGAGAAGTGCATGGAGCATTGTGATGACAAGTGTTATGGAGCATAGCAATGATAAGGATGTGGAGTATTGTGATGACAAATGAATGGCGCATTTTGATGACATGGGTCATGGAGCATTGTGCTGACAAGCGCATGGAGCATTTTGATGACAAGAGTCTGGGAGCATTGTGCTGACAAAGGCATGGATCATTTTGATGACAAGGGACACAGAGCATTGTGATGAAATATTCATGGATCATTGTGGTGAAAATGATTACAGAGCCTTGTGTGACGAGGGCATGGACCATTGTGATGAGATAGGTCATGAAACATTGTGATGACTGGAGTCACGGAGCATTGTGATAAAAGGGGTCATGGAGCATTTTGATGACAAGGTCATGGAGCAATGTGATGACAGGGGCATGGAACCTTGGTCTGACAAGTTTCATGGATTATTGTGATGACAGTGGGCATGGAGCATTGTGATGACAAGGGCATGGAGCATTGTGGTGAAATATTCATGGAGCATTGTGGTGAAAAAGATCACAGAGCCTTGTGTGAAGAGGGCATGTACCACTGTGATGACAAAGGTCATGAAGGATTGTGATGACTGGAGTCACGGAGCATTGTGATGACAGGGGTCATGGAGCATTGTGATGACAAGATTTATGGATTATTGTGATGAGAGTGGGCATGGCGCATTGTGATGACAAGGGCATGGAATATTGTGATGACAAGGTCATGGAATATTGTGAAGACAGGTGTCAGGGAGCATTGTGATGACATATGTCATTGTCCATTGTGATGACAATGGCATGGAGCATTGTGATATCAAGTGTCATGGAGGATTGTGATGACAAAGGTAATGGAGCATTTTGATGACAAGGGCTTGGAATATTGTGATGACAAGGGTCATGGAGCATTGTGATGACAATGGCATGGAGCATTGTGATGACAAGTGCCATTGAGAATTTTGAGGACAACGTCGTGAAGCATTGTGATGAGAAGCGCATGGAGCTTGCTATGACAGGGGTCATAGAGCATTGCGATGACAATTGCATGGAGAATTGTGATGACAAGATCATGTAACATTGTGATGAGAACTGTCACGAAGCATTGTGATGAAAAGGACGTGTAGAATTGTAATGACATGGGACATGGAGCATTGTGATAAACAGGGCAAGGAGAATTGTGATAGCAAGACCGGGGAGCATTGTGATGAAACGACCATGGATAATTATGATGAAGAGCGTCATGGATCACTGTAATGACAAGGGGCATGGAGCATTGTGATGACAGGTGTCATGGAGCATTGTGATGAGAGGGGTAATGGAGCATTGTGATGACAAGGGTCATGGAACACTGTGATGAGAAGGTCATGGAGCACTGGCCTGAAAATGTTCATGGAGTATTTTGATTACAGTGGTCAAGGAGCATTGTGATGACAAGGGAAAGGAGCATTGTGATGACAAGGTCCTGGAGCAGTGTGATGAGAAGACCATGGAGCGTTGTGATGACAAGTCTCATGGAGCATTCTGATGAATAGGGGCATGGAGCATTGTGATTACAGGGGTCTTGGAGCATTGTGATGACAAGGGCATGGAGCATTGTGATGAGAACGCAATGGAGCATTCTGATGACATATGTCATGGATATTTGTGATGACAAGGGCATGGAGCATTATGATTACAGGGGTCTTGGAGCATTGTGATGACAAGGGTCATGGAGCCTTTGATGCCAAGGCGGTGTAACATTGTGATGGCAGGGATCATGGAGCATTGTTATGACAGGAGAAATGGAGCATTGTGATGACAAGGGCATGGAACATTGGTCTGAAAATTTCATGGATTATTGTGATGAGATTCGGCATGGAACACTGTGATGACTAGGGCACGGAACACTGTGATACATGTGTTATGGAGGATTGTAATGACAAGGGCATGGAGCATTGTGATGAGAAGAGTATCGAGCATTGTGATGACAAGCGTCATGGAGCATTGTTGTGACAAGGGCATGGAGCAATGTGATGAGAGGGTTCATGTAGCATTATGATGAAATTGCATGGAGCATTGTGATGCGAAGGGTCATCGAGCTTTGTGATGACAAACGTCATGGAGCATTTTGATGACAAGGTCGTTGTGCAGTGTGATGAGAAGGGCAGGGAGCTTTGTGATGACAAGGGTCACAGAGCATTGTGATAAAAATTTCATGGAGCATTGTGGTGACAAATGTCACAGAGCTTTGTGTGACGAGGTCATGGACCATTGTGATGACAAGTGTCATGAAGCATTGTGATGACTGGAGTCACGGAGCATTGTGATAACAGGGGTCTTGGAGCATTGTGATGAAAAGGGAATGGATCATTGTGATGAGAAAAGCATCCAGCCTTGTTATGACAGTGTTCAAGGAGCATACTGATGACAAGTGTCAGCGAGCATTGTGATGCCAAGTGTATTGAGCATTGTGGTGACAAAGGACATGGAGCATTGTGATGAGAAGATCTTGCATAATTGTGATGACGAGCGTCATGGGGCATGTGATGACACGTGTTATGGAACATTGTGATCAGAAGGGTTTGGAGCATTGTGATGAGAGAGGACATGGAGCATTTTGATTTCATTGTGATGACAATAGCATGAATCATTATGATGACGGGCATGGTGCATTGTGATGACAGTGTTCATGGAGCATTGAGATGAAAAGTGGCATGGAGAATTGTGATTACAGAGGTCTTGGAGCATTGTGATGACAAGGGTCATGGAGCCTTGTGATGACAAAGCCGTGGAACATTGTGATGACAGGGGTCATGGAGCATTGTTATGACAGGTGTAATGGAGCATTGTGATGAAAAGGGGCATGGAGCCTTGTGATTACAGGGGTGTTGGAACATTGTGATGACAAGGGCATGGAGCACTGTGATGAGAAGACCATGGAGCATTCTGATGACATTCGTCATGGAGCTTTGTGATGACAAGGGCATGGAGATTTGTGATTACAGGGGTCATGGAATATTGTTATGACAGGGGTCAGGGAGTATTGTGATGACTGGTGATGGAACATTGTGATATCAGTGGTGAGAAGGCATTTTGAGGAGAAGTGCATGGAGCATTGTGATGACAAGCTTTATGGAGCATTTTGATGACAAGGATGTAGAGCTTTGTGATGACAAGTGCATGGTGCATTGTGATGACATGGGTTATGGAGCATTGTGCGGACACGCACATCAATCAATGTGATAACAAGGGTCATGGAGCATTGTGCTGACAAAGGCATGGTGCTTTGTGATGACAAGGGTCACAGAGCATTGTGATAAAAATTTCATGGAGCATTGTGGTGACAAAGGTCACAGAGCTTTGTGTGACCAGGTCATGGACCATTGTGATGACAAATGTCATAAAGCATTGTGATGACTGGAGTCACGGAGCATTGTGATAACAGGGGTCTTGGAGCATTGTGATGAACAGGGAATGGATCATTGTGATGAAAAATGCATGGAGCCTTGTCATGACAGCTTTCAAGGAGCATACTGATGACAACAGTCAGGGAGCATTGTGAGGATAAGTGTATTGAGCATTCTGATGACAAAGGTCATGGAGCATTGTGATGAGAAGACCATGGATAATTGTGATGACCAGCTTCATGGGGCATTGTGAAGACAAGTGTTATGGAACATTGAGATCAGAAGGGTTTGGTGCATTGTGATGACAGAGGTCATTGAGCATTTTGATTTCATTGTGATGACAATAGCATGCCATATTATGGTGATGGGCACGGTGCATTTTGATGACAGGGTTCATGGAGCATTGAGATGACAAGAGGCATGGAGAATTGTGATTACAGGGCTGTTGGAGCATTGTGATGAGAAGCCATCTAGCATTCTGATGACATGCGTCATGGAGCTTTGTGATGACAAGGGCATGGAGAATTGTGATTACAGGCGTCATGGAATATTGTGATGACAGTGGTGAGGGAGTATTGTGATGACTAGTGATGGAACATTGTGATATCGGTGGTGAGAAAGCATTTTGAGGAGAAGTGAATGGAGCATTGTGATGACAAAGTTTATGGAACATTTTGATGACAAGGAGGAGGAGCATTGTGATGACAAGTGCATGGCGCATTGTGATGACATGGGTTATGGAGCATTTTGCTGACACGCGCATCGAGCATTCTGATGACAAGTGTCATGGAGCATTGTGCTGACAAAGGCATGGAGCTTTGTGATGACAAGAGTCACAGAGCATTGTGATAAAAATTTCATGGAGCATTGTGGTGACAAAAGTCACAGAGCTTTGTGTGACGAGATCATGGACCATTGTGATGACAAAGGTCATGAAGCATTGTGATGTCTGGAGTCACGGCGCATTGTGATGACAGGGATCATGGAACATTGCTCTGACAAGATTTATGGATTGTTGTGATGACAGTGGGCATGGCACATTGGGATGAAAAGGGCCATTGAGAATTTTGATGACAACGTCGTGAAGCATTGTGATGACAAGAGCATGGAGCTTGCTATGACAGGGGTCATAGAGCATTGCGATGACATATGCATCGAGAATTGTGATGACAATATCATGTAACATTGTGATGAGAAGTGTCACGAAGCATTGTGATGACAAGGACGTGGAGAATTGTAATGACATGGCACATGGAGCATTGTGATGAACAGGGCATGGAGAATTGTGATAGCAAGACCGTGGAGCATTGTGATGAAAAGACCATGTATAATTATGATGAAGAGCGTCATGGATCACTGTATTGACAAGGGGCATGGAGCATTGTGATGACAGGTGTCGTGGTGCATTGTGATGAGAAGGGTCATGGAGCATTGTGATGACAAGTGTCATGGAGCATTGTGATGAGAAGTTCATGGAGCATTTGCCTGAAAATGTTCATGGAGTATTGTGATGACAGTGGTCAAGGAGCATTGCGATGATAAGGGAATGGAGCATTGTAATGACAAGGTCCTGGAGCAGTGTGATGAGAAGACCATGGAGCCTTGGGATGAGAAGTCTCATGGAGCATTCTGATGAATAGGGGCATGGAGCATTGTGATTACAGGGTTCTTGGAGCATTGTTATGACAAGGGCATGGAACATTGTGATGAGAAGGCCATGGAGCATTCTGATGACATGTGTCATGGATCTTTGTGATGACAAGAGTATGGAGCATTGTTATGACAGTGGTAATGGAGCATTGTGATGACAAGGGCATGGAACATTGGTCTGAAAATTTCATGGGTTATTGTGATGAGATTCGGCATGGAACATTGTGATGACTAGGGCAAGGAATACTGTGATACATGTGTCATGGAGCATTGTGCTGACAAAGGCATGGAGCATTGTGATGACAAGGGACACAGAGCATTGTGATGAAAATTTCATGGATCATTGTGGTGACAAAGATCACAGAGCCTTGTGTGACGACGGCATGGACCACTGTGATGAGAAAGGTCATGAATCATTGTGATGAGTGGAGTCACGGAGCACTGTGATGACAGGGGTCATGGAGCATTGTGATGACAAGGGCATGGAGCAATGTGATGACAGGGGCATGGAACATAGGTCTGACAAGTTTCATGGATTATTGTGATGACAGTGGGCATGGAGCATTGAGATGACAAGGGCATGGAGCATTGTGATGCCAATGGTCACGCTGCTTTGTGATGACAAATGTCATGGGGCATTTTGATGACAAGGGCGTGGTGCATTGTGATGAGAAGGGCAGGGAGCATTGTGATGACAAGTTTTATGTAGCATAGCGATGAAAAGGATGTGGAGCATTGTGATGAAAAGAGCATGGCACATTGTGATGACATGTGTCATGGAGCATTGTGCTGACAAGCGCTTGGAGTATTTTGATGACAAGTTCCATGGAGCATTGTGCTGACAAACGCATGGAGCACTCTGTTGACAAGGGACACAGAGAATTGTGATGAAAGTTTCATGGAGCATTGTGTTGACAGTGATCACAGACCCTTGTGTGACGAGGGCATGGACCATTGTGATGAGAAGTGTCATGAATCATTGTGGTGACTGGAGTCACGGAGCACTGTGATGACAGGGGTCATGGAGCATTGTAATGACAAGGGCATGGATCAATATGATGACAGGGCATGGAACATTGGTCTGACATGTTTCATGGATTATTGTGATGACAGTGGGCATGGAACATTGAGATGACAAGGGCATGGAACCTTGTGATGACAAGGTCATGGAGTATTGTGAAGACAGGTGTCAGGGAGCATTGTGATGACATATGTCATTGTCCATTGTGATGATTATGGCATGGAGCATTGTGATACCAAGTGTCATGGAGGATTGTGATGACAAAGGTAATGGAGCATTTTGATGACAAGGGCTTGGAACATTGCGATGACAAGTGTCATGGAGCATTCTGATGAAAAGGGCATGGAGCATTCTGATGAAAATGTGCATGGAGCATTGAGATTACAGGGGTTTTGAACCAATGTGTTGACAAGGGCATGGAGAACTGTGATGAGAAGGCCATGGAGCATTCTGATTACATGCGTCATGGAGATTTGTGATGACAAGGACATGGAGCATTGTGATTACAGGGGTCTTGGAGCATTGTGATGAAAAGGGAATGGATCATTGTGATGAAAAATGCATGGAGCCTTGTCATGACAGGCTTCAAGGAGCATAGTGATGACAAGTGTCAGGGAGCATTGTGATGATAAGTGTATTGAGCATTGTGATGACAAAGATCATGGAGCATTGTGATGAGAAGACCATGGATAATTGTGATGACCAGCGTCATGGGGCATTGTGATGACAAGTGTTATGGAACATTGTGATCAGAAGGGTTTGGTGCATTGTGATGACAGAGGTCATTGAGCATTTTGATTTCATTGTGATGACAATAGCATGAAATATTATGCTGATGGGCACGGTGCATTGTGATGATAGGGTTCTTGGAGCATTGAGATGAAAAGTGGCATGGAGCATTGGGATTACAGGGGTGTTGGAGCATTGTGATGACAAGGGCATGGAGCATTGTGATGAGGAGGCCATGGAGCATTCTGATGACATGCGTCATGGAGCTTTGTGATGACAAGTGCATGGAGAATTATGATTACAGGGGTCATGGAATATTGTGATCACAGGGGTGAGGGAGTATTGTGATGACTAGTGATGGAACATTGTGATATCAGTGGTGAGAAGGCATTTTGAGGAGAAGTGCATGGAGCATTGTGATGACAAGGTTTATGGAGCATTTTGATGACAAGGATGTGGAGCATTGTGATGACAAGTGTATGGTGCATTGTGATGACATGGGTTATGGAGCATTGTGCTGACACGCGCATCGAGCATTGTGATGACCAGGGTCATGGAGCATTGTGCTGACAATGGCATGGAGCTATGAGATGACAAGGGTCACAGAGCATTGTGATAAAAATTTCATGGAGCATTATGATGACAATGGTCACAGAGCTTTGTGTGATGGGGTCATTGACCATTGTGATGACAAATGTCATAAAGCATTGTGATTACTGGAGTCATGGAGCATTGTGATAACAGGGGTCTTGGAGCATTGTGATGAAAAGGGAATGGATCATTGTGATGAAAAAGGCATGGAGCCTTGTCATGACAGTGTTCAAGGAGCATACTGATGACAAGTGTCAGCGAGCATTGTGATGCCAAGTGAATTGAGCATTGTGGTGACAAAGGTCATGGAGCATTGTGATGAGAAGACCTTGCATAATTGTGATGACGAGTGTCATGGGGCATGTGATGACAAGTGTTATGGAACACTGTGATCAGAAGGGTTTGGATCATTGTGATGAGAGAGGACATGGAGCATTTTTATTTCATTGTGATGACAATAACATGAATCATTATGATGATGGGCATGGTGCATTGTGATGACAGTGTTCATGGAGCATTGAGATGAAAAGTGGCATGGAGAATTGTGATTACAGAGGTCTTGGAGCATTGTGATGACAAGGCCGTGGAACATAGTGATGGCAGGGTTCATGGAGCATTGTTATGACAGGTGTAATGTAGCATTATGATTACAAGTGTATGGAGCAATGTGATGAGAGATTTCATTGAGCATTGTGATGAAAATGGCATGGAGCATTGTGATGCCAAGTGTCATGGAGCTTTGTGATGACAAGTTTTATGGAGCACTGCAATGAAAAGGATGTGGAGCATTTTGATGAAAAGAGCATGGCACATTGTGATGACATGTGTCATGGAGCATTGTGCTGACAGGCGCATGAAGCATTTTGATGACATGTGTGATGGAGCATTGTGCTGACAAAGGCATGGAGCACTGTGTTGACAAGGGACACAGAGCATTGTGATGAAAATTTCATGAGGCATTGTGGTGACAATTGTCACACAGCTTTGTGTGACGAGGTCATGGACCATTGTGAGGACAAAGGTCATGAAGCATTGTGATGACTGGAGTCATGGTGCATTGTGATGACAGGGGTCATGGAGCATTGTGATGACAGGGGTCATGGAGCATTGTGATGAAAATGTCATGGAGCACTGTTATGACAGGGGCATGGAACATTGGTCTGACATGTTTCATGGATTATTGTGATGACAGTGGGCATGGAACATTGTGATGACAAGGTCATGGAGTATTGTGAAGACAGGTGTCAGGGAGCATTGTGATTACATATGTCATTGTCCATTGTGATGACTATGGCATGGAACACTGTGATACCAAATGTCATGGAAGATTGTGATGACAAAGATAATGGAGCATTTTCATGACAAGGACTTGGAACATTGCGATGACAAGGTCATGGAACATTGTGATGACAATGGCATGGAGCATTGTGATGAGAAGGCAATGGAGCATACTGATGACATGCGTCATGGAGATTTATGATGACAAGGACATGGAGCATTGTGATTACAGGGGTCTTGGAGCATTGTGATGAAAAGGGAATGTATCATTGTGATGAAAAACGCATGGAGCCTTGTCATGACAGGGTTCAAGGAGCTTACTGATGACAACTGTCAGGGAGGATTGTGATGATAAGTGTATTGAGCATTGTGATGACAAAGATCATGGAGCATTGTGATGAGAAGACCATGGATAATTGTGATGACCAGCGTCATGGGGCATTGTGATGACAAGTGTTATGGAACATTGTGTTCAGAAGGGTTTGGTGCATTGTGATGACAGAGGTCATTGAGCATTTTGATTTCATTGTGATGACAATAGCATGAAATATTATGGCGATGGGCACGGTGCATTGTGATGACAGGGTTCATGGAGCATTGAGATGAAAAGGGGCATGGAGCATTATGATTACAGGGGTGTTGGATCATTGTGATGACAAGGGCTTGGAGCATTGTGATGAGAAATCCATGGATCATTCTGATGACATGCGTCATGGAGCTTCGTGATGAAAAGGGCATGGAGAATTGTGATTACAGGGGTCATGGAATATTGTGATGACAGTGGTGAGGGAGTATTGTGATGACTAGTGATGGAGCATTGTCATATCAGTGGTGAGAAGGCATATTGAGGAGAAGTGCATGGATCATTGAGATGAGAAGGTTTATGGAGCATTTTGATGACAAGGATGTGGAGCATTGTGATGACAAGTGCATGGTGCATTGTGATGACATGGGTTATGGAGCATTGTGCTGACACGTGCAATGAGCATTGTGATGACAAGGGTCATGGAGCATTGTGCTGACAAAGGCATGGAGCATTGTGGTGACAAACGTCACAGAGCTTTGTGTGAGGAGGTCATGGACCATTGTGATGACAAATGTCATGAAGCATTGTGATGACTGGAGTCAAGGAGCATTGTGATAACAGGGGTCTTGGAGCATTGTGATGAAAAGGGAATGCATCATTGTGATGAAAAAGGCATGGAGCCTTCTCATGACAGTGTTCAAGGAGCATACTGATGACAAGTGTCAGCGAGCATTGTGATGCCAAGTGTATTGAGCATTGTGGTGACAAAGGTCATGGAGCATTGTGATGAGAAGACCATGCATAATTGTGATGACGAGCCTCATGGGGCATGTGATGACAAGTGATATGGAACATTGTGTTCAGAAGGGTTTGGAGCATTGTGATGACAGAGGACATGGAGCATATTGATTTCATTGTGATGACAATAACATGAATCATTATGATGATGTGCTTGGTGCATACTGATGACAGTGTAAATGGCGCACTGAGATGAAAAATGGCATGGAGAATTGTGATTACAGAGGTCTTGGAGCATTGTGATGACAAGGGTCATGGAGCCTTGTGATGACAAGGCCGTGGAACATTGTGATGGCAGGGGTCATGGAGCATTGTTATGACACGTGTAATGGAGCATTGTGATGACAAGGACATGGAACAATGTGATGAGAGTTTTCATTGAGCATTGTGATGACAATGGCATGAAGCATTGTGATACCAAGGATCATGGAGATTTGTGATGATAAATGTCATGGGGCATTCTGATGACAAGGGCGTGGTGCATTGTGATGAGAAGGGCAGGGAGCATTGTGATGACAGGGTCATGGAGCAATTTGACTAAAATTGTCATGGAATATTTTGATGACGGGATTATGGAACATTGTGATATCAGGGGTCACGAAGCATCGTGAAGAAATGGGTCATGGTGCATTTTGTGCCAGGGGTTATGGAACATTGTGATGTCAGGGGTCATGGAGCTTTGTGATGATAAGGGCATGGAGCACTGTGATGACAGTGGTCATGGAACATTGTAATGAGAGGGGTGAGCGAGTCTTGTGATGACTAGTGATCGAATATTGTGATATATGTGGTGAGAGAGAATTTTTATGAGCACTGCATGGTGCATTGTGATGAGAAGATTTATGGAGCATAGCGATGAAAAGCATGTGGAGCATAGCGATGAAAAGCCTGTGGAGCATTGTGAAGAAGAGAGCATGGCACATTGTGATGACATGTGTCATGGAGCATTGTGCTGACAAGCGCATGGATCATTTTGATGATAAGTGTCGTGGAGCATTGTTCTGACAAAGGCATGGAGCATTGTGATGACAAGGGACACAGAGCATTGTGACGAAAATTTCATGGAGCATTGTGGTTACAAAGATCACAGGCCCTTGTGTGACGAGGGCATGGACCATTGTGATGAGAATGGTCATGAATCATTGTGATTACTGGAGTCACGGAGCATTGTGATTACAGCGGTCATGGAGCATTGTGATGACAAGGGCATGGAGCAATGTGATGACAGGGGCATGGAACATTGGTCTGACATGTTTCATGAATTACTGATATGACAGTGGGCATGGCTCATTGTGATGACAAGGGCATGGAATATTGTGATGACAAGGTTATGGAGTATTGTGAAGACAGGTGTCAGGGTGCATTGTGATCACTTATGTCATTGTGCATTGTGATGACAATGGCATAGAGCATAGTGATGCCAAGGGTCTTGGAGCTTTGAGATGAAAAATGTCATGGGGCATTTTGATGACAAGGGCGTGGTGCATTGTGATGAGAAGGGCAGGGAGCATTGTGATGACAGAATCATGGAGCAATTTGAAAAAAAGTTTCATGGAATATTTTGATGACAGTGGTTATGGAACATTGTGATGTCAGGGGTCATGAAGCATTGTGATGAAATGGATCATGGAGCATTTTGTGAGAGGGGTTATGGAACATTGTGATGTCAGGGGTCATGGAGCATTGTGATGATAAGGGCATGGAGCAATATGATGAGAGGGGCATGGAACATTGGTCTGACAAGTTTCATGGATTATTGTGATGACAGTGGGCATGGAGCATTGAGATTACAAGGGCATGGAGCATTGTGGTGACAAAGGTCACAGAGCCTTGTGTGACGAGGGCATGGACCATTGTGAGGACAAAGGTCATGAAGCATTGTTATGACTGAAGTCACGGAGCACTGTGATGACAGGGGTCATGAAGCATTGTGATGACAAGGGCATGGAGCATTGTGATGACAGGGACATGGAACATTGGGTTGACATGTTTCATGGATTATTGTGATGACAGTGGGCATGGCGCATTGTGATGACAAGGGCATGGAACATTGTGATGACAAGGTCATGGAGTATTGTGAAGACAGGTGTCAGGGAGCATTGTGATGACATATGTCATTGTCCATTGTGATGACAATGGCATGGAGCATTGTGATACCAAGTGTCATGGAGGATTGTTATGACATATGTAATGGAGCATTTTGATGACAAGGGCTTGGAACTTTGCGATGACAAGGGTCATGGAGCATTGTGATGACAAGGGCATGGAGCATTCTGATGAAAAGGTGCATCGAGCATTGAGATGAAAACGGGAATGGAGCATTGTGATTACAGGGGTGTTGGAGCATTGTGATGAAATGGGCATGGAGCAATGTGATGAGAGATTTCATTGAGCATTGTGATGACAATGGCATGGAACACTGTGATGCCAAGGGTTATGGTGCTTTGTGATGACAAATGTCAAGGGGCATTTTGATGACAAGGGCGTGGTGCATTGTGATGAGAAGGGCAGGGAGCATTGTGATGACAGTGTCATGGAGCAATTTGAATAAAAGTGTCATGGTATATTTTGATGACAGGGGTTATGGAACATTGTGATGTCAGGGGTCCTGAAGCATTGTGATGAAATGGGTCATGGAGCACTTTGTGACAGGGGTTATGGAACATTGTGATGCCAGGGGTCATGGAGCATTGTGATGATAAGGGCATGTAGCACTGTGATGACAGTGGCGAAGGAATATTGTGATGACAGGGGTGAGCGAGTATTGTGATGACTAGTGATGGAAAATTGTGATATATGTGGTGAGAAAGCCTTTTGATGAGAAGTGCATGGAGCATTGTGATAACAAGTTTTATGGAGCACAGCGATGAAAAGGATGAGGAGCATTGTGATGAAAAGAGCATGGCACATTGTGATGACATGTGTCATGGAGCATTGTGCTGACAAGCGCATGGAGCATTTTGATGACAAATGTCATGGACCATTGTGTTGACAAAGGAATGGAGCATTGTGATGACAAGGGACACAGAGCATTGTGATGAAAATTTCATGGAGCATTGTGGTGACAAAGATCACAGAGCCTTGTGTGACGAGGGCATGGACCATTGTGAGGAAAAAATGTCATGAATCATTGTGATGACTGGAGTCACGGAGCATTGTGATGACAGGGGTCATGGAGCTTTGTGATTACAACGGCATGGAGCAATGTGATGAGAGGGGCAGGCAACATTGGTCTGACAAGTTTCATGGATTTTTGTGATGACAGTGGGCATGGAGCATTGAGATGACAAGGGCATGGAGCATTGTGGTGACAAAGGTCACAGAGCCTGTTGTGACGAGGGCATAGACCATTGTGAGGACAAAGTCATGAAGCATTGTGATGACTGGAGTCACGGAGCATTGTGATGACAGGGGTCATGTAGCACTGTGATGACAATGGCATTGTGCTTTGTGATGACAAGTGTCACAGAGCATTGTGATAAAAATTACATGGAGCATTGTGGTGACAAAGGTCACAGAGCTTTGTGGGACGAGGTCATGGACCACTGAGTTGACAAATGTCATGAAGCATTGTGATGACTGGAGTCACGGAGCATTGTGATAACATGGTTCTTGGAGCACTGTGATGAAAAGGGAATGGATCATTGTGATGAAAATGGCATGGAGCCTTGTCATGAAAGTGTTCAAGGAGCATACTGATGACAAGTGTCAGCGAGCATTGTGATGCCAAGTGTATTGAGCATTGTGGTGACAAAGGTCATAGAGCATTGTCATGAGAAGACCTTGCATAATTTTGATGATGAGCGTCATGGGGCATGTGATGACAAGTGTTATGGAACATTGTTATCAGAAGGGTTTGGAGCATTGTGATGACAGAGGACATGGAGCATTTTGATTTCATTGTGATGACAATAGCATGAAATATTATGGTGTTGGGCATGGAGCATTGTGATGACAGTGTTCATGGAGCATTGAGATGAAGAGTGGCATGGAGAATTGTGATTACAGAGGTCTTGGAGCATTGGGATGACAAGGGTCATGGAGCCTTGTGATGACAAGGCCGTAGAATATTGTGATGGCAGGGGTCATGGAGCATTGTTATGACAGGTGTAATGGAGCATTGTGCTGACAAGGTCATGGAGCAATGTGATGAGAGATTTCCTTGAATATTGTGATGACAATGGCATGGAGCACTGTGATGCCAAGTGTCATGGAGCTTTGTGATGACAAATGTCAAGGGGCATTTTGATGACAAGGGCGTGGTGCATTGTGATGAGAAGGGCAGGGAGCATTGTGATGACAGGGTCATGGATCAATTTGAATAAAAGTGTCATGGAATATTTTGAAGACAGGGCTTATGGAACATTGTGATGTCAGTGGTCATGAAGCATTGTGATGAAATGGGTCATGGAGCATTGTGTGACAGGGGTTATGGAACATTGTGATGTCAGGGGTCATGGAGCATTGTGATGATAAGGGCATATAGCACTGTGATGACAGTGTTCATGGAACATTGAGATGACAGGAGTGTGAGTATTGTGATGGCTAGTGATGGAACATTGTGATATATGTGGTGAGAGAGCATTTTGATGAGAAGTGGATGGAGCATTGTGATGACAAGTTTTATGGAGCACAGCGAAGAAAAGGATGTGGAGCACTGTGATGAAAAGAGCATGGCATGTTGTGATGACATGTGTCATGGAGAATTGTGCTGACAATCTCATGGAGCATTTTGATGACAAGTGTCATGGAGCATTGTGCTGACAAGGGCATGGAGCATTGTGATGACAAGGGACACAGAGCCTTCTGGTGAAAATTTCATGGAGTATTGTGGTGACAAAGATCACAGAGCCTTGTGTGACGAGGGCATGGACCATTGGGAGGAGAAAGGTCATGAATCATTGTGATGACTGGAGTCACGGAGCATTGTGATGACAGGGGTCATGGAGCATTGTGATGACAAGGGCATGGAGCATTCTGATGAAAATTTGCATGGAGCATTGAGATTACAGGGCTTTTGAAACAATGTGATTACAAGGCCATGGAGCATTGTCATGAGAAGGCAATGGAGCATTTTGATGACATGCGTCATGGAGCTTTGTGATGACAAGGACATGGAGCATTGTGATTACAGGGGTCTTGGAGCATTGTGATGAATAGGGAATGGGTCATTGTGATGAAAAATGCATGGAGCCTTGTCATGACAGGGTACAAGGAGCATACTGATGACAAGTGTCAGGGAGCATTGTGATGATAAGTTTATTGAGCATTGTGATGACAAAGAACATGGAGCATTGTGATGGGTAAACCATGGATAATTGTGATGACCAGCATCATGGGAAATTGTAATGACAAGTGTTATGGAACATTGTGATCAGAAGGGGTTGGTGCATTGTGATGACAGAGGTCATGGAGCATTTTGATTTCATTGTGATGACAATAGCATGAAATATTATGGGGAAGGGCACGGTGCATTGTGATGACAGGGTTCATGGTCCATTGAGATGAAATGGGGCATGGAGCATTGTGATTACAGGGGTGTTGGAGCATTGTGATGACAAGGGCATGGAGCATTGTGATGACAAGGCCATAGAGCATTCTGATGACATGCGTCATGGAGCTTTGTGATGACAAGGGCATGGAGCCATGTGATGAGAGATTTCATTGAACATTGTAATGACAATGGCATGGAGCATTGTGATGCCAAGGGTCATGGAGATTTGAGATGACAAATGTCATGGGGCATTTTGATGACAAGGGCTTGGTGCATTGTGATGAGTAGGGCAGGGAGCATTGTGATGACAGGGTCATGGAGCAATTTGAATAAAAGGGTCATGGAATATTTTGATGACAGGGGTTATGGAACATTGTGATGTCAGGGGTCATGGAGCATTGTGATGATAAGGGCATGTAGCACTGTGATGACAGTTGTCATGGAACATTGTGATGACAGGGGTGAGGGAGTATTGTGATGACTAGTGATGGAACATTGTGATATCTGTGGTGAGAAGGCATTTTGAGGAGAAGTGCATGGAGCATTGTGATGACAAGGTTTATGGAGCATTTTGATGACAAGGATGTGGAGCATTGTGATGACAAGTGCATAGTGCATTGTGATGACATGGGTTATGGAGCATTGTGCTGACACGTGCATCGAGCATTGTGATGACAAGGGTCATGGAGCATTGTGCTGACAAAGGCATGGAGCTTTGTGATGACAAGGGTCACAGAGCATTTTGAAAAAATTTCAGGGAGCATTGTTGTGACAAAGGTCACAGAGCTTTGTGTGACGAGGTCATGGGCCATTGTGATGACAATTGTCATGAAGCATTGTGATGACTGGAGTCACGGAGCATTGTGATAACAAGGGTCTTGGAGCATTGTGATGAAAAGGGAATGGATCATTGTGATGAAAAAGGCATGGAGCCTTGTCATGACAGTGTTCAAGGAGCATACTGATGACAATTGTCAACGAGCATTGTGATGCCAAGTGTATTGAGCATTGTGGTGACAAAGGTCATGGAGCATTGTGATGAGAAGACCTTGCATAATTGTGATGACAAGCGTCATGGGGCATGTGATGACAAGTGTTATGGAACATTGTTATCAGAAGGGTTTGGAGCATTGTGATGACAGAGGACATGGAGCATTTTGATTTCATTGTGATGAAAATAGCATGAATCATTATGATGATGGGCATGGTGCATTGTGATGACAGTGTTCATGGAGCATTGGGATGAAAAGTGGCATGGAGAATTGTGATTACAGAGTTCTTGGAGCACTGTGATGACAAGGGTCATGGAGCCTTGTGATGACAAGGCCGTGGAACATGTGATGGCAGGGGTCATGGAGGATTTTTATGACAGGTGTAATGGAGCATTGTGATGACAAGGGCATGGAGCCATGTGATGAGAGATTTCATTGAACATTGTGATGACAATGGCATGGAGCATTGTGATGCCAAGGGTCATGGAGCATTGTGATGACAAATGTCATGGAGCATTTTGATGACAAGGGCGTGGTGCATTGTGATGAGAAGGGCTGGGAGCATTGTGATGAAATATTCATGGAGCAATTTGAATAAAAGTGTCATGGAATATTTTGATGACAGGGGTTATGGAACATTGAGATGTCAGGGGTCATGAAGCATTTTGATGAAATGGGTCATGGAGCATTTTGTGACAGGGGTTATGGAACACTGTGATGTCAGGGGTCATGGAGCCTTGTGATGATAAGGGCATGTAGCACTGTGATGACAGTGGTCATGGAACATTGTGATGACAGGGGTGAGCGAGTATTGTGATGACTAGTGATGGAACATTGTGATATATGTGGTGAGAGAGCATTTTGATGAGAAGTGCATGGAGCATTGTGATGACAAGTTTTAAGGAGCATAGCGATGAAAAGGATGTGGAGCATTGTGAAGAGAAGAGCATAGCACATTGTCATGACATGTGTCATGGAGCATTGTGCTGACAAGTGCATGGAGCATTTTAATTGCAAGTGTCATGGAGCATTGTGCTGACAAAGGCATGGAGCATTGTGATGACAAGGGACACAGAGCATTGTGATGAAAAATTCATGGAGCATTGGGGTGACAAAGATCACAGAGCCTTGTGTGACGAGGGCATGGACCATTGTGATGGAAAGGTCATGAATCATGGTGATGACTGGAGTCAAGGAGCACAGTGATGAGAGGGGTCATGGAGCATTGTAATGACAGGGTCATGGAGCTATTTGAATGAATGTGTCATGGAATATTTTGATGACAGGGGTTATGGAACATTGTCATGTCAGAAGTCATGGAGCATTGTGATGACAAGGGCATGGAGCAATATGATAACAGGGGCATGTAACATAGGTGTGACAAGTTTCATGGATTATTGTGATGACAGTGGGCATTTAGCATTGAGATGACAAGGGCATGGAGCATTGTGGTGACAAAGCTCACAGAGCCTTGTGTGACGAGGGCTTGGACCATTTTGAGGACAAATGTCATGAAGCATTGTGATGACTGGAGACAGGGAGCATTGTGATGACAGGGGTCTTGGAGCATTGTGATGACAAAGGCATGGAGCATTGTGATGACAGGGGCATGGAACATTGGTCTGACAGGTTTCATGGATTATTGTGATGACAGTGGGCATGGCGCATTGTGATTACAAGGGCATGGAACATTGTGATGACAAGGTCATGGAGTATTGTGAAGACAGGTTTCAGGGATCATTGTGATGACATATGTCATTGTCCATTGTGATGACAATGGCATGGAGCATTGTGATACCAAGTGTCATGGAGGATTGTGATGACAAAGGTACCGGAGCATTTTGATGACAAGGGCTTGGATCATTGCGATGACAAGGTTCATGGAGCATTGTGATGACAAGGGCATGGAGCATTCTGATGAAAAGGTGCATGGAGCATTGAGATTACAGGGGTTTTGAAGCAATGTGATTACAAGGGCATGGAGAATTGTGATGAGAAGGCAATGGAGGATTCTGATGACATTCGTCATGGAGCTTTGTGATGACAAGGACATGGAGCATTGTGATTACAGGGGTCTTGGAGCATTGTGATGAAAAGGGAATGGATCATTGTGATGAAAAATGCATGGAGCCTTGTCATGACAGAGTTCAAGGAGCATACTGATGACAACTGTCAGGGAACATTGTGATGATAAGTGTATTGAGCATTGTGATGACAAAGATCATGGAGCATTGTGATGAGAAGACCATGGATAATTGTGACGACCAACGTCATGGGGCATTGTAATGACAAGTGTTATGGAACATTGTGATCAGAAGGGTTTGGTGCATTGTGATGACAGAGGTCATTGAGCCTTTTGATTTCATTGTGATGACAATAGCATGAAATATTATGGTGATGGGCACGGTGCATTGTGATGACAGGGTTCATTGAGCATTGAGATGAATAGGGGCATGGAGAATTGTCATTACAGGGGTTTTGGAGCATTGTGATGACAAGGGCATGGAGCATTGTGAACACAAGGCCCTGGAACATTGTGATGGCAGGGGCCATGGAGCATTGTTATGACACGTGTAATGGAGCACTGTGATGACAAGGGCATGGAGCAATGTCATGAGAGTTTTAATTGAGCATTGTGATGACAATGGCATGGAGCTTTGTGATGCCAAGGGTCATGGAGCTTTGTGATGACAAATATCACGGACATTTTGATGACAAGGGCGTGGTGCATTGTGATGAGAAGGGCAGGGAGCATTGTCATGACAGGGTCATGGAGCAATGTGAATAAAAGGGTCATGGAATATTTTGATGCCAGGGGTTATGGAACATTGTGATGTCAGGGGTCATGGAGCATTGTGATGATAAGGGCATGTAGCACTGTTATGACAGTTGTCATGGAACATTGTGATGACAGGGTTGAGCGAGTATTGTGATGACTAGTGATGGAACATTGTGATATATGTGTTGAGAGAATATTTTAGGAGAAGTGCATGCAGCATTGTGATGACAAGTTTTATGGAGCATAACGATGAAAAGGATGTGGAGCATTGCGAAGAAAAGAGCATGGCACATTGTGATGACATGTGTCATGGGGCAATGTGCTGACAAGCGCATGGAGCATTTTATTGACAAGTGTCATGGAGCATTGTGCTGACAAAGGCATGGAGCATTGTGATGACAAGGGACACAGAGCATTGTGATGAAAATTTCATGGAGCATTGTGGTGACAAAGATCACAGAGCCTTGTGTGACGAGGGCATGGACCATTGTGAGGACAAAGGTCATGAAGCATTGTGATGACTGGAGTTACGGAGCACTGTGATAACAGGGGTCATGGAGCATTGTGATGAGAAAGGTCATGAATCATTGTGATGACTGGAGTCACGGTGCATTGTTATGATATTGGTCATGGAGCATTGTGATGACAAGGGCATGGAGCAATGTGATGACAGGGGCATGGAACATTGGTTTGACATGTTTCATGGATTATTGAGATGAAAGTTGGCATGGCGCATTGTGATGACAAGGTCATGGATCATTGTGATGACAAGGTCATTGTGTATTGTGAAGACAGTTGTCAGGGAGCATTGTGATGACATATGTCATTGTGCATTGTGATGACAATGGCATGGATCATTGTGATGCCAAGGGTCATGGATCTTTCTGATTACAAATGTCATGGGGCATTTTGATGACAAGGGCGTGGTGCATTGTGATGAGAAATGCAGGGAGCATTGTGATGACATGGTCATGGAGCAATTTGAAAAAAAGCGTCATGGAATATTTTGATGACAGGGGTTATGGAACATTGTGATGTCAGGGGTCATGTATCATTGTGATGAAATGGGTCATGGAGCATTTTGTGACAGGGGTTATGGAACATTGTGATGTCAGGAGTCATGGAGCATTGTGATGATAAGGGCATGTGGCACTGTGATGACAGTGGTCATGGAACATTGTGATGACAGGGGTGAGCTAGTATTGTGATGACTAGTGATGGAACATTGTGATATATGTGGTGAGAGAGCATTTTGATGAGAAGAGCAAGGAGCATTCTGATGACAAGTTTTAAGGTGCATAGCGATGAAAAGGATGTGGAGCATTGTGATGAAAAGAGCATGGCACATTGTGATGACATGTGTCATGGAGCATTG
The DNA here is from genome assembly GCF_949752795.1 of Hyperoodon ampullatus. Taxonomy (NCBI): domain Eukaryota; kingdom Metazoa; phylum Chordata; class Mammalia; order Artiodactyla; family Ziphiidae; genus Hyperoodon; species Hyperoodon ampullatus. Next base: position 217,961 of record NW_027641043.1, on the reverse strand, counting down.
TGCTGACAAGTGCATGGAGCATTTTGATGACAAGTGTCATGGAGCATTGTGCTGACAAAGGCATGGAGCATTGTGATGACAAGGGACACAGAGCATTGTGATGAAAATTTCATTGAACATTGTGGTGACAAAGATCACAGAGCCTTGTGTGACGAGGGCATGGACCAATGTGAGGACAAAGGTCATGAAGCATTGTGATGACTGGAGTCACGGAGCACTGTGATAACAGGGGTCATGGAGCATTGTGATGACAAGGGCATGGAGCAATATGATGACAGGGGCATGGAACATTGGTCTGACAAGTTTCATGGATTATTGTGATGACAGTGGGCATGGAGCATTGAGATGACAAGGGCATGGAGCATTGTGGTGACAAAGGTCACAGAGCCATGTGTGATGAGGTTATGGACCATTGTGAGGACAAAGGTCATGAAGCATTGTGATGACTGGAGTCACGGCACATTGTGATGACAGGGGTCATGGAGCATTGTGATGACAAGGGCATGGAGCATTGTGATGACAGGGGCATGGAACATTAGTCTGACATGTTTCATGGATTATTGTGATGACAGTGGGCATGGCGCATTGTGATGACTAGGGCATGGAACATTGTGATGACAAGGTCATGGAGTATTGTGAAGACAGTTGTCAGGGAGCATTGAGATGACATATGTCATTGTCCATTGTGATGACAATGGCATGGAGCATTGTGATACCAAGGGTAAAGGAGGATTGTGATGACAAATGTAAAGGAGCATTTTGATGAAAAGCGCTTGGAACATTGCGATGACAAGGGTCATCGAGCATTGTGATGAGTAGGGCATGGAGGATTCTGATGAAAAGGTGCATGGAGCCTTGAGATTATAGGGGTTTTGAAGCAATGTGAAGACAAGGGCAAGGAGCATTGTGATGAGAAGGCAATGGAGCATTCTGATGACATGCTTCATGGAGCTTTGTGATGACAAGGACATGGAGCATTGTGATTACAGGGGTCTTGGAGCATTGTGATGAAAAGGGAATGGAACATGGTGATGAAAAATGCATGGAGCCTTGTCATGACAGGGTTCAAGGAGCATACTGATGACAACTGTCGGGGAGCATTGTGATGATAAGTGTATTGAGCATTGTGATGACAAAGATCATGGAGCATTGTGATGAGAAGCCCATGGATAATTGTGATGACCAGCGTCATGGGGCATTGTGATGACAAGTGTTATGGAACATTGTGATCAGAAGGGTTTGGAGCATTGTGATGACAGAAGTCATTGAGCATTTTGATTTCATTGTGATGACAATAGCATGAAATATTATGGTGATGGGCACAGTGCATTGCGATGACAGGGTTCATGGAGCACTGAGATGAAAAGGGGCATGGAGCATTGTGATTACAGGGGTGTTGGAGCATTGTGATGACAAGGGCATGGAGCATTGTGAAGACAAGGCCGTGGAACATTGTGATGGCAGGGGTCATGGAGCATTGTTATGACAGATGTAATGGAGCATTGTGATGACAAGGGCATGGAGCAATGTGATGAGAGATTTCATTGAACATTGTTATGACAATGGCATGGAGCATTGTGATGCCAAGGGTCATGGAGCTTTGTGATGACAAATGTCATGGGGCATTTTGATGACAAGGCCGCGGTGCATTGTGATGAGAAGGGCAGGGAGCATTGTGATGACAGGGTCATGGTGCAATTTGAATAAAAGTGTCATGGAGTATTTTGATGACCGGGGTTATGGAACATTGTGATGTCAGGGGTCATGAAGCATTTTGATGAAATGGGTCATGGAGCATTTTGTGACAGGGGTTATGGAACATTGTGATGTCAGGGGTCATGGAGCATTGTGATGATAAGGGCATGGAGCATTCTGATGATAAGGGCATGGAGCAATGTGATGAGAGGGGCATGGAACACAGGACTGAAAAGTTTCATGGATTATTGTGATGACAGAGGGCATGGAGCATTGAGATGACAAGGGCATGGAACATATTTGTGACAAAGGTCACAGAGCCTTGAGTGACGAGGGCATGGACCATTGTGAGGACAAAGGTCATGAATCAATGTGATGACTGGAGTCACGGAGCATTGTGATGACAGGGGTCATGGAGCATTGTGATGACAAGGGCATGGAGCATTCTGATGAAAAGTTGCATGAAGCATTGAGAATACAGGCCTTTTGAAGCAATGTGATTACAAGGGCATGGATCATTGTGATGAGAAGGCAATGGAGCATTCTGATGACATGCGTCATGGAGCTTTTTGATGACAAGGACGTGGAGCATTGTGATTACAGGGGTCTGGGAGCATTGTGATGAAAAGGGAATGGGTCATTTTGATGAAAAATGCATGACAGGCTTCAAGGAGCATACTGATGACAACTGTCAGGGAGCATTGTGATGATAAGTTTATTGAGCATTGTGATGACAAAGAACATGGAGCATTGTGATGAGTAGACCATGGATAATTGTGATGACCAGCCTCATGGGGCATTGTGATGGCAAGTGTTATGGAACATTGTGATCAGAAGGGTTTGGTGCATTGTGATGACAGAGGTCATTGAGCATTTTGGTTTTATTTTGTTGACAATAGCATGAAATACTATGGTGATGGGCACGGTGCATTGTAATGACAGGGTTCATGGAGCATTGAGATGAAAAGGGGCATGGAGCTTTGTGAATACAGGGGTGTTGGAGCATTGTGATGACAAGGGCATGGAGCATTGTGATGAGAAGGCCATGGAGCATTCTTATGACATGCGTCATGGAGCTTTGTGATGACAAGGGCATGGAGAATTGTGATTACAGGGGTCATGGAATATTGTGATGACAGGGGTGAGGGAGTACTGTGAAGACTAGTGATGGAACATTGTGATATCAGTAGTGAGAAGGCATTTTGAGGAGAAGGGCATGGAGCATTGTGATGACAAGGTTTATGGAGAATTTTGATGACAAGGATGTGGAACATTGTGATGACAAGTGCATGGTGCATTGTGATGACATGGGTTATGGAGCATTGTGCTGACACGCGCATCAAGCATTGTGATGACAAGGGTCATGGAGCATTGTGCTGACAAAGGCATGGAGCTTTGTGATGACAAGTGTCACAGAGCATTGTGATAAAAATTTCCTGGAGCATTGTGGTGACAAAGGTCACAGAGTTTTGTGTGACGAGGTCATGGACCATTGTGATGACAAATGTCATGAAGCATTGTGATGACTGGAGTCACGGAGCATTGTGATAACAGGGGTCTTGGAGCACTGTGATGAAAAGGGAATGGATCACTGTGATGAAAAAGGCATGGAGCCTTGTCATGACAGTGTTCAAGGAGCATACTGATGACAAGTGTCAGCGAGCATTGTGATGCCAAGTGTATTGAGCATTGTGGTGACAAAGGTCATGGAGCATTGTGATGAGAAGACCTTGCATAATTGTGATGACGAGCGTCATGGGGCATGTGATGACAAGTGTTATGGAACATTATGATCAGAAGGGTTTGGAGCATTGTGATGACAGAGGATGTGGAGCATTTTCTTTTCATTGTGATGACAATAGCATGAATCATTATGATGATGGGCATGGTGCATTGTGATGACAGTGTTCATGGAGCATTGAGATGAAGAGTGACATGGAGAATTGTGATTACAGTGGTCTTGGAGCATTGTGATGACAAGGGTCATGGAGCCTTGTGATGACAAGGCCGTGGAACATTGTGATGGCAGGGGTCATGGAGCATTGTTATGACAGGTGTAATGGAGGATTGTGATGACAAGGGCAATGAGCAATGTGATGAAAAGGGTCATGGAGCATTGTGATGACAAATGTAAGGGGGCATTTTGATGACAAGGGCGTGGTGCATTTTGATGAGAAATGCAGGGAGCATTGTGATGACAGGGTCATGGAGCAATTTGAATAAAAGTGTCATGGAATATTTTGAAGACAGGGGTTATGGAATATTGTGATGTCAGTGGTCATGAAGCATTGTGATGAAATGAGTCATGGAGCATTGTGTGACAGGGGTTATGGAACATTGTGATGTCAGGGGTCATGGATCATTTTGATGTTAAGGGCATGTAGCACTGTGATGACAGTGGTCATGGAACATTGTGATGACTGGAGTGAGTGAGTAATGTGATGACCAGTGATAGAACACTGTGATATATGTGGTGAGAGAGCATTTTGATGAGAAGTGCATGGAGCATTGTGATGACAAGTTTTATGGAGCACAGCGATGAAAAGGATGTGGAGCACTGTGATGAAAAGAGCATGGCATATTGTGATGAATGTGTCATGGAGCATTGTGCTGACAAGCGCATGGAGCATTTTGATGTCAAGTGTTATGGAGCATTGTGCTGATAAAGGCATGGAGCATTGTGATGACAAGGGACACAGAGCCTTGTGATGAAAATTTCATGGAGCATTGTGGTGACAAAGATCACAGAGCCTTGTGTGACGAGGGCATGGACCATTGTGAGGACACAGGTCATGAATCATTGTGATGACTGGAGTCAAGGAGCATTGTGATGACAGGGGTCCTGGAGCATTGTAATGACAAGGACATGGAGCAATGTGATGCCAGGGGCATGGAACATTGGTCTGACAAGTTTCATGGATTATTGTGATGACATTGGGCATGGAGCATTGAGATGACAAGGGCATGGAGCAATGTGGTGACAAAGGTCACAGAGCCTTGTGTGACGAGGGCATGGACCATTGTGAGGACAAAGCTCATGAAGCAATGTGATGATTGGAGTCATGGAGCATTGTGATGACAAGGGCATGGAGCATTCTGATGAATATTTGCATGGAGCATTGAAATTATATGGCTTTTGAAGCAATGTGATGACAAGGGCATGGAGCATTCTGATGAATATTTGCATGGAGCATTGAAATTACATGGCTTTTGAAGCAATGTGATGACAAGGGCATGGAGCATTGTGATGAGAAGGCAATGGAGCATTATGAGGACATGCGTCATGGAGCTTTGTGATGACAAGGACATGGAGCATTGTGATTACAGGGGTCTTGGAGCATTGTGATGAAAATGGAATGGATCATTGTGATGAAAAATGCATGGAGCCTTGTCATGACAGGGTTCAAGGAGCATACTGATGACAGGTGTCAGGGAGCATTGTGATGATAAGTTTATTGAGCATTGTGATGACAAAGAACATGGAGCATTGTGATGAGTAGGCCATGGATAATTGTGATGACCAGCCTCATGGGGCATTGTGATGACAAGTGTTATGGAACATTGTGATCAGAAGGGTTTGATGCATTGTGATGACAGAGGTCATTGAGCATTTTGATTTTATTTTATAGACAATAGCATGAAATATTATGGTGATGGGCACGGTGCATTGTAATGACAGGGTTCATGGAGCATTGAGATGAAAAGGGGCATGGAGCATTGTGATTACAGGGGTGTTGGAGCATTGTGATGACAAGGGCATGGAGCATTGTGATGAGAAGGCCATGGAGCATTCTGATGACATGCGTCATGGAGCTTTGTGATGACAAGGGCATGGAGAATTGTGATACAGGCGTCATGGAATATTGTGATGACAGGGTTGAGGGAGTATTGTGATGACTAGTGATGGAACATTGTGATATCTGTGGTGAGAAGGCATTTTGAGGAGAAGTGCATGGAGCATTGTGATGACAAGATTTATGGAGAATTTTGATGACAAGGATGTGGAACATTGTGATGACAAGTGGATGTTGCATTGTGATGACATGGGTTATGGAGCATTGTGCTGACACGCGAAACGAGCATTGTGATGACAAGGGTCACAGAGCATTGGGATAATAATTTCATGAGGCATTGTGTTGACAAAGGTCACAGAGCTTTGTGTGACGTGGTCATGGACCACTGTGATGACAAGGGCATGGAGCAATGTGATGAGAGATTTCATTGAGCATTGTGATGACAATGGCATGGAACACTGTGATGCCAAGTGTTATGGAGATTTGTGATGACAAATGTCAAGGGGCATTTTGATGACAAGGGAGTGTTGCATTGTGATGAGAAGGGCAGGGAGCATTGGGATGACAGGGTCATGGAGCAATTTGAATAAAAGTGTCATGGAATATTTTGATGACAGTGGTTATGAACATTGTGATGTCTGGGGTCATGAAGCATTGTGATGAAATGGGTCATGGAGCATTGTGTTACAGGGGTTATGGAACATTGTGATGTCAGGGGTCATGGATCATTTTGATGTTAAGGGCAGGTAGCACTGTGATGACAGTGGTCATGGAATATTGTGATGACAGGGGTGAGCGAGTATTGTGATTACTAGTGATTGAACATTGTGATATATGTGGTGAGAGAGCATTTTGATGAGAAGTGCATGGAGCATTGTGATGACAAGTTTTATGGAGCATCGCGATGAAAAGGATGTGAAGCATTGTCCTGAAAAGCGCATGGAGCATTTTGATGACGAGTGTCATGGAGCATTGGGCTGACAAAGGAATGGAGCATTGTGATGACAAGGGACACAGAGCCTTGTGATGAAAATTTCATGGAGCATTGTGGTGACAAAGATCACAGAGCCTTGTGTGACGAGGGCATGGACCATTGTGATGAGAAAGGTCATGAATCATTGTGATGACTGGACTCACGGAGCACTGTGATGACAGGGGTCATGGAGCATTGTGATGACAAGGGCATGGAGCAATATGATGACAGGGGCATGGAACATTGGTCTGAAAAGTTTCATGGATTATTGTGATGACAGTGGGCATGGAGCATTGAGATGACAAGGACATGGAGCATTGTTGTGACAAAGGTCACAGAGCCTTGTTTGACGAGGGCATGGACCATTGTGAAGACAAAGGTCATGAAGCATTGTTAGGACTGGAGTCACGGAGCATTGTGATGACAGGGGTCATGGAGCATTGTGATGACAAGGGCATGGAGCATTTTGATGACAGGGCCATGGAACATTGGTTTGACATGTTTCATGGATTATTGTGATGACAGTGGGCATGGCGCATTGTGATGACAAGGGAATGGAACGTTGTGAATACAAGGTCATTGAGTATTGTGAAGAGAGGTGTCAGGGAGCATTGTGATGACATATGTCATTGACCATTGTGATGACCTTGGCATGGAGCATTGTGATACCAACTGTCATGGAGGATTGTGATGACATATGTAATGGAGCATTTTGATGACAAGGGCTTGGAACATTGCGATGACAAGGGTCATGGAGCATTGTGATGACAAGGGCATGGAGCATTCTGATGAAAATATGCATGGAGCATTGATATTACAGGGGTTTTCAAGCAATGTGATTACAAGGGCATGGAGCATTGTGATGAGAAGGCAATAGAGCATTCTGATGACATGCGTCATGGAGCTTTGTGATGACAAGGACATGGAGCATTGTGATTACAAAGGTCCTGGAGCATTCTGATGAAAAGAGAATGGATCATTGTGATGAAAAATGCATGGAGACTTGTCATGACAGGGTTCAAGTAGCATACTGATGACAACTGTCAGGGAGCATTGTGATGATAAGTTTATTGAGCATTGTGACGACAAAGAACATGGAGCATTGTGATGAGTAGGCCATGGATAATTGTGATGACCAGCCTCATGGGGCATTGTGATGACAAGTGTTATGGAACATTGTGATCAGAAGGGTTTGATGCATTGTGATGACAGAGGTCATTGAGCATTTTGATTTTATTTTATAGACAATAGCATGAAATATTATGGTGATGGGCACGGTGCATTGTAATGACAGGGTTCATGGAGCATTGAGATGAAAAGGGGCATGGAGCATTGTGATTACAGGGGTGTTGGAGCATTGTGATGACAAGGGCATGGAGCATTGTGATGAGAAGGCCATGGAGCATTCTGATGACATGCGTCATGGAGCTTTGTGATGACAAGGGCATGGAGAATTGTGATACAGGCGTCATGGAATATTGTGATGACAGGGTTGAGGGAGTATTGTGATGACTAGTGATGGAACATTGTGATATCTGTGGTGAGAAGGCATTTTGAGGAGAAGTGCATGGAGCATTGTGATGACAAGATTTATGGAGAATTTTGATGACAAGGATGTGGAACATTGTGATGACAAGTGGATGTTGCATTGTGATGACATGGGTTATGGAGCATTGTGCTGACACGCGAAACGAGCATTGTGATGACAAGGGTCACAGAGCATTGGGATAATAATTTCATGAGGCATTGTGTTGACAAAGGTCACAGAGCTTTGTGTGACGTGGTCATGGACCACTGTGATGACAAGGGCATGGAGCAATGTGATGAGAGATTTCATTGAGCATTGTGATGACAATGGCATGGAACACTGTGATGCCAAGTGTTATGGAGATTTGTGATGACAAATGTCAAGGGGCATTTTGATGACAAGGGAGTGTTGCATTGTGATGAGAAGGGCAGGGAGCATTGGGATGACAGGGTCATGGAGCAATTTGAATAAAAGTGTCATGGAATATTTTGATGACAGTGGTTATGAACATTGTGATGTCTGGGGTCATGAAGCATTGTGATGAAATGGGTCATGGAGCATTGTGTTACAGGGGTTATGGAACATTGTGATGTCAGGGGTCATGGATCATTTTGATGTTAAGGGCAGGTAGCACTGTGATGACAGTGGTCATGGAATATTGTGATGACAGGGGTGAGCGAGTATTGTGATTACTAGTGATTGAACATTGTGATATATGTGGTGAGAGAGCATTTTGATGAGAAGTGCATGGAGCATTGTGATGACAAGTTTTATGGAGCATCGCGATGAAAAGGATGTGAAGCATTGTCCTGAAAAGCGCATGGAGCATTTTGATGACGAGTGTCATGGAGCATTGGGCTGACAAAGGAATGGAGCATTGTGATGACAAGGGACACAGAGCCTTGTGATGAAAATTTCATGGAGCATTGTGGTGACAAAGATCACAGAGCCTTGTGTGACGAGGGCATGGACCATTGTGATGAGAAAGGTCATGAATCATTGTGATGACTGGACTCACGGAGCACTGTGATGACAGGGGTCATGGAGCATTGTGATGACAAGGGCATGGAGCAATATGATGACAGGGGCATGGAACATTGGTCTGAAAAGTTTCATGGATTATTGTGATGACAGTGGGCATGGAGCATTGAGATGACAAGGACATGGAGCATTGTTGTGACAAAGGTCACAGAGCCTTGTTTGACGAGGGCATGGACCATTGTGAAGACAAAGGTCATGAAGCATTGTTAGGACTGGAGTCACGGAGCATTGTGATGACAGGGGTCATGGAGCATTGTGATGACAAGGGCATGGAGCATTTTGATGACAGGGCCATGGAACATTGGTTTGACATGTTTCATGGATTATTGTGATGACAGTGGGCATGGCGCATTGTGATGACAAGGGAATGGAACGTTGTGAATACAAGGTCATTGAGTATTGTGAAGAGAGGTGTCAGGGAGCATTGTGATGACATATGTCATTGACCATTGTGATGACCTTGGCATGGAGCATTGTGATACCAACTGTCATGGAGGATTGTGATGACATATGTAATGGAGCATTTTGATGACAAGGGCTTGGAACATTGCGATGACAAGGGTCATGGAGCATTGTGATGACAAGGGCATGGAGCATTCTGATGAAAATATGCATGGAGCATTGATATTACAGGGGTTTTCAAGCAATGTGATTACAAGGGCATGGAGCATTGTGATGAGAAGGCAATAGAGCATTCTGATGACATGCGTCATGGAGCTTTGTGATGACAAGGACATGGAGCATTGTGATTACAAAGGTCCTGGAGCATTCTGATGAAAAGAGAATGGATCATTGTGATGAAAAATGCATGGAGACTTGTCATGACAGGGTTCAAGGAGCATACTGATGACAACTGTCAGGGAGCATTGTGATGATAAGTGTATTGAGCATTGTGATGACAAAGATCATGGAGCATTGAGATGAGAAGACCATGGATAACTGTGATGACCAGCGTCATGGGGCATTGTGATGACAAGTGTTATGGAACATTGTGATCAGAAGGGTTTGGTGCATTGTGATGACAGAGGTCATTGAGCATTTTGATTTCATTGTGATGACAATAGCATGAAATATTATGGTTGTAGTCACAGTGCATTGTGATGACAGGGTTCATGGAGCATTGAGATGAAAAGGGGCTTGGAGCATTGTGATTACAGGGGTGTTGGAGCATTGTGATGACAAGGCCATGGAGCAATGTGATGAGAGTTTTAATTGAGCATTGTGATGACAATGGCATGGAGCATTGTGATGCCAAGAGTAATGGAGCTTTGTGATGACAAATATCATGGGACATTTTGATGTCAAGGGCGTGGTGCATTGTGATGAGAAGAGCAGGGAGCATTGTCATGACAGGGTCATGGTGCAATTTGAATAAAATGGTCATGGAATATTTTGATGACAGGGGTTATGGAACATTATGATGTCAGGGGTCATGAAACATTGTGATGAAATGGGTCATGGAGCATTTTGTGACAGGGGTTATGGAACATTGTGATGTCAGGGGTCATGGAGCATTGTGATGATAAGGGCATGTAGCACTGTTATGACAGTGGTCATGGAACATTGTGATGACAGGGGTGAGCGAGTATTGTGATGACTAGTTATGGACCATTGTGATATATGTGGTGAGAGAATATTTTGATGAGAAGTGCATGGAGCATTGTGATGACAAGTTTTATGGAGCATAGCGATGAAAAGGATGTGGAGCATTGTGAAGAAAAGAGCATGGCACACTGTGATGACATGTGTCATGGAGCATTGAGCTGACAAGAGCATGGAGCATTTTGATGACAAGTGTCATGGAGCATTGTGCTGACAAAGGCATGGAGCATTGTGATGACAAGGGACACAGAGCATTGTGACGAAAATTTCATGGAGCATTGTGGCGACAAAGATCACAGAGCCTTGTGTGACGAGGGTATGGACCATTGTGATGAGAAAGGTCATGAATCATTGTGATGACTGGAGTCACGGTGCATTGTGATGACAGGGGTCATGGAGCATTGTGATGACAAGGGCATGGAGCAATGTGATGACAGGGGCATGGAACATTGGTCTGACATGTTTCATGGATTATTCAGATGAAAGTGGGCATGGCGCATTGTGATGACAAGGGTATGGAACATTGAGATGACAAGGTCATGGAGTATTGTGAAGACAGGTGTCAGGGTGCATTGTGATGACATATGTCATTGTGCATTGTGATGACAATGGCATGGATCATTGTGATGCCAAGTGTCATGGATCTTTGTGATTACAAATGCCATGGGGCATTTTAATGACAAGGGCGTGCTGCATTGTGATGAGAAAGGCAGGGAGCATTGTGATGACATGGTTATGGAGCAATTTGAATAAAAGCGTCATGGAATATTCTGATGACAGGGGTTATGGAACATTGTGATGTCAGGGGTCATGGAGCATTGTGATGATAAGGGCATGTAGCACTGTGATGACAGTGGTCATGGAACATTGTGATGACAGTGGTGAGCTATTATTGTGATGACTAGTGATGGAACATTGTGATATATGTTGTGAGAGAGCATTTTGATGAGAAGTGCATGGAGCACTGTGATGACAAATTTTATGGAGCATAGCGATGAAAAGGATGTGGAGCATTGTGAGGAAATGAGCATGGCACATTGTGATGACATGTGTCATGGAGCATTGTGCTGACAAGCACATGGAGCATTTTGATGACAAGTGTCATGGAGCATTGTGCTGACAAAGTCATGGAGCATTGTGATGACAAGGAACACAGAGCATTGTGATGAAAATTTCATGGAGCATTGTTGTGACAAAGATCACAGAGCCTTGTGTGACGAGGGCATTGACCATTGTGATGAGAAAGGTCATGAATCATTGTGATGACTGGAGTCACGGAGCACTGTGATGACAGGGGTCATGGAGCATTGTGATGACAGGGACATGGAGCAATATGATGACAGGGGAATGGAACATTGGTCTGACAAGTTTCATGGATTATTGTGATGACAGTGGGCATGGAGCATTGTGATGACAAGTGCATGGAGAATGTGATTACAAGAGCATGTAACATTGTGATTTGAAGTGTCATGGAGCATTGTGATGGCAAGACGGTGGAGCATTGTGATGAGAAGACCATGGATAATTGTGATGACGAGCGTCATGGAGAACTGTAATGACAAGGGGCCTGGAGGATTGTGATGACAGGGGTCATGGAGAATTGTGATGACAAGTTTCATGGAGCATTTTGATGACAATCTTGTGGAGTATTGTGATGACAATGGCGTGGAGCATTGTGATGAAAAGGGCATGGAGCATTGCGATGAAAAATGCATACAGCCTTTTGATGACAGGGTTCGAGAAGCATTCTGACAACAAGTGTCAGGGAGCATTGTGATGACAAGTGTATTGAGCATTGTGATGACAAAGGTCATGGAGCATTGTGATGACAAGGGCAAGGAGTATTGTGATGACAGGCATCATGGAGCGTTGTGATGATAAATGTTATGGAACAATGTGAACACAAGGGTTTGGAGCCCTGTGATGACAGAGGTCATGGATCATTTTGATATCAAGGAGCATGGAGCATAGTGATGACAGGGGTCATGGAGCATTGTGATGAGAAGATCATGGAGCATTGAGCTGAAAATGTTCATGGAGTATTCTGATGAAAGGGGTCATGGAGCATTGTGATGACAAGGTCCTGGAGCATTTTGATGAGAAAACCATGGAGCCTTGTGATGAGAAGTCTCATGGAGCATTCTGATGAAAAGGGGCATGGAGCATTGTGAGAGATGTCTAAGGAGCATTCTGATGACATTCGTCATGGAGCTATGTGATGACCAGGGCATGGAGCATTGTGATTACAGGGGTCTTGGAGCATTGTGATGAAAAAGGCATGGATCATTATCATGAAAAAGGCATGGAGTCTTGTCATGACAGGGTTCAAGGAGCATACTGACGACAAGTGTCAGGGAGCACTGTGATGAGAAGTGTATTGAGCATTGTGATGACAAAGGTCATGGAACATTGTGATGAGAAGTGCATGGATAATTGTGATGATGAGCCTCATGGGGCGTTGTGATGACAAGTGTTATGGAGCATTGTGATCACAAGGGTTGCGAGCATTGTGATGACAGAGGTCATGGAGCATTTTGATTTCATTGTGATGACAATAGCATGAAGCATTATGATGATGGGCATGGTTCGTTGTGATGACAGGGTTCATGGATCATTGAGATGAAAAGGGGTATGGAGCATTGTGATTACTCGGGTCATGGAGCCTTGTGATGACAAGGCCGTGTAACATTGTGATGACAGGATTGAGGGAGTATTGTGATGACTAGTGATGGAAAATTGTGATATATGTGGTGAGAGAGCATTTTGATTCGAAGTGCATGGAGCTTTGTGATGACATTGTTTATGGAGCATTGTGATGACAAGTTTGGGGAGGATTGTGATGAAAAGTGCATGGCGCACTGTGATGACATGGGTCATGGAGCATTGTGCTGACAAGTGCATGGAGCATTGTGATGAAAAAGGTCATGGAGCATTGTGCTGACAAAGGCATGGAGCATTGTGATGACAAGGCTCAGAGAGCATTGGGATGAAAAGTTCATGGAGCATTGTGGTTACAAAGTTCTCAGAGCCTTGTGATGACGAGGGCATGGACCATTGTGATGACAAAGGTCATGAAGCACTGTGATGACTGGAGTCACAGAGCATTGTGATGACAAGGGAATGGAGCATTGTGATGACAGGGGTTGGAGCATTGGTCTGAAAAGTTTCATGGATTACTGTGATGAGAGTCGGCATGGTGCATTGTGAAGACAAGGGCATGGAGCATTTTGATGACAAGGTCATGGAGTATTGTTAAGACAAGAGTCAGTGTGCATTGTGATGGCATATGTCATGTTCCATTGTGATGACAATGACATGGAGAATTGTGATGCCAATTGTCATGGAGGATTGTGAAGACAAAGGTAATTGAGCATTGTGATGAAAAGGGCTTGGCGCATTGTGATGACAATGGTCATGGAGGATTGTGATGAAAAGGGCATGGAGCATTGTGATGACAAGGGCTTTTGAGAATTTTGATGACAAGTTCGTGAAGCACTGTGATGAAAAGCACATGGAGCTTGCTATGACAGGGGTCATGGAGCATTGCGATGACAAGTGCATGGAGAATGTGATTACAAGAGCATGTAACATTGTGATTTGAAGTGTCATGGAGCATTGTGATGGCAAGACGGTGGAGCATTGTGATGAGAAGACCATGGATAATTGTGATGACGAGCGTCATGGAGAACTGTAATGAAAAGGGGCATGGAGCATTGTGATGACAGGTGTCTCGGAGCATTGTGATGACAGGGATCATGGAGCATTGTGATGAAAAGGGTCATGGAGCATTGTGTTGAAAAAGGCATAGAGCCATTTCATAACAGGTTTCGAGCAGCATTCTGACGTCAAGACTCAGGGAGCATTGTGATGACAAGTGTATTGAGCATTGTGATGACAAAGGTCATGGAGCATTGTGCTGAAAAGGGCATGGAGTATTGTGATGACAGGAATCATGGAGCGTTGTGATGACAAGTGTTATGGAACAATGTGATCACAAGGGTTTGGAGCACAGTGATGACAGAGGTCATGGATCATTTTGATATCAAGGAGCATGGAGCATTGTGATGACAGGGGTCATGGAGCATTGTAATGAGAAGATCATGGAGCATTGAGCTGAAAATGTTCATGGAGTATTCTGATGAAATGGGTCATGGAGCATTGTGATGACAAGGTCCTGGAGCACTCTGATGAGAAGACCATGGAGCCTTGTGTTGAGAAGTCTCATGGAGCATTCTGATGAAAAGGGGCATGGAGCATTGTGATTACAGGGGTCTTGGAGCATTGTGATTACAAGGGCATGGAGCATTGTGAGAGATGTCCAAGGAGCATTCTGATGACATGTGTCATGGAGCTATGTGATGACCAGGGCAAGGAGCATTGTGATTACAGGGGTCTTGGAGCATTGTGATGAAAAAGGCATGGATCATTGTAATGAAAAAGGCATGGAGCCTTGTCATGACAGTGGTCAAGGAGCATACTGATGGCACGAGTCAGGGAGCATTGTGATGACAAGTGTATTGAGCATTGTGATGACAAAGGTCATGGAACATTGTGATGAGAAGACCATGGATAATTGTGAAGACGAGCGTCATGGGGCGTTGTGATGACAAGTGTTATGGAACATTGTGATCACAAGGGTTTGGAGCATTGTGATGACAGAGGTCATGGAGCATTTTGATTTCATTGTGATGACAATAGCATGAAGCATTATGATGATGGGCATGGTTCCTTGTGATGACAGGGTTCATGGATCATTGAGATGAAAAGGGACATGGAGCATTGTGATTACATGTGTCATGGAGCATTGTGATGGCAAGGGCATGGAGCATTGTGAATGAGAAGGCCATGGAGCATTCTGATGACATGCGTCATGGAGCTTTGTTATGACAAGGGCATGGAGCATTTGTCTGAAAATTTTCATGGATTATTGTGATGAGAGTGGGCATGGAGCATTGTGATGAAAAGGACACGGAACACTGTGATACATGGGTCATGGAGGATTGTAATGACAAGGTCATGGAGCATTGTGATGAGAAGGGCATCGAGCATTGTGATGACAAGCGTCATGGAGCTTTGCGATGACAAGGGCATGGAACAATGTGATGAGAGGCTTCATGAAGCACTGTGATGACAATGGCATGGAGCATTGTGATGCCAAGGGTCATGGAGCTTTGTGATGACAAAGGTCATGGAGCATTTTGATGACAAGGGAGTGGTGCATTCTGAATATAATGGCATGTAGCATTGTGATGATAGGGGTCATGGAACATTGGGATGAGAGGGGTGAGGGAGTATTGTGATGACTAGTGATGGAACATTGTGATATCAGGGGTGAGAGAGCATTTTCATGAGAAGTGCATGGAGCATTGTGATGCCAAGTGTCACAGAGCATTGTGATGAAATGTTCATGGAGCATTGTGGTGACAAAGGTCACAGAGACTTGTGATGATGAGGGCATGGACCATTCTGATGACAAAGTCTTGAAGCATTGTGATGACTGGAGACACGGAGCATTTTGATGACATGCGTCATGGAGCTTTGTGATGACAAGGGCATGGAGCATTTGTCTGAAAAATTTCATGGATTATTGTGATGACAGTGGGCATTGCACATTGTGCTGACAAGGGCATGGAGCACTGTGAAGAAAAGGTTATGGAGTATTGTGAAGTCAGGTGTCAGGGACCATTGTGATGACCTATGTCATGGTGCATTGTGATGACAACGGCATGGAGCATTGTGATGACAAGTGTCATGGATGATTGTGATGACAAATGTAATGGAGCATTTTGATGACAATGGTCATGGATCATTGTGATGAAAAGGGCATGGAGCATTGTGATGACAAGGGCTTTTGAGAATTTTGATGACAAGTTTGTGAAGTACTGTGATGAATAGCACATGGAGCTTGCTATGACAGGGGTCATGGAGCATTGCGATGACAAATTCATGGAGAATGTGATTACAAGAGCATGTAACATTGTGATTTGAAGTGTCATGGAGCATTGTGATGGCAAGACGGTGGAGCATTGTGATGAGAAGACCATGGATAATTGTGATGATGAGTGTCATGGAGAACTGTAATGACAAGGGGCCTGGAGCATTGTGATGACATTGGTCATGGAGAATTGTGATGACAAGTGTCATGGAGCATTCTGATGACAAGCTTGTGGAGTATTGTGATGACAATGGCGTGGAGCATTGTGATGAAAAACACATACAGCCTCTTCATGACAGGTTTCGAGAAGCATTTTGATGACAAGTGTCAGGGAGCATTGTGATGACAAGTGTATTGAGCATTGTGATGACAAAGGTCATGGAGCATTGTGATGACAAGGGCATGGAGTATTGTGATGACAGGCATCATGGAGCGTTGTGATGACAAGTGTTATGGAACAATGTGATCACAAATGTTTGGAGCACTGTGATGACAGAGGTCATGGATCATTTTGATATCAAGGAGCATGGAGCATTGTGATGACAGGGGTCATGGAGCATTGTAACGAGAAGATCATGGAGCATTGAGCTGAAAATGTTCATGGAGTATTCTGATGAAATGGGTCATGGAGCATTGTGATGACAAGGTCCTGGATCACTCTAATGAGAAGACCATGGAGCCTTGTGATGAGAAGTCTCATGGAGCATTCTGATGAAAAGGGGCATGGAGCATTGTGATTACAGGGGTCTTGGAGCCTTGTGATTACAAGGGCATGGAGCATTGTGAGAGATGTCCAAGGAGCATTCTGATGTCATGTGTCTTGGAGATTTGTGATGACCAGGGCAAGGAGCATTGTGATTACAGGGGTCTTGGAGCATTCTGATGAAAAAGGCATGGATCATTGTAATGAAAACTGCATGGAGCCTTGTCATGACAGTGTTCAAGGAGCATACTGATGGCAAGAGTCAGGGAGCATTGTGATGACAAGTGTCTTGAGCATTGTGATGACAAAGGTCATAGAACATTGTGATGAGAAGTGCATGGATAATTGTGATGACGAGCCTCATGCGGCATTGTGATGACAAGTGTTGTGGAGCATTGTGATGACAAGGGTTGGGAGCATTGTGATGACAGAGGTCATGGAGCATTTTGATTTCATTGTGATGACAATAGTATGAAGCATTATGAGGATGGGCATGGTTCGTTGTGATGACAGGGTTCATGGATCATTGAAATGTAAAGGGGTATGGAGCATTGTGATTACTCGGGTCATGGAGCCTTGTGATGTCAAGGCCGTGTAACATTGTGATGACAGGGGTGATGGAGTATTGTGATGACTAATGATGGAAAATTGAGATATCAGTGGTGAGAGAGCATTTTGATTCGAAATGCATGGAGCTTTGTGATGACAATGTTTATGGAGCATTGTGATGACAAGTTTGGGGAGCCTTGTGATGACAAGTGCATGGCACACTGTGATGACATGGGTCATGGAGCATTGTTCTGACAAGCGCATGGAGCATTGTGATAACAAGGGTCATGGAGCACTGTGCTGACAAAGGCATGGAGCGTTGTTATGACAAGGCTCAGAGAGCATTGGGATGAAAAGATCATGGAGAATTGTGGTGACAAAGTTCACAGAGCCTTGTGATGACGAGGGCATGGATCATTGTGATGAAAAATGTCATGAAGTATTGTGATGACTGGAGTCACAGAGCATTGTGATGACAAGGGAATGGAGCATTGTGATGACAGCGGCATGGAACATTGGTCTGGCAAGTTTCATGGATTATTGTGATGACAGTCGGCATGGCACATTGTGATGACAAGGGCATGGAGCATAGTGATGACAAGGTCATGGAGTATTGTGAAGACAGGTGTCAGTGTTCATTGTGATGGCATATGTCATGTTCCATTTTGATGACAATGGCATGGAGAATTGTGATGCCAATAGTCATGGAGGATTGTGACAACAAAGGTAATGGAGCATTGTGATGAAAAGGGCTTGGAGCATTGTGATGACAATGGTCATGGAGCATTGTGATGAAAAGGGCATTGAGCATTGTGATGACAAGGGCTTTTGAGAATTTTGATGACAAGTTCGTGAAGCACTGTGATGAAAAGCACATGAGGCTTGCTATGACAGGGGTCATGGAGCATTGTGATGACAAGTGCATGGAGAATGTGATTACAAGAGCATGTAACATTGTGATTTCAAGGGTCATGGAGCATTGTGATTGCAAGACGGTGGAACATTGTGATTAGAAGACCATGGATAATTGTGATGACGAGCGTCATGGAGAACTGTAATGACAAGGGGCATGGAGAATTGTGATGACAGGTGTCATGGAGCTTTGTGATGACAGGGGTCATGGAGCATTGTGATGGCAAGGGTCATGGAGCATTCTGATGACAAGCTTGTGGAGTATTGTGATGACAATGGCATGGAGCATTGTGATGAAAAGGGCATGGAGCATTGTGATGAAAAAGGCATACAGCCTCTTCATGACAGGTTTCGAGAAGCATTCTGACGACAAGTGTCAGGGAGCATTGTGATGACAAGTGTATTGAGCATTGTGATGACAAAGGTCATGGAGCATTGTGATGACAAGGGCATGGAGTATTGTGATGACAGGCATCATGGAGGGTTGTGATGACAAGTGTTATGGAACAATGTGATCACAAGTGTTTGGAGCACTGTGATGACAGAGGTCATGGATCATTTTGATATCAAGGAGCATGGAGCATAGTGATGACAAGGGGTCATGGAGCATTGTGATGTGAAGATCATGGAGCATTGAGCTGAAAATGTTCATGGAGTATTCTGATGAAAGGGGTCATGGAGCATTGTGATGACAATGTCCTGGAGCATTGTGATGAGAAGACCATGGAGCCTTGTGATGAGAAGTCTCATGGAGCATTCTGAGGAAAAGGGGCATGGAGCATTGTGAATACAGGGGTCTTGGAGCATTGTGATGAAAAGGGCATGGAGCATTGTGAGAGATGTCTAAGGAGCATTCTGATGACATTCGTCATGGAGCATTGTGATGACCAGGGCATGGAACACTGTGATTACAGGCGTCTTCGAGCATTGTGATGAAAAATGCATGGATCATTATCATGAAAAAGGCATGGAGCCTTGTCATGACAGGGTTCAAGGAGCATACTGATGACAAGTGTCAGGGAGCATTTTGATGACATGTGTATTGAGCATTGTGATGACAAAGGTCATGGAACATTGTGATGAGAAGTGCATGTATAATTGTGATGACGAGCCTCATGGGGCGTTTTGATGACAAGTGTTATGGAGCATTGTGATCACAAGGGTTGGGAGCATTGTGATGACAGAGGTCATGGAGCATTTTGATTTCATTGTGATGACAATAGCATGAAGCATTATGATGATGGGCATGGTTCCTTGTGATGACAGGGTTCATGGATCATTGAGATGAAAAGGGGTATGGAGCATTGTGATTACTATTGTCATGGAGCCTTGTGATGACAAGGCCGTGTAACATTGTGATGACAGGGGTGAGGGAGTATTGTGATGACTAGTGATGGAAAATTGAGATATCAGTGGTGAGAGAGCATTTTGATTCGAAGTGCATGGAGCTTTGTGATGACAATGTTTATGGAGCATTGTGATGACAAGTTTGGGGAGCATTGTGATGACAAGTGCATGGCACACTGTGATGACATGGGTCATGGAGCATTGTTCTGACAAGCGCATGGAGCATTGTGATAACAAGGGTCATGGAGCACTGTGCTGACAAAGGCATGGAGCATTGTTATGACAAGGCTCAGAGAGCATTGGGATGAAAAGATCATGGAGAATTGTGGTGACAAAGTTCACAGAGCCTTGTGATGACGAGGACATGGAGCATTGTGATGAAAAATGTCATGAAGTATTGTGATGACTGGAGTCACAGAGCATTGTGATGACAAGGGAATGGAGCATTGTGATGACAGCGGCATGGAACATCGGTCTGGCAAGTTTCATGGATTATTGTGATGACAGTCGGCATGGCGCATTGTGATGACAAGGGCATGGAGCATAGTGATGACAAGGTCATGGAGTATTGTGAAGACAGGTGTCAGGGTTCATTGTGATGGCATATGTCATGTTCCATTGTGATGACAATGGCATGGAGAATTGTGATGCCAATTGTCATGGAGGATTGTGACGACAAAGGTAATGGAGCATGGTGATGTCAAGGGCTTGGAGCATTGTGATGACAATGGTCATGGAGCATTGTGATGAAAAGGGCATGGAGCATTGTGATGACAAGGGCTTTTGAGAATTTTGATGACAAGATCGTGAAGCACTGTGATAAAAAGCACATGGAGCATGCTATGACAGGGGTCATGGAGCATTGTGATGACAAGTTCATGGGGAATGTGATTACAAGTGCATGTAACATTGTGACTTGAAGTGTTTTGGAGCATTGTGATGGCAAGATGGTGGAGCGTTGTGATGAGAAGACCATGGATAATTGTGATGACGAGCGTCATGGAGAACTGTAATGACAAGGGGCCCGGAGCATTGTGATGACAGGGGTCATGGAGAATTGTGATGACAAGTGTCATGGAGCATTCTGATGACAAGCTTGTGGAGTATTGTGATGACAATGGCGTGGAGCATTGTGATGAAAAGGGCATGGAGCATTGTGAGAGATGTCTAAGGATCATTGTGATGACATTCGTCATGGAGCTTTGTGATGACCAGTGCATGGAACATTGTGATTACAGGGGTCTTGGAGCATTCTGATGAAAAAGGCATGGATCATTACCATGAAAAAGGCATGGAGCCTTGTCATGACAGGGTTCAAGGAGCATACTGATGACAAGTGTCAAGGAGCATTGTGATGACAAGTGTATTGAGCATTGTGATGACAAAGATCATGGAACATTGTGATGAGAAGTGCATGGATAATTGTGATGACGAGCCTCATGGGGCGTTGTGATGACAAGTGTTGTGGAGCATTGTGATCACAAGGGTTGGGAGCATTGTGATGACAGAGGTCATGGAGCATTTTGATTTCATTGTGATGACAATAGCATGAAGCATTATGATGATGGGCATGGTTCCTTGTGATGACAGGGTTCATGGATCATTGAGATGAAAAGGGGTATGGAGCATTGTGATTACTCGTGTCATGGAGCCTTGTGATGTCAAGGCCGTGTAACATTGTGATGACAGGGGTGAGGGAGTTTTGTGATGACTAGTGATGGAAAATTGAGATATCAGTGGTGAGAGAGCATTTTGATTCGAAGTGCATGGAGCTTTGTGATGACAGTGTTTATGCAGCATTGTGATGACAAGTTTGGGGAGCCTTGTGATGACAAGTGCATGGCACACTGTGATGACATGGGTCATGGAGCATTGTTCTGACAAGCGCATGGAGCATTGTGCTGACAAAGGAATGGAGCGTTGTTATGACAAGGCTCAGAGAGCATTGGGATGAAAAGATCATGGAGAATTGTGGTGACAAAGTTCACAGAGCCTTGTGATGACGAGGGCATGGATCATTGTGATGAAAAATGTCATGAAGTATTGTGATGACTGGAGTCACAGAGCATTGTGATGACAAGGGAATGGAGCATTGTGATGACAGCGGCATGGAACATTGGTCTCACAAGTTTCATGGATTATTGTGATGACAGTCGGCATGGCGCATTGTGATGACAAGGGCATGGAGCATAGTGATGACAAGGTCATGGAGTATTGTGAAGACAGGTGTCAGGGTTCATTGTGATGGCATATGTCATGTTCCATTGTGATGACAATGGCATGGAGAATTGTGATGCCAATTGTCATGGAGGATTGTGACGACAAAGGTAATGGGGCATTGTGATGACAAGGGCTTGGAGAATTGTGATGACAATGGTCATGGAGCATTGTGATGAAAAGGGCATGGCGCATTGTGATGACAAGGGCTTTTGAGAATTTTGATGACAAGTTCGTGAAGCACTGTGATGAAAAGCACATGAGGCTTGCTATGACAGGGGTCATGGAGCATTGCGATGACAAGTGCATGGAGAATGTGATTACAAGAGCATGTAGCATTGTGATTTCAAGGGTCATGGAACATTGTGATTGCAAGACGGTGGAACATTGTGATTAGAAGACCATGGATAATTGTGATGACGAGCGTCATGGAGAACTGTAATGACAAGGGGCATGGAGAATTGTGATGACAGGTGTCATGGAGCTTTGTGATGACAGGGGTCATGGAGCATTGTGATGACAAGGGTCATGGAACATTCTGATGACAAGCTTGTGGAGTATTGTGATGACAATGGCGTGGAGCATTGTGATGAAAAGGGCATGGAGCATTGTGATGAAAAAGGCATACAGCCTCTTCATGACAGGTTTCGAGAAGCATTCTGACGACAAGTGTCAGGGAGCATTGTGATGACAAGTGTATTGAGCATTGTGATGACAAAGGTCATGGAGCATTGTGATGACAAGGGCATGGAGTATTGTGATGACAGGCATCATGGAGCGTTGTGATGACAAGTGTTATGGAACAATGTGATCACAAGTGTTTGGAGCACTGTGATGACAGAGGTCATGGATCATTTTGATATCAAGGAGCATGGAGCATAGTGATGACAGGGGTCATGGAGCATTGTGATGAGAAGATCATGGAGCATTGAGCTGAAAATGTTCATGGAGTATTCTGATGAAAGGGGTCATGGAGCATTGTGATGACAAGGTCCTGGAGCATTGTGATGAGAAGACCATGGAGCCTTGTGATGAGAAGTCTCATGGAGCATTCTGATGAAAAGGGGCATGGAGCATTGTGAATACAGGGGACTTGGAGCATTGTGATGAAAAGGGCATGGAGCATTGTGAGAGATGTCTAAGGATCATTCTGATGACATTCGTCATGGAGCTTTGTGATGACCAGGGTATGGAACATTGTGATTACAGGGGTCTTGGAGCATTCTGATGAAAAAGGCATGGATCATTTCCATGAAAAAGGCATGGAGCCTTGTCATGACTGTGTTCAAGGAGCATACTGATGACAAGGGTCAAGGAGCATTGTGATGACAAGTGTATTGAGCATTGTGATGACAAAGGTCATGGAACATTGTGATGAGAAGTGCATTGATAATTGTGATGACGAGCCTCATGGGGCGTTGTGATGACAAGTGTTGTGGAGCATTGTGATCACAAGGGTTGGGAGCATTGTGATGACAGAGGTCATGGAGCATTTTGATTTCATTGTGATGACAATAGCATGAAGCATTATGATGATGGGCATGGTTCGTTGTGATGACAGGGTTCATGGATCATTGAGATGAAAAGGGGTATGGAGCATTGTGATTACTCGGGTCACGGAGCCTTGTGATGTCAAGGCCGTGTAACATTGTGATGACAGGGGTGAGGGAGTATTGTGATGACTAGTGATGGAAAATTGAGATATCAGTGGTGAGAGAGCATTTTGATTCGAAGTGCATGAAGCTTTGTGATGACAATGTTTATGCAGCATTGTGATGACAAGTTTGGGGAGCCTTGTGATGACAAGTGCATGGCACACTGTGATGACATGGGTCATGGAGCATTGTTCTGACAAGCGCATGGAGCATTGTGATAACAAGGGTCATGGAGCATTGTGCTGACAAAGGAATGGAGCGTTGTTATGACAAGGCTCAGAGAGCATTGGGATGAAAAGATCATGGAGAATTGTGGTGACAAAGTTCACAGAGCCTTGTGATGACGAGGGCATGGATCATTGTGATGAAAAATGTCATGAAGTATTGTGATGACTGGAGTCACAGAGCATTGTGATGACAAGGGAATGGAGCATTGTGATGACAGCGGCATGGAACATTGGTCTCGCAAGTTTCATGGATTATTGTGATGACAGTTGGCATGGCGCATTGTGATGACAAGGGCATGGAGCATAGTGATGACAAGGTCATGGAGTATTGTGAAGACAGGTGTCAGGGTTCATTGTGATGGCATATGTCATGTTCCATTGTGATGACAATGGCATGGAGAATTGTGATGCCAATTGTCATGGAGGATTGTGACGACAAAGGTAATGGAGCATTGTGATGACAAGGGCTTGGAGCATTGTGATGACAATGGTCATGGAGCATTGTGATGAAAAGGGCATGGAGCATTGTGATGACAAGGGCTTTTGAGAATTTTGATGAAAAGTTCGTGAAGCACTGTGATGAAAAGCACATGAGGCTTGCTATGACAGGGGTCATGGAGCATTGCGATGACAAGTGCATGGAGAATATGATTACAAGAGCATGTAGCATTGTGATTTCAAGGGTCATGGAACATTGTGATTGCAAGACGGTGGAACATTGTGATTAGAAGACCATGGATAATTGTGATGACGAGCGTCATGGAGAACTGTAATGACAAGGGGCATGGAGAATTGTGATGACAGGTGTCATGGAGCTTTGTGATGACAGGGGTCATGGAGCATTGTGATGACAAGGGTCATGGAGCATTCTGATGACAAGCTTGTGGAGTATTGTGATGACAATGGCGTGGAGCATTGTGATGAAATGGGCATGGAGCATTGTGATGAAAAAGGCATACAGCCTGTCCATGACAGGGTTCGAGAAGCATTCTGACGACAAGAGTCAGGGAGCATTGTGATGACAAGTGTATTGAGCATTGTGATGACAAAGGTCATGGAGCATTGTGATGACAAGGGCATGGAGTATTGTGATGACAGGCACCATGGAGCATTGTGATGACAAGTGTTATGGAACAATGTGATCACAAGGGTTTGGAGCACTGTGATGACAGAGGTCATGGATCATTTTGATATCAAGGAGCATGGAGCATAGTGATGACAGGGGTCATGGAGCATTGTGATGTGAAGATCATGGAGCATTGAGTTGAAAATGTTCATGGAGTATTCTGATGAAAGGGGTCATGGAGCATTGTGATGACAAGGTCCTGGAGCATTGTGATGAGAAGACCATGGAGCCTTGTGATGAGAAGTCTCATGGAGCATTCTGATGAAAATGGGCATGGAGCATTGTGATTACAGGTGTCTTGGAGCATTGTGATGAAAAGGGCATGGAGCATTGTGAGAGATGTCTAAGGAGCATTCTGATGACATTCGTCATGGAGCTTTGTGATGACCAGGGCATGGAACACTGTGATTACAGGTGTCTTGGAGCATTGTGATGAAAAAGGCATGGATCATTATCATGAAAAAGGCATGGAGCCTTGTCATGACAGGGTTCAAGGAGCATACTGATGACAAGTGTCAGGGAGCATTGTGATGACAAGTGTATTGAGCATTGTGATGACAAAGGTCATGGAACATTGTGATGAGAAGTGCATGTATAATTGTGATGACGAGCCTCATGGGGCGTTGTGATGACAAGTGTTGTGGAGCATTGTGATCCCAAGGGTTGGGAGCATTGTGATGACAGAGGTCATGGAGCATTTTGATTTCATTGTGATGACAATAGCATGAAGCATTATGATGATGGGCATGGTTCATTGTGATGACAGGGTTCATGGATCATTGAGATGAAAAGGGGTATGGAGCATTGTGATTACTCGGGTCATGGAGCCTTGTGATGTCAAGGCCGTGTAACATTGTGATGACAGGGGTGCGGGAGTATTGTGATGACTGGTGATGGAAAATTGAGATATCAGTGGTGAGAGAGCATTTTGATTCGAAGTGCATGGAGCTTTGTGATGACAATGTTTATGGAGCATTGTGATGACAAGTTTGGGGAGCCTTGTGATGACAAGTGCATGGCACACTGTGATGACATGGGTCATGGAGCATTGTTCTGACAAGCGCATGGAGCATTGTGATAACAAGGGTCATGGAGCACTGTGCTGACAAAGGCATGGAGCGTTGTTATGACAAGGCTCAGAGAGCATTGGGATGAAAAGATCATGGAGAATTGTGGTGACAAAGTTCACAGAGCCTTGTGATGACGAGGGCATGGATCATTGTGATGAAAAATGTCATGAAGTATTGTGATGACTGGAGTCACAGAGCATTGTGATGACAAGGGAATGGAGCATTGTGATGACAGCGGCATGGAACATTGGTCTGGCAAGTTTCATGGATTATTGTGATGACAGTCGGCATGGCGCATTGTGATGACAAGGGCATGGAGCATAGTGATGACAAGGTCATGGAGTATTGTGAAGACAGGTGTCAGGGTTCATTGTGATGGCATATGTCATGTTCCATTGTGATGACAATGGCATGGAGAATTGTGATGCCAATTGTCATGGAGGATTGTGACGGCAAAGGTAATGGAGCATTGTGATGACAAGGGCTTGGAGCATTGTGATGACAATGGTCATGGAGCATTGTGATGAAAAGGGCATGGAGCATTGTGATGACAAGGGCTTTAGAGAATTTTGATGTCAAGTTCGTGAAGCACTGTGATGAAAAGCACATGAGGCTTGCTATGACAGGGGTCATGGAGCATTGCGATGACAAGTGCATGGAGAATGTGATTACAAGAGCATGTAACATTGTGATTTCAAGGGTCATGGAGCATTGTGATTGCAAGACGGTGGAACATTGTGATTAGAAGACCATGGATAATTGTGATGACGAGCGTCATGGAGAACTGTAATGACAAGGGGCATGGAGAATTGTGATGACAGGTGTCATGGAGCTTTGTGATGAGAGGGGTCTTGGAGCATTGTGATGACAAGGGTCATGGAGCATTCTGATGACAAGCTTGTGGAGTATTGTGATGACAATGGCATGGAGCATTGTGATGAAAAGGGCATGGAGCATTGTGATGAAAAAGGCATAGAGCCTTTCCATGACAGGGTTCGAGAGGCATTCTGACGACAAGTGTCCGGGAGCATTGTGATGACAAGAGTATTGAGCATTGTGATGACAAAGGTCATGGAGCACTGTGATGACAAGGGCATGGAGTATTGTGATGACAGGCATCATGGAGCGTTGTGATGACAAGTGTTATGGAACAATGTGATCACAAGGGTTTGGAGCACTGTGATGACAGTGGTAATGGATCATTTTGATATGAAGGAGCGTTGAGCATTGTGATGACAGGGGTCATGGAGCATTGTAATGAGAAGGTCATGGAGCATTGAGCTGAAAATGTTCATGGAGTATTCTGATGAAATGGGTCATGGAGCATTGTTATGACAAGGTCCTGGAGCACTCTGATGAGAAGACCATGGAGCCTTGTGATGAGAAGTCTCATGGAGCATTCTGATGAAAAGGGGCATGGAGCATTGTGATTACAGGCATCTTGGAGCATTGTGATGAAAAAGGCATGGATCATTGTAATGAAAAAGGCATGGAGCCTCGTCATGACTGTGTTCAAGGAGCATACTGATGGCAAGAGTCTGGGAGCATTGTGATGACAAGTGTATTGAGCATTGTGATGACAAAGGTCATGGAACATTGTGATGAGAAGACCATGGATAATTGTGAAGACAAGCGTCATGGGGCGTTGTGATGACAAGTGTTATGGAAAATTGTGATCACAAGGGTTTGGAGCATTGTGATGACAGAGGTCATGGAGCATTTTGATTTCATTGTGATGACAATAGCATGAAGCATTATGATGATGGGCATGGTGCAGTGTGATGACAGGGTTCATGGATCATTGAGATGAAAAGGGACATGGAACATTGTGATTACTGGTGTCTTGGAGCATTGTGATGGCAAGGGCATGGAGCATTGTGAATGAGAAGGCCATGGAGCATTCTGATGACATGCGTCATGGAGCTTTGTGATGACAAGGGCATGGAGCATTTGTCTGAAAATTTTCATGGATTATTGTGATGAGAGTGGGCATGGAGCATTGTGATGAAAAGGACACGGAACACTGTGATACATGGGTCATGGAGGATTGTAAGGACAAGATCATGGAGCATTGTGATGAGAAGGGCTTCGAGCATTGTGATGACAAGCGTCATGGAGCTTTGTGATGACAAGGGCATGTAGCAATGTGATGAGAGGCTTCATGAAGCATTGTATGACAATGGCATGGAGCATTGTGATGCCAAGGGTCATGGAGCTTTGTGATGACAAAGGTCATGGAGCATTTTGATGACAAGGGAGTGGTGCATTGTGATGATAACGGCCTGTAGCATTGTGATGATAGGGGTCATGGAACATTGTGATGACAGGGGTGAAGGAGTATGGTGATGACTAGTGATGGAACATTGTGATATCAGTGGTGAGAGAGCATTTTCATGAGAAGTGCATGGAGCATTGTGATTCCAATGGTCACAGAGCATTGTGATGAAATATTCATGGAGCATTGTGGTGACAAAGGTCACAGAGACTTGTGATGATGAGGGCATGGACCATTCTGATGACAAAGTCTTGAAAAATTGTGATGACTGGAGACACGGAGCATTGTGATGACAGGTGTCATGGAGCATTGTGATGACAAGTCCATCGATCATTGTGATGACAGAGGCATGGAGCAGCGGTCTGAAATATTTCATGGATTATTGTGATGACAGTGGGCATTGCACATTGTGATGACAAGGGCATGGAGCACTGTGAAGAAAAGGTTATGGATTATTGTGAAGTCAGGTGTCAGGGAGCATTGTGATGACCTATGTCATGGTGCATTGTGATGACAATGGCATGGAGCATTGTGATGACAAGTGTCATGGATGATTGTGATGACAAATGTAATGGAGCATTTTGATGACAATGGCCATGGATCATTTTGATGGAAAGGGCATGGAACATTGTGATGACAAGGGCTTTTGAGAATTTTGATGACAAGTTCGTGAAGCACTGTGATGAAAAGCACATGGAGCTTGCTATGACAGGGGTCATGAAGCATTGCGATAACAAGTTCATGGAGAATGTGATTACAAGAGCATGTAACATTGTGATTTGAAGTGTCATGGAGCATTGTGATGGCAAGACGGTGGAGCATTGTGATGAGAAGAACATGGATAATTGTGATGACGAGCGTCATGGAGAACTGTAATGACAAGGGGCCTGGAGTATTGTGATGACAGGGGTCATGTAGAATTGTGATGACAAGTGTCATGGAGCATTCTGATGACAAGCTTGTGGAGTATTGTGATGACAATGGCGTGGAGCATTGTGATGACAATGGCATGGAGCATTGTGATGAAAAAGGCATACAGCCTCTTCATGACAGGGTTCGAGAAGCATTCTGACGACAAGTGTCAGGGAGCATTGTGATGACAAGTGTATTGAGCATTGTGATGACAAAGGTCATGGAGCATTGTGATGACAAGGGCATGGAGTATTGTGATGACAGGCATCATGGAGCATTGTGATGACAAGTGTTATGGAACAATGTGATCACAAGGGTTTGGAGCACTGTGAAAACAGAGGTCATGTATCATTTTGATATCAAGGAGCATTGAGCATTGTGATGTCAAGGGTCATGGAGCATTGTGATCAGAAGATCATGGAGCATTGAGCTGAAAATATTCATGGAGTATTCTGATGAAATGGGTCATGGAGCATTGTGATGACAAGGTCCTGGAGCATTGTGATGAGAAGACCATGGAGCCTTGTGATGAGAAGTCTCATGGAGCATTCTGATGAAAAGGGGCATGGAGCATTGTGATTACAGGGGTCTTGGAGCATTGTGATGAAAAGGGCATGGAGCATTGTGGTGACAAGGGCTTTTGAGAATTTTGATGACAAGTTCGTGAAGCACTGTGATGAAAAGCACATGGAGCTTGCTATGACAGGTGTCATGGAGCATTGTGATGACATGGACGTAGAGAAATGTGATGACAAGGGACATGGAGCACTGTGATGACCAGGGCATTGAGCATTGTGATCGCAAGACCGTGGAGCATTGTGATGAGAAGGTCATGGATAATTGGGATGACGAGCGTCATGGAGCACTGTAATGACAAGGGAAATGGAGCATTTTGATGACAGGTGTCATGGATCATTGTGATGACAGGGGTCATGGAGCATTCTGATGACAAGCTTGCGGAGTATTGTGATGACACTGTCATGGAGCATTGTGATGAAAAGGGCATGGAGCATTGTTATGAAAAAGCAATGGAGCCTTTTCATTACAGGGTTCAAGGAGCATTCTGACGATAAGTGTCAGGGAGCATTGTGTTGACACGTTTATTTAGCATTGTGATGACAAAGTTCATGCAGCATTGTAATGACAGGCATCATGGAGCGTTGTGATGACAAGTGTTATGGAACATTGTGATCACAAGGGTTTGTAGCATTGTGATGACAGAGGTCATGGATCATTTTGATTTCAAGGAGCATGGAGCATTGTAATGACAAGGGCATGAAGAAATGTGAACACAAGGTTCACCGAGGATTTTGATGACAATGGGAATGGAGTATTGTGATGACAAGTGCAAGGAGCATTGTGATGACAATGTCATGAAGCATTTTGTTCACAAAGGCATGGAGCATTTTGATGACAAGTGTCATGGAGCATTGTGATTACAGGGTTCATGGAGCATTGGGATGGCAAGGGCATGGATCATCGTGATGACAAGTGTCATGGAGCATTTTGATGACAAGAGTCCCGGATCATTGTGTTGTCAGGGGTCATGGAGCATTGTGATGACAGTGGTAATGGAGCATTGTGATGACAGGGTTCATGGAGCATTGTTATGAGAAGGTCACAGAGCATTGGGCTAAAAATGTTCATGAAGTATTGTGAAGGCGGGGGTCACGGAGCATTGTGATGACAAGGGAATGGAGCATTGTGGTAAGTAGGTACTGAAGCATTGTGATGAGAAAACTTTGAAGCCTTGTATTGACGAGTCTCATGGAGCATTCTGATGAAAAGGGGCATGGAGAATTGTGATTACATGGGTCTTGGAACATTGTGAAGAAAAGGGCATGGATCATTGTGATGAAAAAGGCATGGAGCCTTGTCATGACAGGGATCAAGGAGCATAATGATGACTAGTGTCAGGGAGCATTGTGATGACAAAGGTCATGGAGCATTGTGATGAGAAGACCATGGACAATTGTGATGACGAGCATCATGGGTCGTTTTGATGACAAGTTTTATGAAACATTGTGATCTCAAGGGTTTGGAACATTGTGATGACATAGGTCATGGAGCATTTTGATTTCATTGTAATGAAAATAGCATGAAACATTATGATGATGGGCATTGTTCATTGTGATGACAGGGTTCATGGAGCACGGAGATGAAAAGGGGCATGGAGCATTGTGATTACAGGGGTCTTGGAGCATTGTGATGAGAAGGTCATGGAGCATTGGGCTGAAAATGTTCATGGAGCATTGTGATTACAGGGGTCATGGAGCACTATGATGACAAGGGTCATGGAGCATTGTGATGACAAGCGTCAAGGAACATTCTGATTAAAGGTGTCATGGAGCATTGGGATGACAAGGGCATGGATCATTGTGATGACAAGTGTCATGGAGATTTTTGATGACAAGTTTCCCGGATCATTGTGTTGTGAGGGGTCATGGAGCGCGGGGATGACAGTGGTCATGGAGCATTGTGATGACAGTGGTCATGGTGCATTGTGGTGAGAAGGTCATGGATCATTGGGCTGAAAATATTCATGGAGTATTGTGATGACAGGGGTCATGGAGCATTGTGATGACAAGGGAATGGAGCATTGTGATGACAAGGTCCTGGAGAATTCTTTTGAGAAGACCATGGAGTCTTGTGATGACATGTCTCATGGAGCATTCTGTTGAAAAGCAGCATGGAGCATTGTAATTACAGGGTTCTTGGAGCATTGAGATGACAAGGGCATGGAGCATGGTGATGAGAAGGCCATGGAGCATTCTGATGACATGCGTCATGGAGCTTTGTGAAGACAAGCACATGGAGCATTGTGATTACCGGGGTCTTGGAGCATTGTGATGAAAAGGGCATGGATCATTGTGATGAAAAATGCATGGAGCCTTGTCATGACAGGGTTCAAGGCGCACACTGAGGAAAAGTGTCAGGGAGCATTGAGATGACAAGTGTATTGAGCATTGTGATGACAAAGATCATGGAGCATTGTGATGAGAAGGCCATGGATAATTGTGTTGACGAGCGTAATGGGGCGTTGTGATGCCAAGTGTTATGGAAAATTGTGATCACAAGGGTTTGGGGCATTTTGGTGTCAGAGGTCATGGAACATTTTGATTTCATTGTGATGATAATAGCATGAAGCATTATGATGATGGGCATGGTGCATTGTGATGACAGTGTTCATGCAGCATTGAGATGAAAAGTGGCATGGAACATTGTGATGACAAATGTCACGAAGCATTGTGATGACTGGAGTCACGGAGCATTGTGATGACAGGGGTCATGGAGCATTGTGATGACAAGGGCATGGAGCATTGGGATGAAAGGGGCATGGAGCATTTGTCTGACATGTTTCATGGATTATTGTGATGACAGAGGGCATGGCACATTGTGATAACTAGAACATAGAGCATTGTGATGACAAGGTCATTGATTATTGTGAAGAAATGTGTCAGGGAGTACTGTGGTGACATATGTCACGGTGAATTGTGATGACAATGGCTTTGAGCATTGTGATGCCAAGTCTCATGGAGAAATGTGATGACAAATGTAATGGAGCATTGTGATGACAAGGGCTTGGAGCATTGTGATGACAAGGGTCATGGAGCATTGTGATGACAAAAGTCCCGGATCATTGTGTTGTCAGGGTTCATGGAGCATTGTGATGACATGGGTCATGGAGCATTGTGATGACAGGGTTCATGGGGCATGGTGATGAGAAGGTCATTGAGCATTGGGCTGAAAATGTACATGGAGTATTGTGGTGACAGGGGTCATGGGGCATTTTGATGACAAGGGAATGGAGCATTTTGATGAAAATATCATGGAGCATGGTGATGAGAAGGCCATGGAGCATTCTGAAGACATTCGTCATGAAGCTGTGTGATGACAACGACATGGAGCACTGTGATTACAGGGGTCTTGGAGCATTGTGAGGAAAAGGGCATGGATCATTGTGATGAAAAATGCATGGAGCCTTGTCATGTCAGGGTTCAAGGAGCATACTGACGACAAGTGTCAGGGAGCATTTTGATGACAAGTGTATTGAGCATTGTGATGACAAGTGTATTGAGCTTTGTGATGACAAGCTCATGGAGTATTGAGAAGGCAGGTGTCAGGGAGCATTGTGATGACATATGTCATGTTCCATTGCGATGACAATGGCATGGGGCACTGTGATGACAAGTGTCATGGAGGATTGTGATGACAAAGATAATGGGCATTGTGATTAGTGCTTGGAACATTATGATGACAAGGGACATTGAGAATTTTGATGAGGAGGTCGTGAAGCATTGTGATGACAAGGTCCTGGAGCATTGTGATGAGAAGACCATGGAGCCTTGTGATGACAAGTCTCATGGAGCACACTGATGACAAGGGGCATTGAACATTGTGATTACAGGGGTCTTGGAGCATTGTGATGACAAGGGTCAATGAGCCTTGTGATGACAAGGCCGTGGAACATTGTCATGACAGGGGTGAGGGAGTATTGTAATGACTAATGATGGAACATTTTGATATCAGTGGTGAAAGAGCATTTTGATGAGAAGTGCATGGAGCTTTGTGATGACAATGTTTACGGAGCATTGTGATGATAAGCTTGTGGAACATTGTGATGACGAGCTCATGGCACATTGTGATGACATGGGTCATGGAGCATTGTTCTGACAAGCGCATGGCACATTGTGATGACATGGGTCAAGGAGCATTGTTCTAACAAGTGCATGGAGCATTGTGATGTCAAGGGTCATGGAGCATTCTGCTGACAAAGGCATGGAGCATTGTTATGACAAGGGTCACAGAGCATTGTGATGAAAAGTTCATGGAGCATTATGGTGACAAATTTCAAAGAGCACTGTGATGAGGAGGGCATGGACCATTGTGATGACAAAGGTCATGAAGCAATGTGATGACTGGAGTCACGGAGCACTGTGATGACAAAGGCATGGAGCATTTTGATGATAGGGGCATGGAGCATTGGTCTGACAAGTTTCATGGATTATTGTGATGATAGTGGGCATGGCACATTGTGATGACAAGGACATGGAGCATTGTTATGACCAGGTCATGAGTACTGTGAAGAGATGTGGCAGGGAGCATTGTGATGACATATGTCATGGTGCATTGTGATGACAATGGCATGGAGCATTGTGAAGCCAAGTGTCATGGAGGATTGTTATGACAACGGTAATGGAGCATTGTGAGGACAAGGGCCATTGAGAATTGTGATAAAACGTTCGTGAAGCACTGTGATGAAAAGCACATGGAGCTTGCTATGACAGGGGTCATGGAGCATTGCGATGACAAGTGCATGGAGAATTGTGATGACAAGAGCATGTAACATTGTGATTTGAAGTGTCATGGAGCATTGTGATGGCAAGACCGTGGAGCACTGTGATGAGAAGACCATGGATAATTGTGATAACGAGCGTCATCGAGCATTGTGATGACAAGGGCCATTGAGAATTTTGATGCCAACGTCGTGAAGCATTTTGATGACAAGCACACGGAGCTTGCTATGACAGGGGACATGGAGCATTGCGATGAAAAGTGCATGGAGAATTGTGATGACAGGGGTCATGGAGCATTGTGATGGAAAAGGCATGGAGCTCTTCATGACAGGGTTCAAGGAGCATTCTGACGACAAGTGTCAGTGAGCATTGTGATGACAAGTGTATTGTGCATTTTGATGACAAAGTTCATGGAGCACTGTGATGACACGGGCTTGGAGTATTATGATGACAGGTATCATGGAGCGTTGCAATGACAATTGTTGTGGAACAATGTGATCACAAGGGTTTGGAGCATTGTGATGATAGAGGTCAGGGATCATTCTGATTTCAAGGAGCATGGAGCATTGTAATGAAAGGGGTCATGGAGCATTGTGATGAGAATATCATAGAGAATTGGGCTGAAAATATTCATGGAGTATTGTGATGACAGGGTTCTTGGAGCATTGTGATAACACGGGCATGGAGAATTGTGATGAGAAGGCCATAGTGCATTCTGATGACATGCGTCATGGAGGTTTGTGATGATAAGGGCAAGGAGCATTGTGATTACAGGGGTCTTGGAGCATTGTGATGAAAAGGGCATGGAGCCTTGTCATGACAGGGTTCAAGGAGCATACTGATGACAAGAGTCTGGGAGCATTGTGATGACAAGTGTATTGAGCATTGTTTTAACAAAGTTCATGGAGCATTGTGATGAGAAGACCATGGATAACTGTGATGAGGAGCGTCATGGGACATTGTGATGACAAGTGTTATGGAACATTGTGATCATAAGGGTTTGGAGCATTGTGATGACAGAGGTCATGTAGCATTTTGATTTCATTGTGATGACAAAAGCATGAAGCATTATGATGATGGGCATGGTGCATTGTGATGACAGGGTTCATGGAGCATTGAGATGAAAAGGGGAATGGAGCATTGTGATTACAGGTGTCTTGAAGCATTGTGATGACAAGGGAATGGAGCATTGTGAATGAGAAGGCCATGGAGCATTCTGATGACATGCGCCATGGAGCTTTGTGATGACAAGTTTATGGAGCATTGTGATTACAGTGTCTTGGAGCATTGTGATCACAAGGGTCATGGAGTCTTGTGATGACAAGGCCGTGGAACCTTGTGATGGCAGGTGTCATGGAGCATTGTTATGACAGGGGTAATGGACCACTGTGATGACTAGGGCATCAGCATTGGTCTGAAGAGTTTCATGGATTATTGTGATGAGAGTGGGCATGGAGCATTGTGATGATAAGGTCACGGAACAGTCTGTTACATGGGTCATGGAGGATTGTAATGACAAGGGCATGGAGCATTGGGATGCGAAGGGCATCGAGCATTGGTATCACAAGCGTCATGGAGCTTTGTGATGACAAGTGCATGGAGCAATTTTATGAGAGGGTTCATGGAGCATTGTGATGACAATTGCATGGAGCATTGTGATGCCAAAGGTTATGGAGCTATGTGATGACAAATGTCATGGAGCAATTTGATGACAAGGGCATGGAGCATTGTGATTAGAAGGGCAGGGAGCATTGTGATGACAGGGTCATGGAGAAATTTGATGAAAAGGGTCATGGAACATTTTGATTAGAGGGGTTATAGAATATTGTGATGTCAGGGCTCATGGAGCAGTGTGATGAAAAGGGTCATGGAGCATTTTGATGACAGGGGTTATGGAACATGGTGATGTCAGGGGTCATCGAACATTGTGATGATAAGTGCATGTAGCATTTTGATGACAGGGGTAATGGAACATTGTGATGACAGGGGTGATGGAGTATTGGGATGACTAGTGATGGAACATTGTGATATCAGTGGTGAGAGAGCATTTTGATGAGAAGTGCATGGAGCACTGTGATGACAAGTTTTATGGAGCATTGTGATGACGAGGATGTGGAGCATTGTGATGACAAGTACATGGTGCATTGTGATGACATGGGTCATGCAGCATTGTGCTGATTAGCACATGGAGCATTGTGATGACAAGAGACATGGAGAATTGTGATGAAAAGTTCATGGAGCATTGTGGTGACAAATGTCACAGAGACTTGTGATGACGAGGGCATGGACCATTTTGATGAGAAAGGTCATGAAGCATTGTGATGACAGGAGTCACGGAGCATTGTGATGACGGGTCATGGAGCATTGTGATGACAAGGGCATGGAGCATTGTGATGACAGGGGCATGGAGCATTGTGATGACAGGAGCATGGATCATTGGTCTTACATGTTTCATGGATTATTTCGATGACAGTGGGAATGGCACATTGTGATGACAAGGGCATGGCGCATTG
This sequence comes from Hyperoodon ampullatus, assembly GCF_949752795.1. Classification (NCBI taxonomy): domain Eukaryota; kingdom Metazoa; phylum Chordata; class Mammalia; order Artiodactyla; family Ziphiidae; genus Hyperoodon; species Hyperoodon ampullatus. Next base: position 180,590 of record NW_027641043.1, on the reverse strand, counting down.
TGATGACAAGGTCATGCAGTATTTGAAGACAGGTGTCTGGGAGCATTTTGAAGATATAAGTCATGGCCAATTGTGATGACAATGCCATGGAGCGTTGTGATGCTAAGTGTCATGGAGGTTTGTGATGATAAAGGTAATGGAGCTTTGTGATGACCAGGGCTTGGAGCCTTGTGTTGAAAAGGGTCATGGCGCACTGTGCTGACAAGGACATGGAGCATTGTGATGACAATGGTCATGGAACATTGTACTGAGAAAGGCTTGGAGCATTGTGATGACAACGGTCCCAGATCATTATCATGAAAATTTCATGGAGCACTGTGGTGACAAATGTCACAGAGCATTGTGAAGACGGGGCATGGACCATTGTGATGACAAAGGTCATGAAGCATTGTGATGACTGGAGTCATGGAGCATTGTGATGACAGGGGTCATGGAGCATTGTGATGGCAAGGGCATGGATCATTGTGATGACAAGTGTCCTGGAGCATTTTGATGACAGGGGTCCCGGATCATTGTGTTGTCTGGTGTCATGGAGTGTTGTGATGACAGTGGTCATGAAGCATTGTGATGACAGGGGTCATAGTTCATTGTGATGACAGGGGTCATGGAGCATTGTGATCAGAAGTTCATGGAGCATTGGACTGACAGTATTCATTGAGTATTGTGATGGCAGGGGTCATGGAGCATTGTGATGACAAGGTCCTGGAGCATTGTGAGGAGAAGACCATGGAGCCTTGTGATGACAAGTATCATGGAGCATTCTGATGAAAAGGGGCATGGAGCATTGTGATTACATGGGTCTTGGAGCATTGTGAAGAATAGGGCATGGATGATTGTGATGAAAGAGCATGGAGCCTTGTCATGAGAGGGTTCAAGGAGCATACTAACGACAAGTGTCAGGGAGCATTGTGATGACAAGTGTATTGAGCATTGTGATGACAAAGGTCATGGAGCATTGTGATGAGAAGACCTTGCATAATTGTGATGATGAGCGTCATTGGGAGTTGTGATGACAAGTGTTATGGAACACTGTGAACGCAAGGGTTTGTAGCATTATGATGACAGAGTTTATGGTGCATTCTGATTTCATTGTGATGACAATAGCATGAAGCATTATGATGATGGGCATGGTTCATTGTGATGACAGAGTTCATGCAGCATTTTGATGAAAAGGGCATGGAGCATTGTGATGAGAAAGCCATGGAGCTGTCTGATGACATGCGTCATGGTGCTTTGTGATGACAAGGGCATGGAGCATTGTGATTACAGGGTTCTTGGAGCATTGTGATGACAAGGGTCATGGAGCCTTGTGATGACAAGGCCGTGGAACATTGTCATGACAGGGATGTTGGAGTATTGTAATGACTAGTGACGGAACATTTTGATATCTGTGGTGAAAGAGCATTTTAATGAGAAGTGCATAGAGCTTTGTGATGACAAGGTTTATGGAGCATAGGGATGAAAATGATGTGGAACATTGTGATGACAAGCGCATGGCATATTGTGATGACAGGGGTCATGGAGCATTGTGCTGACAAGCGAATGGAGCATTGTGATGACAAGGGTCATGGAGCACTCTGCTGACCAAGGCATGGAGCATTGTGATGACAAGGGTCACAGAGCATTGTGATGATAAGTTCATGGAGCATTATGGTGACAAAGTTCACAGAGCCCTGTGATTACGAGGGCATGGACCATTGTGATGACAAAGGTCAAGTATCAGTGTGATGACTGGAGTCACGGAGCATTGTGATGACATGGGCATGGAGCATTGTGATGACAAGGGCATGGAGAATTTTTATGACCAGGTCATGGATTATTGTGAAGACAGGTATCTGGGAGCATTATCATGACATATGTCCTGGTGCATTGTGATGACAATGTCATGGAGCATTGTGAAGCAAAGTGTCATGGAGGATTGTTATGACAAAGGTAATGGAGCATTGTGATGACAAGGGCTTGGAGCACTGTGGTGACAAGGGTCATTGAGAATTTTGATGACAAGGTCGTGAAGCATTGTTTTGACAAGCACATGGAGCTTGCTATGACAGGGGTCATGGAGCATTGCGATGACAAGTGCATGGAGCATTGTGATTAAAGGGGTCTTTGAGCATTGTGATGACAATGGCATGGAGCACTGTGATGCCAAGGGTTATGGAGCTATGTGATGACAAATGTCATGGAGCATTTTGATGACAAGGACATGGTGCATTGTGATGACAAGGGCATGGAGCATTTTGATGACAAGGTCATGCAGTATTTGAAGACAGGTGTCTGGGAGCATTTTGAAGACATAAGTCATGGCCCATTGTGATGACAATGCCATGGAGTGTTGTGATGCCAAGTGTCATGGAGGTTTGTGATGACAAAGGTAATGGAGCTTTGTGATGATAAGGGTTTGTAGCCTTGTGATGACAAGGTTCATAGCGCACTGTGCTGACAATGGCATGGAGCATTGTGATGACAATGGTCATGGAGCACTGTACTGAGAAAGGCTTGGAGCATTGTGATGACAACGGTCACAGACCATTATGATGAAAATTTCATGGAGCATTGTGGTGACAAATATCACAGAGCCTTGTGAAAACGAGGGCATGGACCATTGTGATTACAAAGGTCATGAAGCATTGTGATGACTGGAGTCATGGAGCATTGTGTTGACAGGGCTCATGGAGCATTGTGATGGCAAGGGCATGGATCATTGTGATGACAAGTGTCATGGAACATTTTGATGACAAGTGTCCCAGATCATTGTGTTGTCTGGTGTCATGGAGCGTTGTGATGACAGGGGTCATGGAGCATTGTGATGATAGGGGTCATGGAGCATTGTGATCAGAAGTTCATAGAGCATTGGACTGACAGTATTCATTGAGTATTGTGATGGCATGGGTCATGGAGCATTGTGATGACAATGGAATGGAGCATTGTGATGACAAGGTCCTGGAGCATTGTGAGGAGAAGACCATGGAGCCTTGTGATGACAAGTATCATGGAGCATTCTGATGAAAAGGGGCATGGAGCATTGTGATTACATGGGTCTTGGAGCATTGTGAAGAATAGGGCATGGATGATTGTGATGAAAGAGCATGGAGCCTTGTCATGAGAGGGTTCAAGGAGCATACTAACGACAAGTGTCAGGGAGCATTGTGATGACAAGTGTATTGAGCATTGTGATGACAAAGGTCATGGAGCATTGTGATGAGAAGACCATTGATAATTGTGATGATAAGCGTCATGGGGAGTTGTGATGACAAGTGTTATGGAACATTGTGAACACAATGGTTTGGAGCATTGTGATGACAGAGGTTATGGTGCATTTTGATTTCATTGTGATGACAATAGCATGAAGCATTATGATGATGGGCATGGTTCATTGTGATGACAGAGTTCATGGAGCATTGTGATGAGAAGGCCATGGAGCTCTCTGATGACATGCGTCATGGTGCTTTGTAATGACAAGAGCATGGAGCAGTGTGATTACAGGGGTCTTGGAGCATTGTGATGACAAGGGTCATGGAGCATTCTGATGACAAGCTTGTGGAGTATTGTGATGACAATGGCATGGAGCATTGTGATGAAAAGGGCATGGAGCATTGTGATGAAAAAGGCATAGAGCCTTTCCATGACAGGGTTCGAGAAGCATTCTGACGACAAGTGTCCGGGAGCATTGTGATGACAAGAGTATTGAGCATTGTGATGACAAAGGTCATGGAGCACTGTGATGACAAGGGCATGGAGTATTGTGATGACAGGCATCATGGAGCGTTGTGATGACAAGTGTTATGGAACAATGTGATCACAAGGGTTTGGAGCACTGTGATGACAGTGGTCATGGATCATTTTGATATGAAGGAGCGTTGAGCATTGTGATGACAGGGGTCATGGAGCATTGTAATGAGAAGATCATGGAGCATTGAGCTGAAAATGTTCATGGAGTATTCTGATGAAATGGGTCATGGAGCATTGTTATGACAAGGTCCTGGAGCACTCTGATGAGAAGACCATGGAGCCTTGTGATGAGAAGTCTCATGGAGCATTCTGATGAAAAGGGGCATGGAGCATTGTGATTACAGGCGTCTTGGAGCATTGTGATGAAAAAGGCATGGATCATTGTAATGAAAAAGGCATGGAGCCTTGTCATGACTGTGTTCAAGGAGCATACTGATGGCAAGAGTCTGGGAGCATTGTGATGACAAGTGTATTGAGCATTGTGATGACAAAGGTCATGGAACATTGTGATGAGAAGACCATGGATAATTGTGAAGACAAGCGTCATGGGGCGTTGTGATGACAAGTGTTATGGAACATTGTGATCACAAGGGTTTGGAGCATTGTGATGACAGAGGTCATGGAGCATTTTGATTTCATTGTGATGACAATAGCATGAAGCATTATGATGATTGGCATGGTACATTTTGATGACAGTGTTCATGGAGAATTGAGATGAAAAGGGGTATGGAGCATTGTGATTACAGGTGTCTTGGAGCATTGTGATGGCAAGGGCATGGAGCATTGTGAATGAGAAGGCCATGGAGCATTCTGATGACATGCGTCATGGAGCTTTGTCATGACAAGGGCATGGAGAATTTGTCTGAAAATTTTCATGGATTATTGTGATGAGAGTGGGCATGGAGCATTGTGATGAAAAGGACACGGAACACTGTGATACATGGGTCATGGAGGATTGTAATGACAAGATCATGGAGCATTGTGATGAGAAGGGCTTCGAGCATTGTGATGACAAGCGTCATGGAGCTTTGTGATGACAAGGGCATGTAGCAATGTGATGAGAGGCTTCATGAAGCATTGTATGACAATGGCATGGAGCATTGTGATGCCAAGGGTCATGGAGCTTTGTGATGACAAAGGTCATGGAGCATTTTGATGACAAGGGAGTGGTGCATTGTGATGATAACGGCCTGTAGCATTGTGATGATAGGGGTCATGGAACATTGTGATGACAGGGGTGAAGGAGTATGGTGATGACTAGTGATGGAACATTGTGATATCAGTGGTGAGAGAGCATTTTCATGAGAAGTGCATGGAGCATTGTGATTCCAATGGTCACAGAGCATTGTGATGAAATATTCATGGAGCATTGTGGTGACAAAGGTCACAGAGACTTGTGATGATGAGGGCATGGACCATTCTGATGACAAAGTCTTGAAAAATTGTGATGACTGGAGACACGGAGCATTGTGATGACAGGTGTCATGGAGCATTGTGATGACAAGTCCATGGATCATTGTGATGACAGAGGCATGGAGCAGCGGTCTGAAATATTTCATGGATTATTGTGATGACAGTGGGCATTGCACATTGTGATGACAAGGGCATGGAGCACTGTGAAGAAAAGGTTATGGATTATTGTGAAGTCAGTTGTCAGGGAGCATTGTGATGACCTATGTCATGGTGCATTGTGATGACAATGGCATGGAGCATTGTGATGACAAGTGTCATGGATGATTGTGATGACAAATGTAATGGAGCATTTTGATGACAATGGCCATGGATCATTTTGATGGAAAGGGCATGGAGCATTGTGATGACAAGGGCTTTTGAGAATTTTGATGACAAGTTCGTGAAGCACTGTGATGAAAAGCACATGGAGCTTGCTATGACAGGGGTCATGAAGCATTGCGATGACAAGTTCATGGAGAATGTGATTACAAGAGCATGTAACATTGTGATTTGAAGTGTCATGGAGCATTGTGATGGCAAGACGGTGGAGCATTGTGATGAGAAGTCCATGGATAATTGTGATGACGAGCGTCATGGAGAACTGTAATGACAAGGGGCCTGGAGTATTGTGATGACAGGGGTCATGGAGAATTGTGATGACAAGTGTCATGGAGCATTCTGATGACAAGCTTGTGGAGTATTGTGATGACAATGGCGTGGAGCATTGTGATGACAATGGCATGGAGCATTGTGATGAAAAAGGCATACAGCCTCTTCATGACAGGGTTCGAGAAGCATTCTGACGACAAGTGTCAGGGAGCATTGTGATGACAAGTGTATTGAGCATTGTGATGACAAAGGTCATGGAGCATTGTGATGACAAGGGCATGGAGTATTGTGATGACAGGCATCATGGAGTGTTGTGATGACAAGTGTTATGGAACAATGTGATCACAAGGGTTTGGAGCACTGTGAAAACAGAGGTCATGTATCATTTTGATATCAAGGAGCATGGAGCATTGTGATGACAAGGGTCATGGAGCATTGTGATCAGAAGATCATGGAGCATTGAGCTGAAAATATTCATGGAGTATTCTGATGAAATGGGTCATGGAGCATTGTGATGACAAGGTCCTGGAGCATTGTGATGAGAAGACCATGGAGCCTTGTGATGAGAAGTCTCATGGAGCATTCTGATGAAAAGGGGCATGGAGCATTGTGATTACAGGGGTCTTGGAGCATTGTGATGAAAAGGGCATGGAGCATTGTGGTGAAAAGGGCATGGAGCATTGTGGTGACAAGGGCTTTTGAGAATTTTGATGACAAGTTCGTGAAGCACTGTGATGAAAAGCACATGGAGCTTGCTATGACAGGTGTCATGGAGCATTGTGATGACATGGACGTAGAGAAATATGATGACAAGGGACATGGAGCACTGTGATGACCAGGGCATTGAGCATTGTGATCGCAAGACCGTGGAGCATTGTGATGAGAAGGTCATGGATAATTGGGATGACAAGCGTCATGGAGCACTGTAATGACAAGGGAAATGGAGCATTTTGATGACAGGTGTCCTGGTTCATTGTGATGACAGGGGTCATGGAGCATTCTGATGACAAGCTTGCGGAGTATTGTGATGACACTGTCATGGAGCATTGTGATGAAAAGGGCATGGAGCATTGTTATGAAAAAGCAATGGAGCCTTTTCATTACAGGGTTCAAGGAGCATTCTGACGATAAGTGTCAGGGAGCATTGTGTTGACACGTTTATTTAGCATTGTGATGACAAAGTTCATGCAGCATTGTAATGACAGGCATCATGGAGCATTGTGATGACAAGTGTTATGGAACATTGTGATCACAAGGGTTTGTAGCATTGTGATGACAGAGGTCATGGATCATTTTGATTTCAAGGAGCATGGAGCATTGTAATGACAAGGGCATGAAGAAATGTGAACACAAGGTTCACCGAGGATTTTGATGACAATGGGAATGGAGTATTGTGATGACAAGCGCAAGGAGCATTGTGATGACAATGTCATGAAGCATTTTGTTCACAAAGGCATGGAGCATTTTGATGACAAGTGTCATGGAGCATTGTGATTACAGGGTTCATGGAGCATTGGGATGGCAAGGGCATGGATCATCGTGATGACAAGTGTCATGGAGCATTTTGATGACAAGAGTCCCGGATCATTGTGTTGTCAGGGGTCATGGAGCATTGTGATGACAGTGGTAATGGAGCATTGTGATGACAGGGTTCATGGAGCATTGTTATGAGAAGGTCACAGAGCATTGGGCTAAAAATGTTCATGAAGTATTGTGAAGGCGGGGGTCACGGAGCATTGTGATGACAAGGGAATGGAGCATTGTGGTAAGTAGGTACTGAAGCATTGTGATGAGAAAACTTTGAAGCCTTGTATTGACGAGTCTCATGGAGCATTCTGATGAAAAGGGGCATGGAGAATTGTGATTACATGGGTCTTGGAACATTGTGAAGAAAAGGGCATGGATCATTGTGATGAAAAAGGCATGGAGCCTTGTCATGACAGGGATCAAGGAGCATAATGATGACTAGTGTCAGGGAGCATTGTGATGACAAAGGTCATGGAGCATTGTGATGAGAAGACCATGGACAATTGTGATGACGAGCATCATGGGTCGTTTTGATGACAAGTTTTATGAAACATTGTGATCTCAAGGGTTTGGAACATTGTGATGACATAGGTCATGGAGCATTTTGATTTCATTGTAATGAAAATAGCATGAAACATTATGATGATGGGCATTGTTCATTGTGATGACAGGGTTCGTGGAGCACGGAGATGAAAAGGGGCATGGAGCATTGTGATTACAGGGGTCTTGGAGCATTGTGATGAGAAGGTCATGGAGCATTGGGCTGAAAATGTTCATGGAGCATTGTGATTACAGGGGTCATGGAGCACTATGATGACAAGGGTCATGGAGCATTGTGATGACAAGCGTCAAGGAACATTCTGATTAAAGGTGTCATGGAGCATTGGGATGACAAGGGCATGGATCATTGTGATGACAAGTGTCATGGAGATTTTTGATGACAAGATTCCCGGATCATTGTGTTGTGAGGGGTCATGGAGCGCGGGGATGACAGTGGTCATGGAGCATTGTGATGACAAGTGTCATGGAGATTTTTGATGACAAGATTCCCGGATCATTGTGTTGTGAGGGGTCATGGAGCGCGGGGATGACAGTGGTCATGGAGCATTGTGATGACAGTGGTCATGGTGCATTGTGGTGAGAAGGTCATGGATCATTGGGCTGAAAATATTCATGGAGTATTGTGATGACAGGGGTCATGGAGCATTGTGATGACAAGGGAATGGAGCATTGTGATGACAAGGTCCTGGAGAATTGTGTTGAGAAGACCATGGAGTCTTGTGATGACATGTCTCATGGAGCATTCTGATGAAAAGCAGCATGGAGCATTGTAATTACAGGGTTCTTGGAGCATTGAGATGACAAGGGCATGGAGCATGGTGATGAGAAGGCCATGGAGCATTCTGATGACATGCGTCATGGAGCTTTGTGAAGACAAGCACATGGAGCATTGTGATTACCGGGGTCTTGGAGCATTGTGATGAAAAGGGCATGGATCATTGTGATGAAAAATGCATGGAGCCTTGTCATGACAGGGTTCAAGGAGCACACTGAGGAAAAGTGTCAGGGAGCATTGAGATGACAAGTGTATTGAGCATTGTGATGACAAAGATCATGGAGCATTGTGATGAGAAGGCCATGGATAATTGTGTTGACGAGTGTAATGGGGCGTTGTGATGCCAAGTGTTATGGAAAATTGTGATCACAAGGGTTTGGGGCATTTTGGTGTCAGAGGTCATGGAACATTTTGATTTCATTGTGATGATAATAGCATGAAGCATTATGATGATGGGCATGGTGCATTGTGATGACAGTGTTCATGCAGCATTGAGATGAAAAGTGGCATGGAACATTGTGATGACAAATGTCACGAAGCATTGTGATGACTGGAGTCACGGAGCATTGTGATGACAGGGGTCATGGAGCATTGTGATGACAAGGGCATGGAGCATTGGGATGAAAGGGGCATGGAGCATTTGTCTGACATGTTTCATGGATTATTGTGATGACAGAGGGCATGGCACATTGTGATAACTAGAACATAGAGCATTGTGATGACAAGGTCATTGATTATTGTGAAGAAATGTGTCAGGGAGTACTGTGGTGACATATGTCACGGTGAATTGTGATGACAATGGCTTTGAGCATTGTGATGCCAAGTCTCATGGAGAAATGTGATGACAAATGTAATGGAGCATTGTGATGACAAGGGCTTGGAGCATTGTGATGACAAGGGTCATGGAGCATTGTGATGACAAAAGTCCCGGATCATTGTGTTGTCAGGGTTCATGGAGCATTGTGATGACATGGGTCATGGAGCATTGTGATGACAGGGTTCATGGGGCATGGTGATGAGAAGGTCATTGAGCATTGGGCTGAAAATGTACATGGAGTATTGTGGTGACAGGGGTCATGGGGCATTTTGATGACAAGGGAATGGAGCATTTTGATGAAAATATCATGGAGCATGGTGATGAGAAGGCCATGGAGCATTCTGAAGACATTCGTCATGAAGCTGTGTGATGACAACGGCATGGAGCACTGTGATTACAGGGGTCTTGGAGCATTGTGAGGAAAAGGGCATGGATCATTGTGATGAAAAATGCATGGAGCCTTGTCATGTCAGGGTTCAAGGAGCATACTGACGACAAGTGTCAGGGAGCATTTTGATGACAAGTGTATTGAGCATTGTGATGACAAGTGTATTGAGCTTTGTGATGACAAGCTCATGGAGTATTGAGAAGGCAGGTGTCAGGGAGCATTGTGATGACATATGTCATGTTCCATTGCGATGACAATGGCATGGGGCACTGTGATGACAAGTGTCATGGAGGATTGTGATGACAAAGATAATGGGCATTGTGATTAGTGCTTGGAACATTATGATGACAAGGGACATTGAGAATTTTGATGAGGAGGTCGTGAAGCATTGTGATGACAAGGTCCTGGAGCATTGTGATGAGAAGACCATGGAGCCTTGTGATGACAAGTCTCATGGAGCACACTGATGACAAGGGGCATTGAACATTGTGATTACAGGGGTCTTGGAGCATTGTGATGACAAGGGTCAATGAGCCTTGTGATGACAAGGCCGTGGAACATTGTCATGACAGGGGTGAGGGAGTATTGTAATGACTAATGATGGAACATTTTGATATCAGTGGTGAAAGAGCATTTTGATGAGAAGTGCATGGAGCTTTGTGATGACAATGTTTACGGAGCATTGTGATGATAAGCTTGTGGAACATTGTGATGACGAGCTCATGGCACATTGTGATGACATGGGTCATGGAGCATTGTTCTGACAAGCGCATGGCACATTGTGATGACATGGGTCAAGGAGCATTGTTCTAACAAGCGCATGGAGCATTGTGATGTCAAGGGTCATGGAGCATTCTGCTGACAAAGGCATGGAGCATTGTTATGACAAGGGTCACAGAGCATTGTGATGAAAAGTTCATGGAGCATTATGGTGACAAATTTCAAAGAGCACTGTGATGAGGAGGGCATGGACCATTGTGATGACAAAGGTCATGAAGCAATGTGATGACTGGAGTCACGGAGCACTGTGATGACAAAGGCATGGAGCATTTTGATGATAGGGGCATGGAGCATTGGTCTGACAAGTTTCATGGATTATTGTGATGATAGTGGGCATGGCACATTGTGATGACAAGGACATGGAGCATTGTTATGACCAGGTCATGAGTACTGTGAAGAGATGTGGCAGGGAGCATTGTGATGACATATGTCATGGTGCATTGTGATGACAATGGCATGGAGCATTGTGAAGCCAAGTGTCATGGAGGATTGTTATGACAACGGTAATGGAGCATTGTGAGGACAAGGGCCATTGAGAATTGTGATAAAACGTTCGTGAAGCACTGTGATGAAAAGCACATGGAGCTTGCTATGACAGGGGTCATGGAGCATTGCGATGACAAGTGCATGGAGAATTGTGATGACAAGAGCATGTAACATTGTGATTTGAAGTGTCATGGAGCATTGTGATGGCAAGACCGTGGAGCACTGTGATGAGAAGACCATGGATAATTGTGATAACGAGCGTCATCGAGCATTGTGATGACAAGGGCCATTGAGAATTTTGATGCCAACGTCGTGAAGCATTTTGATGACAAGCACACGGAGCTTGCTATGACAGGGGACATGGAGCATTGCGATGAAAAGTGCATGGAGAATTGTGATGACAGGGGTCATGGAGCATTGTGATGGAAAAGGCATGGAGCTCTTCATGACAGGGTTCAAGGAGCATTCTGACGACAAGTGTCAGTGAGCATTGTGATGACAAGTGTATTGTGCATTTTGATGACAAAGTTCATGGAGCACTGTGATGACACGGGCTTGGAGTATTATGATGACAGGTATCATGGAGCGTTGCAATGACAATTGTTGTGGAACAATGTGATCACAAGGGTTTGGAGCATTGTGATGATAGAGGTCAGGGATCATTCTGATTTCAAGGAGCATGGAGCATTGTAATGAAAGGGGTCATGGAGCATTGTGATGAGAATATCATAGAGAATTGGGCTGAAAATATTCATGGAGTATTGTGATGACAGGGTTCTTGGAGCATTGTGATAACACGGGCATGGAGAATTGTGATGAGAAGGCCATAGTGCATTCTGATGACATGCGTCATGGAGGTTTGTGATGATAAGGGCAAGGAGCATTGTGATTACAGGGGTCTTGGAGCATTGTGATGAAAAGGGCATGGAGCCTTGTCATGACAGGGTTCAAGGAGCATACTGATGACAAGAGTCTGGGAGCATTGTGATGACAAGTGTATTGAGCATTGTTTTAACAAAGTTCATGGAGCATTGTGATGAGAAGACCATGGATAACTGTGATGAGGAGCGTCATGGGACATTGTGATGACAAGTGTTATGGAACATTGTGATCATAAGGGTTTGGAGCATTGTGATGACAGAGGTCATGTAGCATTTTGATTTCATTGTGATGACAAAAGCATGAAGCATTATGATGATGGGCATGGTGCATTGTGATGACAGGGTTCATGGAGCATTGAGATGAAAAGGGGAATGGAGCATTGTGATTACAGGTGTCTTGAAGCATTGTGATGACAAGGGAATGGAGCATTGTGAATGAGAAGGCCATGGAGCATTCTGATGACATGCGCCATGGAGCTTTGTGATGACAAGTTTATGGAGCATTGTGATTACAGTGTCTTGGAGCATTGTGATCACAAGGGTCATGGAGTCTTGTGATGACAAGGCCGTGGAACCTTGTGATGGCAGGTGTCATGGAGCATTGTTATGACAGGGGTAATGGACCACTGTGATGACTAGGGCATCAGCATTGGTCTGAAGAGTTTCATGGATTATTGTGATGAGAGTGGGCATGGAGCATTGTGATGATAAGGTCACGGAACAGTCTGTTACATGGGTCATGGAGGATTGTAATGACAAGGGCATGGAGCATTGGGATGCGAAGGGCATCGAGCATTGGTATCACAAGCGTCATGGAGCTTTGTGATGACAAGTGCATGGAGCAATTTTATGAGAGGGTTCATGGAGCATTGTGATGACAATTGCATGGAGCATTGTGATGCCAAAGGTTATGGAGCTATGTGATGACAAATGTCATGGAGCAATTTGATGACAAGGGCATGGAGCATTGTGATTAGAAGGGCAGGGAGCATTGTGATGACAGGGTCATGGAGAAATTTGATGAAAAGGGTCATGGAACATTTTGATTAGAGGGGTTATAGAATATTGTGATGTCAGGGCTCATGGAGCAGTGTGATGAAAAGGGTCATGGAGCATTTTGATGACAGGGGTTATGGAACATGGTGATGTCAGGGGTCATCGAACATTGTGATGATAAGTGCATGTAGCATTTTGATGACAGGGGTAATGGAACATTGTGATGACAGGGGTGATGGAGTATTGGGATGACTAGTGATGGAACATTGTGATATCAGTGGTGAGAGAGCATTTTGATGAGAAGTGCATGGAGCACTGTGATGACAAGTTTTATGGAGCATTGTGATGACGAGGATGTGGAGCATTGTGATGACAAGTACATGGTGCATTGTGATGACATGGGTCATGCAGCATTGTGCTGATTAGCACATGGAGCATTGTGATGACAAGAGACATGGAGAATTGTGATGAAAAGTTCATGGAGCATTGTGGTGACAAATGTCACAGAGACTTGTGATGACGAGGGCATGGACCATTTTGATGAGAAAGGTCATGAAGCATTGTGATGACAGGAGTCACGGAGCATTGTGATGACGGGTCATGGAGCATTGTGATGACAAGGGCATGGAGCATTGTGATGACAGGGGCATGGAGCATTGTGATGACAGGAGCATGGATCATTGGTCTTACATGTTTCATGGATTATTTCGATGACAGTGGGAATGGCACATTGTGATGACAAGGGCATGGCGCATTGTGATGACAAGGTCATGCAGTATTTGAAGACAGGTGTCTGGGAGCATTTTGAAGATATAAGTCATGGCCAATTGTGATGACAATGCCATGGAGCGTTGTGATGCTAAGTGTCATGGAGGTTTGTGATGATAAAGGTAATGGAGCTTTGTGATGACCAGGGCTTGGAGCCTTGTGTTGAAAAGGGTCATGGCGCACTGTGCTGACAAGGACATGGAGCATTGTGATGACAATGGTCATGGAACATTGTACTGAGAAAGGCTTGGAGCATTGTGATGACAACGGTCCCAGATCATTATCATGAAAATTTCATGGAGCACTGTGGTGACAAATGTCACAGAGCATTGTGAAGACGGGGCATGGACCATTGTGATGACAAAGGTCATGAAGCATTGTGATGACTGGAGTCATGGAGCATTGTGATGACAGGGGTCATGGAGCATTGTGATGGCAAGGGCATGGATCATTGTGATGACAAGTGTCCTGGAGCATTTTGATGACAGGGGTCCCGGATCATTGTGTTGTCTGGTGTCATGGAGTGTTGTGATGACAGTGGTCATGAAGCATTGTGATGACAGGGGTCATAGTTCATTGTGATGACAGGGGTCATGGAGCATTGTGATCAGAAGTTCATGGAGCATTGGACTGACAGTATTCATTGAGTATTGTGATGGCAGGGGTCATGGAGCATTGTGATGACAAGGTCCTGGAGCATTGTGAGGAGAAGACCATGGAGCCTTGTGATGACAAGTATCATGGAGCATTCTGATGAAAAGGGGCATGGAGCATTGTGATTACATGGGTCTTGGAGCATTGTGAAGAATAGGGCATGGATGATTGTGATGAAAGAGCATGGAGCCTTGTCATGAGAGGGTTCAAGGAGCATACTAACGACAAGTGTCAGGGAGCATTGTGATGACAAGTGTATTGAGCATTGTGATGACAAAGGTCATGGAGCATTGTGATGAGAAGACCTTGCATAATTGTGATGATGAGCGTCATTGGGAGTTGTGATGACAAGTGTTATGGAACACTGTGAACGCAAGGGTTTGTAGCATTATGATGACAGAGTTTATGGTGCATTCTGATTTCATTGTGATGACAATAGCATGAAGCATTATGATGATGGGCATGGTTCATTGTGATGACAGAGTTCATGCAGCATTTTGATGAAAAGGGCATGGAGCATTGTGATGAGAAAGCCATGGAGCTGTCTGATGACATGCGTCATGGTGCTTTGTGATGACAAGGGCATGGAGCATTGTGATTACAGGGTTCTTGGAGCATTGTGATGACAAGGGTCATGGAGCCTTGTGATGACAAGGCCGTGGAACATTGTCATGACAGGGATGTTGGAGTATTGTAATGACTAGTGACGGAACATTTTGATATCTGTGGTGAAAGAGCATTTTAATGAGAAGTGCATAGAGCTTTGTGATGACAAGGTTTATGGAGCATAGGGATGAAAATGATGTGGAACATTGTGATGACAAGCGCATGGCATATTGTGATGACAGGGGTCATGGAGCATTGTGCTGACAAGCGAATGGAGCATTGTGATGACAAGGGTCATGGAGCACTCTGCTGACCAAGGCATGGAGCATTGTGATGACAAGGGTCACAGAGCATTGTGATGATAAGTTCATGGAGCATTATGGTGACAAAGTTCACAGAGCCCTGTGATTACGAGGGCATGGACCATTGTGATGACAAAGGTCAAGTATCAGTGTGATGACTGGAGTCACGGAGCATTGTGATGACATGGGCATGGAGCATTGTGATGACAAGGGCATGGAGAATTTTTATGACCAGGTCATGGATTATTGTGAAGACAGGTATCTGGGAGCATTATCATGACATATGTCCTGGTGCATTGTGATGACAATGTCATGGAGCATTGTGAAGCAAAGTGTCATGGAGGATTGTTATGACAAAGGTAATGGAGCATTGTGATGACAAGGGCTTGGAGCACTGTGGTGACAAGGGTCATTGAGAATTTTGATGACAAGGTCGTGAAGCATTGTTTTGACAAGCACATGGAGCTTGCTATGACAGGGGTCATGGAGCATTGCGATGACAAGTGCATGGAGCATTGTGATTAAAGGGGTCTTTGAGCATTGTGATGACAATGGCATGGAGCACTGTGATGCCAAGGGTTATGGAGCTATGTGATGACAAATGTCATGGAGCATTTTGATGACAAGGACATGGTGCATTGTGATGACAAGGGCATGGAGCATTTTGATGACAAGGTCATGCAGTATTTGAAGACAGGTGTCTGGGAGCATTTTGAAGACATAAGTCATGGCCCATTGTGATGACAATGCCATGGAGTGTTGTGATGCCAAGTGTCATGGAGGTTTGTGATGACAAAGGTAATGGAGCTTTGTGATGATAAGGGTTTGTAGCCTTGTGATGACAAGGTTCATAGCGCACTGTGCTGACAATGGCATGGAGCATTGTGATGACAATGGTCATGGAGCACTGTACTGAGAAAGGCTTGGAGCATTGTGATGACAACGGTCACAGACCATTATGATGAAAATTTCATGGAGCATTGTGGTGACAAATATCACAGAGCCTTGTGAAAACGAGGGCATGGACCATTGTGATTACAAAGGTCATGAAGCATTGTGATGACTGGAGTCATGGAGCATTGTGTTGACAGGGCTCATGGAGCATTGTGATGGCAAGGGCATGGATCATTGTGATGACAAGTGTCATGGAACATTTTGATGACAAGTGTCCCAGATCATTGTGTTGTCTGGTGTCATGGAGCGTTGTGATGACAGGGGTCATGGAGCATTGTGATGATAGGGGTCATGGAGCATTGTGATCAGAAGTTCATAGAGCATTGGACTGACAGTATTCATTGAGTATTGTGATGGCATGGGTCATGGAGCATTGTGATGACAATGGAATGGAGCATTGTGATGACAAGGTCCTGGAGCATTGTGAGGAGAAGACCATGGAGCCTTGTGATGACAAGTATCATGGAGCATTCTGATGAAAAGGGGCATGGAGCATTGTGATTACATGGGTCTTGGAGCATTGTGAAGAATAGGGCATGGATGATTGTGATGAAAGAGCATGGAGCCTTGTCATGAGAGGGTTCAAGGAGCATACTAACGACAAGTGTCAGGGAGCATTGTGATGACAAGTGTATTGAGCATTGTGATGACAAAGGTCATGGAGCATTGTGATGAGAAGACCATTGATAATTGTGATGATAAGCGTCATGGGGAGTTGTGATGACAAGTGTTATGGAACATTGTGAACACAATGGTTTGGAGCATTGTGATGACAGAGGTTATGGTGCATTTTGATTTCATTGTGATGACAATAGCATGAAGCATTATGATGATGGGCATGGTTCATTGTGATGACAGAGTTCATGGAGCATTGTGATGAGAAGGCCATGGAGCTCTCTGATGACATGCGTCATGGTGCTTTGTAATGACAAGAGCATGGAGCAGTGTGATTACAGGGGTCTTGGAGCATTGTGATGACAAGGGTCATGGAGCATTCTGATGACAAGCTTGTGGAGTATTGTGATGACAATGGCATGGAGCATTGTGATGAAAAGGGCATGGAGCATTGTGATGAAAAAGGCATAGAGCCTTTCCATGACAGGGTTCGAGAAGCATTCTGACGACAAGTGTCCGGGAGCATTGTGATGACAAGAGTATTGAGCATTGTGATGACAAAGGTCATGGAGCACTGTGATGACAAGGGCATGGAGTATTGTGATGACAGGCATCATGGAGCGTTGTGATGACAAGTGTTATGGAACAATGTGATCACAAGGGTTTGGAGCACTGTGATGACAGTGGTCATGGATCATTTTGATATGAAGGAGCGTTGAGCATTGTGATGACAGGGGTCATGGAGCATTGTAATGAGAAGATCATGGAGCATTGAGCTGAAAATGTTCATGGAGTATTCTGATGAAATGGGTCATGGAGCATTGTTATGACAAGGTCCTGGAGCACTCTGATGAGAAGACCATGGAGCCTTGTGATGAGAAGTCTCATGGAGCATTCTGATGAAAAGGGGCATGGAGCATTGTGATTACAGGCGTCTTGGAGCATTGTGATGAAAAAGGCATGGATCATTGTAATGAAAAAGGCATGGAGCCTTGTCATGACTGTGTTCAAGGAGCATACTGATGGCAAGAGTCTGGGAGCATTGTGATGACAAGTGTATTGAGCATTGTGATGACAAAGGTCATGGAACATTGTGATGAGAAGACCATGGATAATTGTGAAGACAAGCGTCATGGGGCGTTGTGATGACAAGTGTTATGGAACATTGTGATCACAAGGGTTTGGAGCATTGTGATGACAGAGGTCATGGAGCATTTTGATTTCATTGTGATGACAATAGCATGAAGCATTATGATGATTGGCATGGTACATTTTGATGACAGTGTTCATGGAGAATTGAGATGAAAAGGGGTATGGAGCATTGTGATTACAGGTGTCTTGGAGCATTGTGATGGCAAGGGCATGGAGCATTGTGAATGAGAAGGCCATGGAGCATTCTGATGACATGCGTCATGGAGCTTTGTCATGACAAGGGCATGGAGAATTTGTCTGAAAATTTTCATGGATTATTGTGATGAGAGTGGGCATGGAGCATTGTGATGAAAAGGACACGGAACACTGTGATACATGGGTCATGGAGGATTGTAATGACAAGATCATGGAGCATTGTGATGAGAAGGGCTTCGAGCATTGTGATGACAAGCGTCATGGAGCTTTGTGATGACAAGGGCATGTAGCAATGTGATGAGAGGCTTCATGAAGCATTGTATGACAATGGCATGGAGCATTGTGATGCCAAGGGTCATGGAGCTTTGTGATGACAAAGGTCATGGAGCATTTTGATGACAAGGGAGTGGTGCATTGTGATGATAACGGCCTGTAGCATTGTGATGATAGGGGTCATGGAACATTGTGATGACAGGGGTGAAGGAGTATGGTGATGACTAGTGATGGAACATTGTGATATCAGTGGTGAGAGAGCATTTTCATGAGAAGTGCATGGAGCATTGTGATTCCAATGGTCACAGAGCATTGTGATGAAATATTCATGGAGCATTGTGGTGACAAAGGTCACAGAGACTTGTGATGATGAGGGCATGGACCATTCTGATGACAAAGTCTTGAAAAATTGTGATGACTGGAGACACGGAGCATTGTGATGACAGGTGTCATGGAGCATTGTGATGACAAGTCCATGGATCATTGTGATGACAGAGGCATGGAGCAGCGGTCTGAAATATTTCATGGATTATTGTGATGACAGTGGGCATTGCACATTGTGATGACAAGGGCATGGAGCACTGTGAAGAAAAGGTTATGGATTATTGTGAAGTCAGTTGTCAGGGAGCATTGTGATGACCTATGTCATGGTGCATTGTGATGACAATGGCATGGAGCATTGTGATGACAAGTGTCATGGATGATTGTGATGACAAATGTAATGGAGCATTTTGATGACAATGGCCATGGATCATTTTGATGGAAAGGGCATGGAGCATTGTGATGACAAGGGCTTTTGAGAATTTTGATGACAAGTTCGTGAAGCACTGTGATGAAAAGCACATGGAGCTTGCTATGACAGGGGTCATGAAGCATTGCGATGACAAGTTCATGGAGAATGTGATTACAAGAGCATGTAACATTGTGATTTGAAGTGTCATGGAGCATTGTGATGGCAAGACGGTGGAGCATTGTGATGAGAAGTCCATGGATAATTGTGATGACGAGCGTCATGGAGAACTGTAATGACAAGGGGCCTGGAGTATTGTGATGACAGGGGTCATGGAGAATTGTGATGACAAGTGTCATGGAGCATTCTGATGACAAGCTTGTGGAGTATTGTGATGACAATGGCGTGGAGCATTGTGATGACAATGGCATGGAGCATTGTGATGAAAAAGGCATACAGCCTCTTCATGACAGGGTTCGAGAAGCATTCTGACGACAAGTGTCAGGGAGCATTGTGATGACAAGTGTATTGAGCATTGTGATGACAAAGGTCATGGAGCATTGTGATGACAAGGGCATGGAGTATTGTGATGACAGGCATCATGGAGTGTTGTGATGACAAGTGTTATGGAACAATGTGATCACAAGGGTTTGGAGCACTGTGAAAACAGAGGTCATGTATCATTTTGATATCAAGGAGCATGGAGCATTGTGATGACAAGGGTCATGGAGCATTGTGATCAGAAGATCATGGAGCATTGAGCTGAAAATATTCATGGAGTATTCTGATGAAATGGGTCATGGAGCATTGTGATGACAAGGTCCTGGAGCATTGTGATGAGAAGACCATGGAGCCTTGTGATGAGAAGTCTCATGGAGCATTCTGATGAAAAGGGGCATGGAGCATTGTGATTACAGGGGTCTTGGAGCATTGTGATGAAAAGGGCATGGAGCATTGTGGTGAAAAGGGCATGGAGCATTGTGGTGACAAGGGCTTTTGAGAATTTTGATGACAAGTTCGTGAAGCACTGTGATGAAAAGCACATGGAGCTTGCTATGACAGGTGTCATGGAGCATTGTGATGACATGGACGTAGAGAAATATGATGACAAGGGACATGGAGCACTGTGATGACCAGGGCATTGAGCATTGTGATCGCAAGACCGTGGAGCATTGTGATGAGAAGGTCATGGATAATTGGGATGACAAGCGTCATGGAGCACTGTAATGACAAGGGAAATGGAGCATTTTGATGACAGGTGTCCTGGTTCATTGTGATGACAGGGGTCATGGAGCATTCTGATGACAAGCTTGCGGAGTATTGTGATGACACTGTCATGGAGCATTGTGATGAAAAGGGCATGGAGCATTGTTATGAAAAAGCAATGGAGCCTTTTCATTACAGGGTTCAAGGAGCATTCTGACGATAAGTGTCAGGGAGCATTGTGTTGACACGTTTATTTAGCATTGTGATGACAAAGTTCATGCAGCATTGTAATGACAGGCATCATGGAGCATTGTGATGACAAGTGTTATGGAACATTGTGATCACAAGGGTTTGTAGCATTGTGATGACAGAGGTCATGGATCATTTTGATTTCAAGGAGCATGGAGCATTGTAATGACAAGGGCATGAAGAAATGTGAACACAAGGTTCACCGAGGATTTTGATGACAATGGGAATGGAGTATTGTGATGACAAGCGCAAGGAGCATTGTGATGACAATGTCATGAAGCATTTTGTTCACAAAGGCATGGAGCATTTTGATGACAAGTGTCATGGAGCATTGTGATTACAGGGTTCATGGAGCATTGGGATGGCAAGGGCATGGATCATCGTGATGACAAGTGTCATGGAGCATTTTGATGACAAGAGTCCCGGATCATTGTGTTGTCAGGGGTCATGGAGCATTGTGATGACAGTGGTAATGGAGCATTGTGATGACAGGGTTCATGGAGCATTGTTATGAGAAGGTCACAGAGCATTGGGCTAAAAATGTTCATGAAGTATTGTGAAGGCGGGGGTCACGGAGCATTGTGATGACAAGGGAATGGAGCATTGTGGTAAGTAGGTACTGAAGCATTGTGATGAGAAAACTTTGAAGCCTTGTATTGACGAGTCTCATGGAGCATTCTGATGAAAAGGGGCATGGAGAATTGTGATTACATGGGTCTTGGAACATTGTGAAGAAAAGGGCATGGATCATTGTGATGAAAAAGGCATGGAGCCTTGTCATGACAGGGATCAAGGAGCATAATGATGACTAGTGTCAGGGAGCATTGTGATGACAAAGGTCATGGAGCATTGTGATGAGAAGACCATGGACAATTGTGATGACGAGCATCATGGGTCGTTTTGATGACAAGTTTTATGAAACATTGTGATCTCAAGGGTTTGGAACATTGTGATGACATAGGTCATGGAGCATTTTGATTTCATTGTAATGAAAATAGCATGAAACATTATGATGATGGGCATTGTTCATTGTGATGACAGGGTTCATGGAGCACGGAGATGAAAAGGGGCATGGAGCATTGTGATTACAGGGGTCTTGGAGCATTGTGATGAGAAGGTCATGGAGCATTGGGCTGAAAATGTTCATGGAGCATTGTGATTACAGGGGTCATGGAGCACTATGATGACAAGGGTCATGGAGCATTGTGATGACAAGCGTCAAGGAACATTCTGATTAAAGGTGTCATGGAGCATTGGGATGACAAGGGCATGGATCATTGTGATGACAAGTGTCATGGAGATTTTTGATGACAAGATTCCCGGATCATTGTGTTGTGAGGGGTCATGGAGCGCGGGGATGACAGTGGTCATGGAGCATTGTGATGACAAGTGTCATGGAGATTTTTGATGACAAGATTCCCGGATCATTGTGTTGTGAGGGGTCATGGAGCGCGGGGATGACAGTGGTCATGGAGCATTGTGATGACAGTGGTCATGGTGCATTGTGGTGAGAAGGTCATGGATCATTGGGCTGAAAATATTCATGGAGTATTGTGATGACAGGGGTCATGGAGCATTGTGATGACAAGGGAATGGAGCATTGTGATGACAAGGTCCTGGAGAATTGTGTTGAGAAGACCATGGAGTCTTGTGATGACATGTCTCATGGAGCATTCTGATGAAAAGCAGCATGGAGCATTGTAATTACAGGGTTCTTGGAGCATTGAGATGACAAGGGCATGGAGCATGGTGATGAGAAGGCCATGGAGCATTCTGATGACATGCGTCATGGAGCTTTGTGAAGACAAGCACATGGAGCATTGTGATTACCGGGGTCTTGGAGCATTGTGATGAAAAGGGCATGGATCATTGTGATGAAAAATGCATGGAGCCTTGTCATGACAGGGTTCAAGGAGCACACTGAGGAAAAGTGTCAGGGAGCATTGAGATGACAAGTGTATTGAGCATTGTGATGACAAAGATCATGGAGCATTGTGATGAGAAGGCCATGGATAATTGTGTTGACGAGTGTAATGGGGCGTTGTGATGCCAAGTGTTATGGAAAATTGTGATCACAAGGGTTTGGGGCATTTTGGTGTCAGAGGTCATGGAACATTTTGATTTCATTGTGATGATAATAGCATGAAGCATTATGATGATGGGCATGGTGCATTGTGATGACAGTGTTCATGCAGCATTGAGATGAAAAGTGGCATGGAACATTGTGATGACAAATGTCACGAAGCATTGTGATGACTGGAGTCACGGAGCATTGTGATGACAGGGGTCATGGAGCATTGTGATGACAAGGGCATGGAGCATTGGGATGAAAGGGGCATGGAGCATTTGTCTGACATGTTTCATGGATTATTGTGATGACAGAGGGCATGGCACATTGTGATAACTAGAACATAGAGCATTGTGATGACAAGGTCATTGATTATTGTGAAGAAATGTGTCAGGGAGTACTGTGGTGACATATGTCACGGTGAATTGTGATGACAATGGCTTTGAGCATTGTGATGCCAAGTCTCATGGAGAAATGTGATGACAAATGTAATGGAGCATTGTGATGACAAGGGCTTGGAGCATTGTGATGACAAGGGTCATGGAGCATTGTGATGACAAAAGTCCCGGATCATTGTGTTGTCAGGGTTCATGGAGCATTGTGATGACATGGGTCATGGAGCATTGTGATGACAGGGTTCATGGGGCATGGTGATGAGAAGGTCATTGAGCATTGGGCTGAAAATGTACATGGAGTATTGTGGTGACAGGGGTCATGGGGCATTTTGATGACAAGGGAATGGAGCATTTTGATGAAAATATCATGGAGCATGGTGATGAGAAGGCCATGGAGCATTCTGAAGACATTCGTCATGAAGCTGTGTGATGACAACGGCATGGAGCACTGTGATTACAGGGGTCTTGGAGCATTGTGAGGAAAAGGGCATGGATCATTGTGATGAAAAATGCATGGAGCCTTGTCATGTCAGGGTTCAAGGAGCATACTGACGACAAGTGTCAGGGAGCATTTTGATGACAAGTGTATTGAGCATTGTGATGACAAGTGTATTGAGCTTTGTGATGACAAGCTCATGGAGTATTGAGAAGGCAGGTGTCAGGGAGCATTGTGATGACATATGTCATGTTCCATTGCGATGACAATGGCATGGGGCACTGTGATGACAAGTGTCATGGAGGATTGTGATGACAAAGATAATGGGCATTGTGATTAGTGCTTGGAACATTATGATGACAAGGGACATTGAGAATTTTGATGAGGAGGTCGTGAAGCATTGTGATGACAAGGTCCTGGAGCATTGTGATGAGAAGACCATGGAGCCTTGTGATGACAAGTCTCATGGAGCACACTGATGACAAGGGGCATTGAACATTGTGATTACAGGGGTCTTGGAGCATTGTGATGACAAGGGTCAATGAGCCTTGTGATGACAAGGCCGTGGAACATTGTCATGACAGGGGTGAGGGAGTATTGTAATGACTAATGATGGAACATTTTGATATCAGTGGTGAAAGAGCATTTTGATGAGAAGTGCATGGAGCTTTGTGATGACAATGTTTACGGAGCATTGTGATGATAAGCTTGTGGAACATTGTGATGACGAGCTCATGGCACATTGTGATGACATGGGTCATGGAGCATTGTTCTGACAAGCGCATGGCACATTGTGATGACATGGGTCAAGGAGCATTGTTCTAACAAGCGCATGGAGCATTGTGATGTCAAGGGTCATGGAGCATTCTGCTGACAAAGGCATGGAGCATTGTTATGACAAGGGTCACAGAGCATTGTGATGAAAAGTTCATGGAGCATTATGGTGACAAATTTCAAAGAGCACTGTGATGAGGAGGGCATGGACCATTGTGATGACAAAGGTCATGAAGCAATGTGATGACTGGAGTCACGGAGCACTGTGATGACAAAGGCATGGAGCATTTTGATGATAGGGGCATGGAGCATTGGTCTGACAAGTTTCATGGATTATTGTGATGATAGTGGGCATGGCACATTGTGATGACAAGGACATGGAGCATTGTTATGACCAGGTCATGAGTACTGTGAAGAGATGTGGCAGGGAGCATTGTGATGACATATGTCATGGTGCATTGTGATGACAATGGCATGGAGCATTGTGAAGCCAAGTGTCATGGAGGATTGTTATGACAACGGTAATGGAGCATTGTGAGGACAAGGGCCATTGAGAATTGTGATAAAACGTTCGTGAAGCACTGTGATGAAAAGCACATGGAGCTTGCTATGACAGGGGTCATGGAGCATTGCGATGACAAGTGCATGGAGAATTGTGATGACAAGAGCATGTAACATTGTGATTTGAAGTGTCATGGAGCATTGTGATGGCAAGACCGTGGAGCACTGTGATGAGAAGACCATGGATAATTGTGATAACGAGCGTCATCGAGCATTGTGATGACAAGGGCCATTGAGAATTTTGATGCCAACGTCGTGAAGCATTTTGATGACAAGCACACGGAGCTTGCTATGACAGGGGACATGGAGCATTGCGATGAAAAGTGCATGGAGAATTGTGATGACAGGGGTCATGGAGCATTGTGATGGAAAAGGCATGGAGCTCTTCATGACAGGGTTCAAGGAGCATTCTGACGACAAGTGTCAGTGAGCATTGTGATGACAAGTGTATTGTGCATTTTGATGACAAAGTTCATGGAGCACTGTGATGACACGGGCTTGGAGTATTATGATGACAGGTATCATGGAGCGTTGCAATGACAATTGTTGTGGAACAATGTGATCACAAGGGTTTGGAGCATTGTGATGATAGAGGTCAGGGATCATTCTGATTTCAAGGAGCATGGAGCATTGTAATGAAAGGGGTCATGGAGCATTGTGATGAGAATATCATAGAGAATTGGGCTGAAAATATTCATGGAGTATTGTGATGACAGGGTTCTTGGAGCATTGTGATAACACGGGCATGGAGAATTGTGATGAGAAGGCCATAGTGCATTCTGATGACATGCGTCATGGAGGTTTGTGATGATAAGGGCAAGGAGCATTGTGATTACAGGGGTCTTGGAGCATTGTGATGAAAAGGGCATGGAGCCTTGTCATGACAGGGTTCAAGGAGCATACTGATGACAAGAGTCTGGGAGCATTGTGATGACAAGTGTATTGAGCATTGTTTTAACAAAGTTCATGGAGCATTGTGATGAGAAGACCATGGATAACTGTGATGAGGAGCGTCATGGGACATTGTGATGACAAGTGTTATGGAACATTGTGATCATAAGGGTTTGGAGCATTGTGATGACAGAGGTCATGTAGCATTTTGATTTCATTGTGATGACAAAAGCATGAAGCATTATGATGATGGGCATGGTGCATTGTGATGACAGGGTTCATGGAGCATTGAGATGAAAAGGGGAATGGAGCATTGAGATTACAGGTGTCTTGAAGCATTGTGATGACAAGGGAATGGAGCATTGTGAATGAGAAGGCCATGGAGCATTCTGATGACATGCGCCATGGAGCTTTGTGATGACAAGTTTATGGAGCATTGTGATTACAGTGTCTTGGAGCATTGTGATCACAAGGGTCATGGAGTCTTGTGATGACAAGGCCGTGGAACCTTGTGATGGCAGGTGTCATGGAGCATTGTTATGACAGGGGTAATGGACCACTGTGATGACTAGGGCATCAGCATTGGTCTGAAGAGTTTCATGGATTATTGTGATGAGAGTGGGCATGGAGCATTGTGATGATAAGGTCACGGAACAGTCTGTTACATGGGTCATGGAGGATTGTAATGACAAGGGCATGGAGCATTGGGATGCGAAGGGCATCGAGCATTGGTATCACAAGCGTCATGGAGCTTTGTGATGACAAGTGCATGGAGCAATTTTATGAGAGGGTTCATGGAGCATTGTGATGACAATTGCATGGAGCATTGTGATGCCAAAGGTTATGGAGCTATGTGATGACAAATGTCATGGAGCAATTTGATGACAAGGGCATGGAGCATTGTGATTAGAAGGGCAGGGAGCATTGTGATGACAGGGTCATGGAGAAATTTGATGAAAAGGGTCATGGAACATTTTGATTAGAGGGGTTATAGAATATTGTGATGTCAGGGCTCATGGAGCAGTGTGATGAAAAGGGTCATGGAGCATTTTGATGACAGGGGTTATGGAACATGGTGATGTCAGGGGTCATCGAACATTGTGATGATAAGTGCATGTAGCATTTTGATGACAGGGGTAATGGAACATTGTGATGACAGGGGTGATGGAGTATTGGGATGACTAGTGATGGAACATTGTGATATCAGTGGTGAGAGAGCATTTTGATGAGAAGTGCATGGAGCACTGTGATGACAAGTTTTATGGAGCATTGTGATGACGAGGATGTGGAGCATTGTGATGACAAGTACATGGTGCATTGTGATGACATGGGTCATGCAGCATTGTGCTGATTAGCACATGGAGCATTGTGATGACAAGAGACATGGAGAATTGTGATGAAAAGTTCATGGAGCATTGTGGTGACAAATGTCACAGAGACTTGTGATGACGAGGGCATGGACCATTTTGATGAGAAAGGTCATGAAGCATTGTGATGACAGGAGTCACGGAGCATTGTGATGACGGGTCATGGAGCATTGTGATGACAAGGGCATGGAGCATTGTGATGACAGGGGCATGGAGCATTGTGATGACAGGAGCATGGATCATTGGTCTTACATGTTTCATGGATTATTTCGATGACAGTGGGAATGGCACATTGTGATGACAAGGGCATGGCGCATTGTGATGACAAGGTCATGCAGTATTTGAAGACAGGTGTCTGGGAGCATTTTGAAGATATAAGTCATGGCCAATTGTGATGACAATGCCATGGAGCGTTGTGATGCTAAGTGTCATGGAGGTTTGTGATGATAAAGGTAATGGAGCTTTGTGATGACCAGGGCTTGGAGCCTTGTGTTGAAAAGGGTCATGGCGCACTGTGCTGACAAGGACATGGAGCATTGTGATGACAATGGTCATGGAACATTGTACTGAGAAAGGCTTGGAGCATTGTGATGACAACGGTCCCAGATCATTATCATGAAAATTTCATGGAGCACTGTGGTGACAAATGTCACAGAGCATTGTGAAGACGGGGCATGGACCATTGTGATGACAAAGGTCATGAAGCATTGTGATGACTGGAGTCATGGAGCATTGTGATGACAGGGGTCATGGAGCATTGTGATGGCAAGGGCATGGATCATTGTGATGACAAGTGTCCTGGAGCATTTTGATGACAGGGGTCCCGGATCATTGTGTTGTCTGGTGTCATGGAGTGTTGTGATGACAGTGGTCATGAAGCATTGTGATGACAGGGGTCATAGTTCATTGTGATGACAGGGGTCATGGAGCATTGTGATCAGAAGTTCATGGAGCATTGGACTGACAGTATTCATTGAGTATTGTGATGGCAGGGGTCATGGAGCATTGTGATGACAAGGTCCTGGAGCATTGTGAGGAGAAGACCATGGAGCCTTGTGATGACAAGTATCATGGAGCATTCTGATGAAAAGGGGCATGGAGCATTGTGATTACATGGGTCTTGGAGCATTGTGAAGAATAGGGCATGGATGATTGTGATGAAAGAGCATGGAGCCTTGTCATGAGAGGGTTCAAGGAGCATACTAACGACAAGTGTCAGGGAGCATTGTGATGACAAGTGTATTGAGCATTGTGATGACAAAGGTCATGGAGCATTGTGATGAGAAGACCTTGCATAATTGTGATGATGAGCGTCATTGGGAGTTGTGATGACAAGTGTTATGGAACACTGTGAACGCAAGGGTTTGTAGCATTATGATGACAGAGTTTATGGTGCATTCTGATTTCATTGTGATGACAATAGCATGAAGCATTATGATGATGGGCATGGTTCATTGTGATGACAGAGTTCATGCAGCATTTTGATGAAAAGGGCATGGAGCATTGTGATGAGAAAGCCATGGAGCTGTCTGATGACATGCGTCATGGTGCTTTGTGATGACAAGGGCATGGAGCATTGTGATTACAGGGTTCTTGGAGCATTGTGATGACAAGGGTCATGGAGCCTTGTGATGACAAGGCCGTGGAACATTGTCATGACAGGGATGTTGGAGTATTGTAATGACTAGTGACGGAACATTTTGATATCTGTGGTGAAAGAGCATTTTAATGAGAAGTGCATAGAGCTTTGTGATGACAAGGTTTATGGAGCATAGGGATGAAAATGATGTGGAACATTGTGATGACAAGCGCATGGCATATTGTGATGACAGGGGTCATGGAGCATTGTGCTGACAAGCGAATGGAGCATTGTGATGACAAGGGTCATGGAGCACTCTGCTGACCAAGGCATGGAGCATTGTGATGACAAGGGTCACAGAGCATTGTGATGATAAGTTCATGGAGCATTATGGTGACAAAGTTCACAGAGCCCTGTGATTACGAGGGCATGGACCATTGTGATGACAAAGGTCAAGTATCAGTGTGATGACTGGAGTCACGGAGCATTGTGATGACATGGGCATGGAGCATTGTGATGACAAGGGCATGGAGAATTTTTATGACCAGGTCATGGATTATTGTGAAGACAGGTATCTGAGAGCATTATCATGACATATGTCCTGGTGCATTGTGATGACAATGTCATGGAGCATTGTGAAGCAAAGTGTCATGGAGGATTGTTATGACAAAGGTAATGGAGCATTGTGATGACAAGGGCTTGGAGCACTGTGGTGACAAGGGTCATTGAGAATTTTGATGACAAGGTCGTGAAGCATTGTTTTGACAAGCACATGGAGCTTGCTATGACAGGGGTCATGGAGCATTGCGATGACAAGTGCATGGAGCATTGTGATTAAAGGGGTCTTTGAGCATTGTGATGACAATGGCATGGAGCACTGTGATGCCAAGGGTTATGGAGCTATGTGATGACAAATGTCATGGAGCATTTTGATGACAAGGACATGGTGCATTGTGATGACAAGGGCATGGAGCATTTTGATGACAAGGTCATGCAGTATTTGAAGACAGGTGTCTGGGAGCATTTTGAAGACATAAGTCATGGCCCATTGTGATGACAATGCCATGGAGTGTTGTGATGCCAAGTGTCATGGAGGTTTGTGATGACAAAGGTAATGGAGCTTTGTGATGATAAGGGTTTGGAGCCTTGTGATGACAAGGTTCATAGCGCACTGTGCTGACAATGGCATGGAGCATTGTGATGACAATGGTCATGGAGCACTGTACTGAGAAAGGCTTGGAGCATTGTGATGACAACGGTCACAGACCATTATGATGAAAATTTCATGGAGCATTGTGGTGACAAATATCACAGAGCCTTGTGAAAACGAGGGCATGGACCATTGTGATTACAAAGGTCATGAAGCATTGTGATGACTGGAGTCATGGAGCATTGTGTTGACAGGGCTCATGGAGCATTGTGATGGCAAGGGCATGGATCATTGTGATGACAAGTGTCATGGAACATTTTGATGACAAGTGTCCCAGATCATTGTGTTGTCTGGTGTCATGGAGCGTTGTGATGACAGGGGTCATGGAGCATTGTGATGATAGGGGTCATGGAGCATTGTGATCAGAAGTTCATAGAGCATTGGACTGACAGTATTCATTGAGTATTGTGATGGCATGGGTCATGGAGCATTGTGATGACAATGGAATGGAGCATTGTGATGACAAGGTCCTGGAGCATTGTGAGGAGAAGACCATGGAGCCTTGTGATGACAAGTATCATGGAGCATTCTGATGAAAAGGGGCATGGAGCATTGTGATTACATGGGTCTTGGAGCATTGTGAAGAATAGGGCATGGATGATTGTGATGAAAGAGCATGGAGCCTTGTCATGAGAGGGTTCAAGGAGCATACTAACGACAAGTGTCAGGGAGCATTGTGATGACAAGTGTATTGAGCATTGTGATGACAAAGGTCATGGAGCATTGTGATGAGAAGACCATTGATAATTGTGATGATAAGCGTCATGGGGAGTTGTGATGACAAGTGTTATGGAACATTGTGAACACAATGGTTTGGAGCATTGTGATGACAGAGGTTATGGTGCATTTTGATTTCATTGTGATGACAATAGCATGAAGCATTATGATGATGGGCATGGTTCATTGTGATGACAGAGTTCATGGAGCATTGTGATGAGAAGGCCATGGAGCTCTCTGATGACATGCGTCATGGTGCTTTGTAATGACAAGAGCATGGAGCAGTGTGATTACAGGGGTCTTGGAGCATTGTGATGACAAGGGTCATGGAGCATTCTGATGACAAGCTTGTGGAGTATTGTGATGACAATGGCATGGAGCATTGTGATGAAAAGGGCATGGAGCATTGTGATGAAAAAGGCATAGAGCCTTTCCATGACAGGGTTCGAGAAGCATTCTGACGACAAGTGTCCGGGAGCATTGTGATGACAAGAGTATTGAGCATTGTGATGACAAAGGTCATGGAGCACTGTGATGACAAGGGCATGGAGTATTGTGATGACAGGCATCATGGAGCGTTGTGATGACAAGTGTTATGGAACAATGTGATCACAAGGGTTTGGAGCACTGTGATGACAGTGGTCATGGATCATTTTGATATGAAGGAGCGTTGAGCATTGTGATGACAGGGGTCATGGAGCATTGTAATGAGAAGATCATGGAGCATTGAGCTGAAAATGTTCATGGAGTATTCTGATGAAATGGGTCATGGAGCATTGTTATGACAAGGTCCTGGAGCACTCTGATGAGAAGACCATGGAGCCTTGTGATGAGAAGTCTCATGGAGCATTCTGATGAAAAGGGGCATGGAGCATTGTGATTACAGGCGTCTTGGAGCATTGTGATGAAAAAGGCATGGATCATTGTAATGAAAAAGGCATGGAGCCTTGTCATGACTGTGTTCAAGGAGCATACTGATGGCAAGAGTCTGGGAGCATTGTGATGACAAGTGTATTGAGCATTGTGATGACAAAGGTCATGGAACATTGTGATGAGAAGACCATGGATAATTGTGAAGACAAGCGTCATGGGGCGTTGTGATGACAAGTGTTATGGAACATTGTGATCACAAGGGTTTGGAGCATTGTGATGACAGAGGTCATGGAGCATTTTGATTTCATTGTGATGACAATAGCATGAAGCATTATGATGATTGGCATGGTACATTTTGATGACAGTGTTCATGGAGAATTGAGATGAAAAGGGGTATGGAGCATTGTGATTACAGGTGTCTTGGAGCATTGTGATGGCAAGGGCATGGAGCATTGTGAATGAGAAGGCCATGGAGCATTCTGATGACATGCGTCATGGAGCTTTGTCATGACAAGGGCATGGAGAATTTGTCTGAAAATTTTCATGGATTATTGTGATGAGAGTGGGCATGGAGCATTGTGATGAAAAGGACACGGAACACTGTGATACATGGGTCATGGAGGATTGTAATGACAAGATCATGGAGCATTGTGATGAGAAGGGCTTCGAGCATTGTGATGACAAGCGTCATGGAGCTTTGTGATGACAAGGGCATGTAGCAATGTGATGAGAGGCTTCATGAAGCATTGTATGACAATGGCATGGAGCATTGTGATGCCAAGGGTCATGGAGCTTTGTGATGACAAAGGTCATGGAGCATTTTGATGACAAGGGAGTGGTGCATTGTGATGATAACGGCCTGTAGCATTGTGATGATAGGGGTCATGGAACATTGTGATGACAGGGGTGAAGGAGTATGGTGATGACTAGTGATGGAACATTGTGATATCAGTGGTGAGAGAGCATTTTCATGAGAAGTGCATGGAGCATTGTGATTCCAATGGTCACAGAGCATTGTGATGAAATATTCATGGAGCATTGTGGTGACAAAGGTCACAGAGACTTGTGATGATGAGGGCATGGACCATTCTGATGACAAAGTCTTGAAAAATTGTGATGACTGGAGACACGGAGCATTGTGATGACAGGTGTCATGGAGCATTGTGATGACAAGTCCATGGATCATTGTGATGACAGAGGCATGGAGCAGCGGTCTGAAATATTTCATGGATTATTGTGATGACAGTGGGCATTGCACATTGTGATGACAAGGGCATGGAGCACTGTGAAGAAAAGGTTATGGATTATTGTGAAGTCAGTTGTCAGGGAGCATTGTGATGACCTATGTCATGGTGCATTGTGATGACAATGGCATGGAGCATTGTGATGACAAGTGTCATGGATGATTGTGATGACAAATGTAATGGAGCATTTTGATGACAATGGCCATGGATCATTTTGATGGAAAGGGCATGGAGCATTGTGATGACAAGGGCTTTTGAGAATTTTGATGACAAGTTCGTGAAGCACTGTGATGAAAAGCACATGGAGCTTGCTATGACAGGGGTCATGAAGCATTGCGATGACAAGTTCATGGAGAATGTGATTACAAGAGCATGTAACATTGTGATTTGAAGTGTCATGGAGCATTGTGATGGCAAGACGGTGGAGCATTGTGATGAGAAGTCCATGGATAATTGTGATGACGAGCGTCATGGAGAACTGTAATGACAAGGGGCCTGGAGTATTGTGATGACAGGGGTCATGGAGAATTGTGATGACAAGTGTCATGGAGCATTCTGATGACAAGCTTGTGGAGTATTGTGATGACAATGGCGTGGAGCATTGTGATGACAATGGCATGGAGCATTGTGATGAAAAAGGCATACAGCCTCTTCATGACAGGGTTCGAGAAGCATTCTGACGACAAGTGTCAGGGAGCATTGTGATGACAAGTGTATTGAGCATTGTGATGACAAAGGTCATGGAGCATTGTGATGACAAGGGCATGGAGTATTGTGATGACAGGCATCATGGAGTGTTGTGATGACAAGTGTTATGGAACAATGTGATCACAAGGGTTTGGAGCACTGTGAAAACAGAGGTCATGTATCATTTTGATATCAAGGAGCATGGAGCATTGTGATGACAAGGGTCATGGAGCATTGTGATCAGAAGATCATGGAGCATTGAGCTGAAAATATTCATGGAGTATTCTGATGAAATGGGTCATGGAGCATTGTGATGACAAGGTCCTGGAGCATTGTGATGAGAAGACCATGGAGCCTTGTGATGAGAAGTCTCATGGAGCATTCTGATGAAAAGGGGCATGGAGCATTGTGATTACAGGGGTCTTGGAGCATTGTGATGAAAAGGGCATGGAGCATTGTGGTGAAAAGGGCATGGAGCATTGTGGTGACAAGGGCTTTTGAGAATTTTGATGACAAGTTCGTGAAGCACTGTGATGAAAAGCACATGGAGCTTGCTATGACAGGTGTCATGGAGCATTGTGATGACATGGACGTAGAGAAATATGATGACAAGGGACATGGAGCACTGTGATGACCAGGGCATTGAGCATTGTGATCGCAAGACCGTGGAGCATTGTGATGAGAAGGTCATGGATAATTGGGATGACAAGCGTCATGGAGCACTGTAATGACAAGGGAAATGGAGCATTTTGATGACAGGTGTCCTGGTTCATTGTGATGACAGGGGTCATGGAGCATTCTGATGACAAGCTTGCGGAGTATTGTGATGACACTGTCATGGAGCATTGTGATGAAAAGGGCATGGAGCATTGTTATGAAAAAGCAATGGAGCCTTTTCATTACAGGGTTCAAGGAGCATTCTGACGATAAGTGTCAGGGAGCATTGTGTTGACACGTTTATTTAGCATTGTGATGACAAAGTTCATGCAGCATTGTAATGACAGGCATCATGGAGCATTGTGATGACAAGTGTTATGGAACATTGTGATCACAAGGGTTTGTAGCATTGTGATGACAGAGGTCATGGATCATTTTGATTTCAAGGAGCATGGAGCATTGTAATGACAAGGGCATGAAGAAATGTGAACACAAGGTTCACCGAGGATTTTGATGACAATGGGAATGGAGTATTGTGATGACAAGCGCAAGGAGCATTGTGATGACAATGTCATGAAGCATTTTGTTCACAAAGGCATGGAGCATTTTGATGACAAGTGTCATGGAGCATTGTGATTACAGGGTTCATGGAGCATTGGGATGGCAAGGGCATGGATCATCGTGATGACAAGTGTCATGGAGCATTTTGATGACAAGAGTCCCGGATCATTGTGTTGTCAGGGGTCATGGAGCATTGTGATGACAGTGGTAATGGAGCATTGTGATGACAGGGTTCATGGAGCATTGTTATGAGAAGGTCACAGAGCATTGGGCTAAAAATGTTCATGAAGTATTGTGAAGGCGGGGGTCACGGAGCATTGTGATGACAAGGGAATGGAGCATTGTGGTAAGTAGGTACTGAAGCATTGTGATGAGAAAACTTTGAAGCCTTGTATTGACGAGTCTCATGGAGCATTCTGATGAAAAGGGGCATGGAGAATTGTGATTACATGGGTCTTGGAACATTGTGAAGAAAAGGGCATGGATCATTGTGATGAAAAAGGCATGGAGCCTTGTCATGACAGGGATCAAGGAGCATAATGATGACTAGTGTCAGGGAGCATTGTGATGACAAAGGTCATGGAGCATTGTGATGAGAAGACCATGGACAATTGTGATGACGAGCATCATGGGTCGTTTTGATGACAAGTTTTATGAAACATTGTGATCTCAAGGGTTTGGAACATTGTGATGACATAGGTCATGGAGCATTTTGATTTCATTGTAATGAAAATAGCATGAAACATTATGATGATGGGCATTGTTCATTGTGATGACAGGGTTCATGGAGCACGGAGATGAAAAGGGGCATGGAGCATTGTGATTACAGGGGTCTTGGAGCATTGTGATGAGAAGGTCATGGAGCATTGGGCTGAAAATGTTCATGGAGCATTGTGATTACAGGGGTCATGGAGCACTATGATGACAAGGGTCATGGAGCATTGTGATGACAAGCGTCAAGGAACATTCTGATTAAAGGTGTCATGGAGCATTGGGATGACAAGGGCATGGATCATTGTGATGACAAGTGTCATGGAGATTTTTGATGACAAGATTCCCGGATCATTGTGTTGTGAGGGGTCATGGAGCGCGGGGATGACAGTGGTCATGGAGCATTGTGATGACAGTGGTCATGGTGCATTGTGGTGAGAAGGTCATGGATCATTGGGCTGAAAATATTCATGGAGTATTGTGATGACAGGGGTCATGGAGCATTGTGATGACAAGGGAATGGAGCATTGTGATGACAAGGTCCTGGAGAATTGTGTTGAGAAGACCATGGAGTCTTGTGATGACATGTCTCATGGAGCATTCTGATGAAAAGCAGCATGGAGCATTGTAATTACAGGGTTCTTGGAGCATTGAGATGACAAGGGCATGGAGCATGGTGATGAGAAGGCCATGGAGCATTCTGATGACATGCGTCATGGAGCTTTGTGAAGACAAGCACATGGAGCATTGTGATTACCGGGGTCTTGGAGCATTGTGATGAAAAGGGCATGGATCATTGTGATGAAAAATGCATGGAGCCTTGTCATGACAGGGTTCAAGGAGCACACTGAGGAAAAGTGTCAGGGAGCATTGAGATGACAAGTGTATTGAGCATTGTGATGACAAAGATCATGGAGCATTGTGATGAGAAGGCCATGGATAATTGTGTTGACGAGTGTAATGGGGCGTTGTGATGCCAAGTGTTATGGAAAATTGTGATCACAAGGGTTTGGGGCATTTTGGTGTCAGAGGTCATGGAACATTTTGATTTCATTGTGATGATAATAGCATGAAGCATTATGATGATGGGCATGGTGCATTGTGATGACAGTGTTCATGCAGCATTGAGATGAAAAGTGGCATGGAACATTGTGATGACAAATGTCACGAAGCATTGTGATGACTGGAGTCACGGAGCATTGTGATGACAGGGGTCATGGAGCATTGTGATGACAAGGGCATGGAGCATTGGGATGAAAGGGGCATGGAGCATTTGTCTGACATGTTTCATGGATTATTGTGATGACAGAGGGCATGGCACATTGTGATAACTAGAACATAGAGCATTGTGATGACAAGGTCATTGATTATTGTGAAGAAATGTGTCAGGGAGTACTGTGGTGACATATGTCACGGTGAATTGTGATGACAATGGCTTTGAGCATTGTGATGCCAAGTCTCATGGAGAAATGTGATGACAAATGTAATGGAGCATTGTGATGACAAGGGCTTGGAGCATTGTGATGACAAGGGTCATGGAGCATTGTGATGACAAAAGTCCCGGATCATTGTGTTGTCAGGGTTCATGGAGCATTGTGATGACATGGGTCATGGAGCATTGTGATGACAGGGTTCATGGGGCATGGTGATGAGAAGGTCATTGAGCATTGGGCTGAAAATGTACATGGAGTATTGTGGTGACAGGGGTCATGGGGCATTT
Source organism: Hyperoodon ampullatus (assembly GCF_949752795.1). Classification (NCBI taxonomy): domain Eukaryota; kingdom Metazoa; phylum Chordata; class Mammalia; order Artiodactyla; family Ziphiidae; genus Hyperoodon; species Hyperoodon ampullatus. The sequence goes on along the minus strand of NW_027641043.1, from coordinate 143,434 downwards.
TGATGACAAGGGAATGGAGCATTTTGATGAAAATATCATGGAGCATGGTGATGAGAAGGCCATGGAGCATTCTGAAGACATTCGTCATGAAGCTGTGTGATGACAACGGCATGGAGCACTGTGATTACAGGGGTCTTGGAGCATTGTGAGGAAAAGGGCATGGATCATTGTGATGAAAAATGCATGGAGCCTTGTCATGTCAGGGTTCAAGGAGCATACTGACGACAAGTGTCAGGGAGCATTTTGATGACAAGTGTATTGAGCATTGTGATGACAAGTGTATTGAGCTTTGTGATGACAAGCTCATGGAGTATTGAGAAGGCAGGTGTCAGGGAGCATTGTGATGACATATGTCATGTTCCATTGCGATGACAATGGCATGGGGCACTGTGATGACAAGTGTCATGGAGGATTGTGATGACAAAGATAATGGGCATTGTGATTAGTGCTTGGAACATTATGATGACAAGGGACATTGAGAATTTTGATGAGGAGGTCGTGAAGCATTGTGATGACAAGGTCCTGGAGCATTGTGATGAGAAGACCATGGAGCCTTGTGATGACAAGTCTCATGGAGCACACTGATGACAAGGGGCATTGAACATTGTGATTACAGGGGTCTTGGAGCATTGTGATGACAAGGGTCAATGAGCCTTGTGATGACAAGGCCGTGGAACATTGTCATGACAGGGGTGAGGGAGTATTGTAATGACTAATGATGGAACATTTTGATATCAGTGGTGAAAGAGCATTTTGATGAGAAGTGCATGGAGCTTTGTGATGACAATGTTTACGGAGCATTGTGATGATAAGCTTGTGGAACATTGTGATGACGAGCTCATGGCACATTGTGATGACATGGGTCATGGAGCATTGTTCTGACAAGCGCATGGCACATTGTGATGACATGGGTCAAGGAGCATTGTTCTAACAAGCGCATGGAGCATTGTGATGTCAAGGGTCATGGAGCATTCTGCTGACAAAGGCATGGAGCATTGTTATGACAAGGGTCACAGAGCATTGTGATGAAAAGTTCATGGAGCATTATGGTGACAAATTTCAAAGAGCACTGTGATGAGGAGGGCATGGACCATTGTGATGACAAAGGTCATGAAGCAATGTGATGACTGGAGTCACGGAGCACTGTGATGACAAAGGCATGGAGCATTTTGATGATAGGGGCATGGAGCATTGGTCTGACAAGTTTCATGGATTATTGTGATGATAGTGGGCATGGCACATTGTGATGACAAGGACATGGAGCATTGTTATGACCAGGTCATGAGTACTGTGAAGAGATGTGGCAGGGAGCATTGTGATGACATATGTCATGGTGCATTGTGATGACAATGGCATGGAGCATTGTGAAGCCAAGTGTCATGGAGGATTGTTATGACAACGGTAATGGAGCATTGTGAGGACAAGGGCCATTGAGAATTGTGATAAAACGTTCGTGAAGCACTGTGATGAAAAGCACATGGAGCTTGCTATGACAGGGGTCATGGAGCATTGCGATGACAAGTGCATGGAGAATTGTGATGACAAGAGCATGTAACATTGTGATTTGAAGTGTCATGGAGCATTGTGATGGCAAGACCGTGGAGCACTGTGATGAGAAGACCATGGATAATTGTGATAACGAGCGTCATCGAGCATTGTGATGACAAGGGCCATTGAGAATTTTGATGCCAACGTCGTGAAGCATTTTGATGACAAGCACACGGAGCTTGCTATGACAGGGGACATGGAGCATTGCGATGAAAAGTGCATGGAGAATTGTGATGACAGGGGTCATGGAGCATTGTGATGGAAAAGGCATGGAGCTCTTCATGACAGGGTTCAAGGAGCATTCTGACGACAAGTGTCAGTGAGCATTGTGATGACAAGTGTATTGTGCATTTTGATGACAAAGTTCATGGAGCACTGTGATGACACGGGCTTGGAGTATTATGATGACAGGTATCATGGAGCGTTGCAATGACAATTGTTGTGGAACAATGTGATCACAAGGGTTTGGAGCATTGTGATGATAGAGGTCAGGGATCATTCTGATTTCAAGGAGCATGGAGCATTGTAATGAAAGGGGTCATGGAGCATTGTGATGAGAATATCATAGAGAATTGGGCTGAAAATATTCATGGAGTATTGTGATGACAGGGTTCTTGGAGCATTGTGATAACACGGGCATGGAGAATTGTGATGAGAAGGCCATAGTGCATTCTGATGACATGCGTCATGGAGGTTTGTGATGATAAGGGCAAGGAGCATTGTGATTACAGGGGTCTTGGAGCATTGTGATGAAAAGGGCATGGAGCCTTGTCATGACAGGGTTCAAGGAGCATACTGATGACAAGAGTCTGGGAGCATTGTGATGACAAGTGTATTGAGCATTGTTTTAACAAAGTTCATGGAGCATTGTGATGAGAAGACCATGGATAACTGTGATGAGGAGCGTCATGGGACATTGTGATGACAAGTGTTATGGAACATTGTGATCATAAGGGTTTGGAGCATTGTGATGACAGAGGTCATGTAGCATTTTGATTTCATTGTGATGACAAAAGCATGAAGCATTATGATGATGGGCATGGTGCATTGTGATGACAGGGTTCATGGAGCATTGAGATGAAAAGGGGAATGGAGCATTGAGATTACAGGTGTCTTGAAGCATTGTGATGACAAGGGAATGGAGCATTGTGAATGAGAAGGCCATGGAGCATTCTGATGACATGCGCCATGGAGCTTTGTGATGACAAGTTTATGGAGCATTGTGATTACAGTGTCTTGGAGCATTGTGATCACAAGGGTCATGGAGTCTTGTGATGACAAGGCCGTGGAACCTTGTGATGGCAGGTGTCATGGAGCATTGTTATGACAGGGGTAATGGACCACTGTGATGACTAGGGCATCAGCATTGGTCTGAAGAGTTTCATGGATTATTGTGATGAGAGTGGGCATGGAGCATTGTGATGATAAGGTCACGGAACAGTCTGTTACATGGGTCATGGAGGATTGTAATGACAAGGGCATGGAGCATTGGGATGCGAAGGGCATCGAGCATTGGTATCACAAGCGTCATGGAGCTTTGTGATGACAAGTGCATGGAGCAATTTTATGAGAGGGTTCATGGAGCATTGTGATGACAATTGCATGGAGCATTGTGATGCCAAAGGTTATGGAGCTATGTGATGACAAATGTCATGGAGCAATTTGATGACAAGGGCATGGAGCATTGTGATTAGAAGGGCAGGGAGCATTGTGATGACAGGGTCATGGAGAAATTTGATGAAAAGGGTCATGGAACATTTTGATTAGAGGGGTTATAGAATATTGTGATGTCAGGGCTCATGGAGCAGTGTGATGAAAAGGGTCATGGAGCATTTTGATGACAGGGGTTATGGAACATGGTGATGTCAGGGGTCATCGAACATTGTGATGATAAGTGCATGTAGCATTTTGATGACAGGGGTAATGGAACATTGTGATGACAGGGGTGATGGAGTATTGGGATGACTAGTGATGGAACATTGTGATATCAGTGGTGAGAGAGCATTTTGATGAGAAGTGCATGGAGCACTGTGATGACAAGTTTTATGGAGCATTGTGATGACGAGGATGTGGAGCATTGTGATGACAAGTACATGGTGCATTGTGATGACATGGGTCATGCAGCATTGTGCTGATTAGCACATGGAGCATTGTGATGACAAGAGACATGGAGAATTGTGATGAAAAGTTCATGGAGCATTGTGGTGACAAATGTCACAGAGACTTGTGATGACGAGGGCATGGACCATTTTGATGAGAAAGGTCATGAAGCATTGTGATGACAGGAGTCACGGAGCATTGTGATGACGGGTCATGGAGCATTGTGATGACAAGGGCATGGAGCATTGTGATGACAGGGGCATGGAGCATTGTGATGACAGGAGCATGGATCATTGGTCTTACATGTTTCATGGATTATTTCGATGACAGTGGGAATGGCACATTGTGATGACAAGGGCATGGCGCATTGTGATGACAAGGTCATGCAGTATTTGAAGACAGGTGTCTGGGAGCATTTTGAAGATATAAGTCATGGCCAATTGTGATGACAATGCCATGGAGCGTTGTGATGCTAAGTGTCATGGAGGTTTGTGATGATAAAGGTAATGGAGCTTTGTGATGACCAGGGCTTGGAGCCTTGTGTTGAAAAGGGTCATGGCGCACTGTGCTGACAAGGACATGGAGCATTGTGATGACAATGGTCATGGAACATTGTACTGAGAAAGGCTTGGAGCATTGTGATGACAACGGTCCCAGATCATTATCATGAAAATTTCATGGAGCACTGTGGTGACAAATGTCACAGAGCATTGTGAAGACGGGGCATGGACCATTGTGATGACAAAGGTCATGAAGCATTGTGATGACTGGAGTCATGGAGCATTGTGATGACAGGGGTCATGGAGCATTGTGATGGCAAGGGCATGGATCATTGTGATGACAAGTGTCCTGGAGCATTTTGATGACAGGGGTCCCGGATCATTGTGTTGTCTGGTGTCATGGAGTGTTGTGATGACAGTGGTCATGAAGCATTGTGATGACAGGGGTCATAGTTCATTGTGATGACAGGGGTCATGGAGCATTGTGATCAGAAGTTCATGGAGCATTGGACTGACAGTATTCATTGAGTATTGTGATGGCAGGGGTCATGGAGCATTGTGATGACAAGGTCCTGGAGCATTGTGAGGAGAAGACCATGGAGCCTTGTGATGACAAGTATCATGGAGCATTCTGATGAAAAGGGGCATGGAGCATTGTGATTACATGGGTCTTGGAGCATTGTGAAGAATAGGGCATGGATGATTGTGATGAAAGAGCATGGAGCCTTGTCATGAGAGGGTTCAAGGAGCATACTAACGACAAGTGTCAGGGAGCATTGTGATGACAAGTGTATTGAGCATTGTGATGACAAAGGTCATGGAGCATTGTGATGAGAAGACCTTGCATAATTGTGATGATGAGCGTCATTGGGAGTTGTGATGACAAGTGTTATGGAACACTGTGAACGCAAGGGTTTGTAGCATTATGATGACAGAGTTTATGGTGCATTCTGATTTCATTGTGATGACAATAGCATGAAGCATTATGATGATGGGCATGGTTCATTGTGATGACAGAGTTCATGCAGCATTTTGATGAAAAGGGCATGGAGCATTGTGATGAGAAAGCCATGGAGCTGTCTGATGACATGCGTCATGGTGCTTTGTGATGACAAGGGCATGGAGCATTGTGATTACAGGGTTCTTGGAGCATTGTGATGACAAGGGTCATGGAGCCTTGTGATGACAAGGCCGTGGAACATTGTCATGACAGGGATGTTGGAGTATTGTAATGACTAGTGACGGAACATTTTGATATCTGTGGTGAAAGAGCATTTTAATGAGAAGTGCATAGAGCTTTGTGATGACAAGGTTTATGGAGCATAGGGATGAAAATGATGTGGAACATTGTGATGACAAGCGCATGGCATATTGTGATGACAGGGGTCATGGAGCATTGTGCTGACAAGCGAATGGAGCATTGTGATGACAAGGGTCATGGAGCACTCTGCTGACCAAGGCATGGAGCATTGTGATGACAAGGGTCACAGAGCATTGTGATGATAAGTTCATGGAGCATTATGGTGACAAAGTTCACAGAGCCCTGTGATTACGAGGGCATGGACCATTGTGATGACAAAGGTCAAGTATCAGTGTGATGACTGGAGTCACGGAGCATTGTGATGACATGGGCATGGAGCATTGTGATGACAAGGGCATGGAGAATTTTTATGACCAGGTCATGGATTATTGTGAAGACAGGTATCTGGGAGCATTATCATGACATATGTCCTGGTGCATTGTGATGACAATGTCATGGAGCATTGTGAAGCAAAGTGTCATGGAGGATTGTTATGACAAAGGTAATGGAGCATTGTGATGACAAGGGCTTGGAGCACTGTGGTGACAAGGGTCATTGAGAATTTTGATGACAAGGTCGTGAAGCATTGTTTTGACAAGCACATGGAGCTTGCTATGACAGGGGTCATGGAGCATTGCGATGACAAGTGCATGGAGCATTGTGATTAAAGGGGTCTTTGAGCATTGTGATGACAATGGCATGGAGCACTGTGATGCCAAGGGTTATGGAGCTATGTGATGACAAATGTCATGGAGCATTTTGATGACAAGGACATGGTGCATTGTGATGACAAGGGCATGGAGCATTTTGATGACAAGGTCATGCAGTATTTGAAGACAGGTGTCTGGGAGCATTTTGAAGACATAAGTCATGGCCCATTGTGATGACAATGCCATGGAGTGTTGTGATGCCAAGTGTCATGGAGGTTTGTGATGACAAAGGTAATGGAGCTTTGTGATGATAAGGGTTTGGAGCCTTGTGATGACAAGGTTCATAGCGCACTGTGCTGACAATGGCATGGAGCATTGTGATGACAATGGTCATGGAGCACTGTACTGAGAAAGGCTTGGAGCATTGTGATGACAACGGTCACAGACCATTATGATGAAAATTTCATGGAGCATTGTGGTGACAAATATCACAGAGCCTTGTGAAAACGAGGGCATGGACCATTGTGATTACAAAGGTCATGAAGCATTGTGATGACTGGAGTCATGGAGCATTGTGTTGACAGGGCTCATGGAGCATTGTGATGGCAAGGGCATGGATCATTGTGATGACAAGTGTCATGGAACATTTTGATGACAAGTGTCCCAGATCATTGTGTTGTCTGGTGTCATGGAGCGTTGTGATGACAGGGGTCATGGAGCATTGTGATGATAGGGGTCATGGAGCATTGTGATCAGAAGTTCATAGAGCATTGGACTGACAGTATTCATTGAGTATTGTGATGGCATGGGTCATGGAGCATTGTGATGACAATGGAATGGAGCATTGTGATGACAAGGTCCTGGAGCATTGTGAGGAGAAGACCATGGAGCCTTGTGATGACAAGTATCATGGAGCATTCTGATGAAAAGGGGCATGGAGCATTGTGATTACATGGGTCTTGGAGCATTGTGAAGAATAGGGCATGGATGATTGTGATGAAAGAGCATGGAGCCTTGTCATGAGAGGGTTCAAGGAGCATACTAACGACAAGTGTCAGGGAGCATTGTGATGACAAGTGTATTGAGCATTGTGATGACAAAGGTCATGGAGCATTGTGATGAGAAGACCATTGATAATTGTGATGATAAGCGTCATGGGGAGTTGTGATGACAAGTGTTATGGAACATTGTGAACACAATGGTTTGGAGCATTGTGATGACAGAGGTTATGGTGCATTTTGATTTCATTGTGATGACAATAGCATGAAGCATTATGATGATGGGCATGGTTCATTGTGATGACAGAGTTCATGGAGCATTGTGATGAGAAGGCCATGGAGCTCTCTGATGACATGCGTCATGGTGCTTTGTAATGACAAGAGCATGGAGCAGTGTGATTACAGGGGTCTTGGAGCATTGTGATGACAAGGGTCATGGAGCATTCTGATGACAAGCTTGTGGAGTATTGTGATGACAATGGCATGGAGCATTGTGATGAAAAGGGCATGGAGCATTGTGATGAAAAAGGCATAGAGCCTTTCCATGACAGGGTTCGAGAAGCATTCTGACGACAAGTGTCCGGGAGCATTGTGATGACAAGAGTATTGAGCATTGTGATGACAAAGGTCATGGAGCACTGTGATGACAAGGGCATGGAGTATTGTGATGACAGGCATCATGGAGCGTTGTGATGACAAGTGTTATGGAACAATGTGATCACAAGGGTTTGGAGCACTGTGATGACAGTGGTCATGGATCATTTTGATATGAAGGAGCGTTGAGCATTGTGATGACAGGGGTCATGGAGCATTGTAATGAGAAGATCATGGAGCATTGAGCTGAAAATGTTCATGGAGTATTCTGATGAAATGGGTCATGGAGCATTGTTATGACAAGGTCCTGGAGCACTCTGATGAGAAGACCATGGAGCCTTGTGATGAGAAGTCTCATGGAGCATTCTGATGAAAAGGGGCATGGAGCATTGTGATTACAGGCGTCTTGGAGCATTGTGATGAAAAAGGCATGGATCATTGTAATGAAAAAGGCATGGAGCCTTGTCATGACTGTGTTCAAGGAGCATACTGATGGCAAGAGTCTGGGAGCATTGTGATGACAAGTGTATTGAGCATTGTGATGACAAAGGTCATGGAACATTGTGATGAGAAGACCATGGATAATTGTGAAGACAAGCGTCATGGGGCGTTGTGATGACAAGTGTTATGGAACATTGTGATCACAAGGGTTTGGAGCATTGTGATGACAGAGGTCATGGAGCATTTTGATTTCATTGTGATGACAATAGCATGAAGCATTATGATGATTGGCATGGTACATTTTGATGACAGTGTTCATGGAGAATTGAGATGAAAAGGGGTATGGAGCATTGTGATTACAGGTGTCTTGGAGCATTGTGATGGCAAGGGCATGGAGCATTGTGAATGAGAAGGCCATGGAGCATTCTGATGACATGCGTCATGGAGCTTTGTCATGACAAGGGCATGGAGAATTTGTCTGAAAATTTTCATGGATTATTGTGATGAGAGTGGGCATGGAGCATTGTGATGAAAAGGACACGGAACACTGTGATACATGGGTCATGGAGGATTGTAATGACAAGATCATGGAGCATTGTGATGAGAAGGGCTTCGAGCATTGTGATGACAAGCGTCATGGAGCTTTGTGATGACAAGGGCATGTAGCAATGTGATGAGAGGCTTCATGAAGCATTGTATGACAATGGCATGGAGCATTGTGATGCCAAGGGTCATGGAGCTTTGTGATGACAAAGGTCATGGAGCATTTTGATGACAAGGGAGTGGTGCATTGTGATGATAACGGCCTGTAGCATTGTGATGATAGGGGTCATGGAACATTGTGATGACAGGGGTGAAGGAGTATGGTGATGACTAGTGATGGAACATTGTGATATCAGTGGTGAGAGAGCATTTTCATGAGAAGTGCATGGAGCATTGTGATTCCAATGGTCACAGAGCATTGTGATGAAATATTCATGGAGCATTGTGGTGACAAAGGTCACAGAGACTTGTGATGATGAGGGCATGGACCATTCTGATGACAAAGTCTTGAAAAATTGTGATGACTGGAGACACGGAGCATTGTGATGACAGGTGTCATGGAGCATTGTGATGACAAGTCCATGGATCATTGTGATGACAGAGGCATGGAGCAGCGGTCTGAAATATTTCATGGATTATTGTGATGACAGTGGGCATTGCACATTGTGATGACAAGGGCATGGAGCACTGTGAAGAAAAGGTTATGGATTATTGTGAAGTCAGTTGTCAGGGAGCATTGTGATGACCTATGTCATGGTGCATTGTGATGACAATGGCATGGAGCATTGTGATGACAAGTGTCATGGATGATTGTGATGACAAATGTAATGGAGCATTTTGATGACAATGGCCATGGATCATTTTGATGGAAAGGGCATGGAGCATTGTGATGACAAGGGCTTTTGAGAATTTTGATGACAAGTTCGTGAAGCACTGTGATGAAAAGCACATGGAGCTTGCTATGACAGGGGTCATGAAGCATTGCGATGACAAGTTCATGGAGAATGTGATTACAAGAGCATGTAACATTGTGATTTGAAGTGTCATGGAGCATTGTGATGGCAAGACGGTGGAGCATTGTGATGAGAAGTCCATGGATAATTGTGATGACGAGCGTCATGGAGAACTGTAATGACAAGGGGCCTGGAGTATTGTGATGACAGGGGTCATGGAGAATTGTGATGACAAGTGTCATGGAGCATTCTGATGACAAGCTTGTGGAGTATTGTGATGACAATGGCGTGGAGCATTGTGATGACAATGGCATGGAGCATTGTGATGAAAAAGGCATACAGCCTCTTCATGACAGGGTTCGAGAAGCATTCTGACGACAAGTGTCAGGGAGCATTGTGATGACAAGTGTATTGAGCATTGTGATGACAAAGGTCATGGAGCATTGTGATGACAAGGGCATGGAGTATTGTGATGACAGGCATCATGGAGTGTTGTGATGACAAGTGTTATGGAACAATGTGATCACAAGGGTTTGGAGCACTGTGAAAACAGAGGTCATGTATCATTTTGATATCAAGGAGCATGGAGCATTGTGATGACAAGGGTCATGGAGCATTGTGATCAGAAGATCATGGAGCATTGAGCTGAAAATATTCATGGAGTATTCTGATGAAATGGGTCATGGAGCATTGTGATGACAAGGTCCTGGAGCATTGTGATGAGAAGACCATGGAGCCTTGTGATGAGAAGTCTCATGGAGCATTCTGATGAAAAGGGGCATGGAGCATTGTGATTACAGGGGTCTTGGAGCATTGTGATGAAAAGGGCATGGAGCATTGTGGTGAAAAGGGCATGGAGCATTGTGGTGACAAGGGCTTTTGAGAATTTTGATGACAAGTTCGTGAAGCACTGTGATGAAAAGCACATGGAGCTTGCTATGACAGGTGTCATGGAGCATTGTGATGACATGGACGTAGAGAAATATGATGACAAGGGACATGGAGCACTGTGATGACCAGGGCATTGAGCATTGTGATCGCAAGACCGTGGAGCATTGTGATGAGAAGGTCATGGATAATTGGGATGACAAGCGTCATGGAGCACTGTAATGACAAGGGAAATGGAGCATTTTGATGACAGGTGTCCTGGTTCATTGTGATGACAGGGGTCATGGAGCATTCTGATGACAAGCTTGCGGAGTATTGTGATGACACTGTCATGGAGCATTGTGATGAAAAGGGCATGGAGCATTGTTATGAAAAAGCAATGGAGCCTTTTCATTACAGGGTTCAAGGAGCATTCTGACGATAAGTGTCAGGGAGCATTGTGTTGACACGTTTATTTAGCATTGTGATGACAAAGTTCATGCAGCATTGTAATGACAGGCATCATGGAGCATTGTGATGACAAGTGTTATGGAACATTGTGATCACAAGGGTTTGTAGCATTGTGATGACAGAGGTCATGGATCATTTTGATTTCAAGGAGCATGGAGCATTGTAATGACAAGGGCATGAAGAAATGTGAACACAAGGTTCACCGAGGATTTTGATGACAATGGGAATGGAGTATTGTGATGACAAGCGCAAGGAGCATTGTGATGACAATGTCATGAAGCATTTTGTTCACAAAGGCATGGAGCATTTTGATGACAAGTGTCATGGAGCATTGTGATTACAGGGTTCATGGAGCATTGGGATGGCAAGGGCATGGATCATCGTGATGACAAGTGTCATGGAGCATTTTGATGACAAGAGTCCCGGATCATTGTGTTGTCAGGGGTCATGGAGCATTGTGATGACAGTGGTAATGGAGCATTGTGATGACAGGGTTCATGGAGCATTGTTATGAGAAGGTCACAGAGCATTGGGCTAAAAATGTTCATGAAGTATTGTGAAGGCGGGGGTCACGGAGCATTGTGATGACAAGGGAATGGAGCATTGTGGTAAGTAGGTACTGAAGCATTGTGATGAGAAAACTTTGAAGCCTTGTATTGACGAGTCTCATGGAGCATTCTGATGAAAAGGGGCATGGAGAATTGTGATTACATGGGTCTTGGAACATTGTGAAGAAAAGGGCATGGATCATTGTGATGAAAAAGGCATGGAGCCTTGTCATGACAGGGATCAAGGAGCATAATGATGACTAGTGTCAGGGAGCATTGTGATGACAAAGGTCATGGAGCATTGTGATGAGAAGACCATGGACAATTGTGATGACGAGCATCATGGGTCGTTTTGATGACAAGTTTTATGAAACATTGTGATCTCAAGGGTTTGGAACATTGTGATGACATAGGTCATGGAGCATTTTGATTTCATTGTAATGAAAATAGCATGAAACATTATGATGATGGGCATTGTTCATTGTGATGACAGGGTTCATGGAGCACGGAGATGAAAAGGGGCATGGAGCATTGTGATTACAGGGGTCTTGGAGCATTGTGATGAGAAGGTCATGGAGCATTGGGCTGAAAATGTTCATGGAGCATTGTGATTACAGGGGTCATGGAGCACTATGATGACAAGGGTCATGGAGCATTGTGATGACAAGCGTCAAGGAACATTCTGATTAAAGGTGTCATGGAGCATTGGGATGACAAGGGCATGGATCATTGTGATGACAAGTGTCATGGAGATTTTTGATGACAAGATTCCCGGATCATTGTGTTGTGAGGGGTCATGGAGCGCGGGGATGACAGTGGTCATGGAGCATTGTGATGACAGTGGTCATGGTGCATTGTGGTGAGAAGGTCATGGATCATTGGGCTGAAAATATTCATGGAGTATTGTGATGACAGGGGTCATGGAGCATTGTGATGACAAGGGAATGGAGCATTGTGATGACAAGGTCCTGGAGAATTGTGTTGAGAAGACCATGGAGTCTTGTGATGACATGTCTCATGGAGCATTCTGATGAAAAGCAGCATGGAGCATTGTAATTACAGGGTTCTTGGAGCATTGAGATGACAAGGGCATGGAGCATGGTGATGAGAAGGCCATGGAGCATTCTGATGACATGCGTCATGGAGCTTTGTGAAGACAAGCACATGGAGCATTGTGATTACCGGGGTCTTGGAGCATTGTGATGAAAAGGGCATGGATCATTGTGATGAAAAATGCATGGAGCCTTGTCATGACAGGGTTCAAGGAGCACACTGAGGAAAAGTGTCAGGGAGCATTGAGATGACAAGTGTATTGAGCATTGTGATGACAAAGATCATGGAGCATTGTGATGAGAAGGCCATGGATAATTGTGTTGACGAGTGTAATGGGGCGTTGTGATGCCAAGTGTTATGGAAAATTGTGATCACAAGGGTTTGGGGCATTTTGGTGTCAGAGGTCATGGAACATTTTGATTTCATTGTGATGATAATAGCATGAAGCATTATGATGATGGGCATGGTGCATTGTGATGACAGTGTTCATGCAGCATTGAGATGAAAAGTGGCATGGAACATTGTGATGACAAATGTCACGAAGCATTGTGATGACTGGAGTCACGGAGCATTGTGATGACAGGGGTCATGGAGCATTGTGATGACAAGGGCATGGAGCATTGGGATGAAAGGGGCATGGAGCATTTGTCTGACATGTTTCATGGATTATTGTGATGACAGAGGGCATGGCACATTGTGATAACTAGAACATAGAGCATTGTGATGACAAGGTCATTGATTATTGTGAAGAAATGTGTCAGGGAGTACTGTGGTGACATATGTCACGGTGAATTGTGATGACAATGGCTTTGAGCATTGTGATGCCAAGTCTCATGGAGAAATGTGATGACAAATGTAATGGAGCATTGTGATGACAAGGGCTTGGAGCATTGTGATGACAAGGGTCATGGAGCATTGTGATGACAAAAGTCCCGGATCATTGTGTTGTCAGGGTTCATGGAGCATTGTGATGACATGGGTCATGGAGCATTGTGATGACAGGGTTCATGGGGCATGGTGATGAGAAGGTCATTGAGCATTGGGCTGAAAATGTACATGGAGTATTGTGGTGACAGGGGTCATGGGGCATTTTGATGACAAGGGAATGGAGCATTTTGATGAAAATATCATGGAGCATGGTGATGAGAAGGCCATGGAGCATTCTGAAGACATTCGTCATGAAGCTGTGTGATGACAACGGCATGGAGCACTGTGATTACAGGGGTCTTGGAGCATTGTGAGGAAAAGGGCATGGATCATTGTGATGAAAAATGCATGGAGCCTTGTCATGTCAGGGTTCAAGGAGCATACTGACGACAAGTGTCAGGGAGCATTTTGATGACAAGTGTATTGAGCATTGTGATGACAAGTGTATTGAGCTTTGTGATGACAAGCTCATGGAGTATTGAGAAGGCAGGTGTCAGGGAGCATTGTGATGACATATGTCATGTTCCATTGCGATGACAATGGCATGGGGCACTGTGATGACAAGTGTCATGGAGGATTGTGATGACAAAGATAATGGGCATTGTGATTAGTGCTTGGAACATTATGATGACAAGGGACATTGAGAATTTTGATGAGGAGGTCGTGAAGCATTGTGATGACAAGGTCCTGGAGCATTGTGATGAGAAGACCATGGAGCCTTGTGATGACAAGTCTCATGGAGCACACTGATGACAAGGGGCATTGAACATTGTGATTACAGGGGTCTTGGAGCATTGTGATGACAAGGGTCAATGAGCCTTGTGATGACAAGGCCGTGGAACATTGTCATGACAGGGGTGAGGGAGTATTGTAATGACTAATGATGGAACATTTTGATATCAGTGGTGAAAGAGCATTTTGATGAGAAGTGCATGGAGCTTTGTGATGACAATGTTTACGGAGCATTGTGATGATAAGCTTGTGGAACATTGTGATGACGAGCTCATGGCACATTGTGATGACATGGGTCATGGAGCATTGTTCTGACAAGCGCATGGCACATTGTGATGACATGGGTCAAGGAGCATTGTTCTAACAAGCGCATGGAGCATTGTGATGTCAAGGGTCATGGAGCATTCTGCTGACAAAGGCATGGAGCATTGTTATGACAAGGGTCACAGAGCATTGTGATGAAAAGTTCATGGAGCATTATGGTGACAAATTTCAAAGAGCACTGTGATGAGGAGGGCATGGACCATTGTGATGACAAAGGTCATGAAGCAATGTGATGACTGGAGTCACGGAGCACTGTGATGACAAAGGCATGGAGCATTTTGATGATAGGGGCATGGAGCATTGGTCTGACAAGTTTCATGGATTATTGTGATGATAGTGGGCATGGCACATTGTGATGACAAGGACATGGAGCATTGTTATGACCAGGTCATGAGTACTGTGAAGAGATGTGGCAGGGAGCATTGTGATGACATATGTCATGGTGCATTGTGATGACAATGGCATGGAGCATTGTGAAGCCAAGTGTCATGGAGGATTGTTATGACAACGGTAATGGAGCATTGTGAGGACAAGGGCCATTGAGAATTGTGATAAAACGTTCGTGAAGCACTGTGATGAAAAGCACATGGAGCTTGCTATGACAGGGGTCATGGAGCATTGCGATGACAAGTGCATGGAGAATTGTGATGACAAGAGCATGTAACATTGTGATTTGAAGTGTCATGGAGCATTGTGATGGCAAGACCGTGGAGCACTGTGATGAGAAGACCATGGATAATTGTGATAACGAGCGTCATCGAGCATTGTGATGACAAGGGCCATTGAGAATTTTGATGCCAACGTCGTGAAGCATTTTGATGACAAGCACACGGAGCTTGCTATGACAGGGGACATGGAGCATTGCGATGAAAAGTGCATGGAGAATTGTGATGACAGGGGTCATGGAGCATTGTGATGGAAAAGGCATGGAGCTCTTCATGACAGGGTTCAAGGAGCATTCTGACGACAAGTGTCAGTGAGCATTGTGATGACAAGTGTATTGTGCATTTTGATGACAAAGTTCATGGAGCACTGTGATGACACGGGCTTGGAGTATTATGATGACAGGTATCATGGAGCGTTGCAATGACAATTGTTGTGGAACAATGTGATCACAAGGGTTTGGAGCATTGTGATGATAGAGGTCAGGGATCATTCTGATTTCAAGGAGCATGGAGCATTGTAATGAAAGGGGTCATGGAGCATTGTGATGAGAATATCATAGAGAATTGGGCTGAAAATATTCATGGAGTATTGTGATGACAGGGTTCTTGGAGCATTGTGATAACACGGGCATGGAGAATTGTGATGAGAAGGCCATAGTGCATTCTGATGACATGCGTCATGGAGGTTTGTGATGATAAGGGCAAGGAGCATTGTGATTACAGGGGTCTTGGAGCATTGTGATGAAAAGGGCATGGAGCCTTGTCATGACAGGGTTCAAGGAGCATACTGATGACAAGAGTCTGGGAGCATTGTGATGACAAGTGTATTGAGCATTGTTTTAACAAAGTTCATGGAGCATTGTGATGAGAAGACCATGGATAACTGTGATGAGGAGCGTCATGGGACATTGTGATGACAAGTGTTATGGAACATTGTGATCATAAGGGTTTGGAGCATTGTGATGACAGAGGTCATGGAGCATTTTGATTTCATTGTGATGACAAAAGCATGAAGCATTATGATGATGGGCATGGTGCATTGTGATGACAGGGTTCATGGAGCATTGAGATGAAAAGGGGAATGGAGCATTGAGATTACAGGTGTCTTGAAGCATTGTGATGACAAGGGAATGGAGCATTGTGAATGAGAAGGCCATGGAGCATTCTGATGACATGCGCCATGGAGCTTTGTGATGACAAGTTTATGGAGCATTGTGATTACAGTGTCTTGGAGCATTGTGATCACAAGGGTCATGGAGTCTTGTGATGACAAGGCCGTGGAACCTTGTGATGGCAGGTGTCATGGAGCATTGTTATGACAGGGGTAATGGACCACTGTGATGACTAGGGCATCAGCATTGGTCTGAAGAGTTTCATGGATTATTGTGATGAGAGTGGGCATGGAGCATTGTGATGATAAGGTCACGGAACAGTCTGTTACATGGGTCATGGAGGATTGTAATGACAAGGGCATGGAGCATTGGGATGCGAAGGGCATCGAGCATTGGTATCACAAGCGTCATGGAGCTTTGTGATGACAAGTGCATGGAGCAATTTTATGAGAGGGTTCATGGAGCATTGTGATGACAATTGCATGGAGCATTGTGATGCCAAAGGTTATGGAGCTATGTGATGACAAATGTCATGGAGCAATTTGATGACAAGGGCATGGAGCATTGTGATTAGAAGGGCAGGGAGCATTGTGATGACAGGGTCATGGAGAAATTTGATGAAAAGGGTCATGGAACATTTTGATTAGAGGGGTTATAGAATATTGTGATGTCAGGGCTCATGGAGCAGTGTGATGAAAAGGGTCATGGAGCATTTTGATGACAGGGGTTATGGAACATGGTGATGTCAGGGGTCATCGAACATTGTGATGATAAGTGCATGTAGCATTTTGATGACAGGGGTAATGGAACATTGTGATGACAGGGGTGATGGAGTATTGGGATGACTAGTGATGGAACATTGTGATATCAGTGGTGAGAGAGCATTTTGATGAGAAGTGCATGGAGCACTGTGATGACAAGTTTTATGGAGCATTGTGATGACGAGGATGTGGAGCATTGTGATGACAAGTACATGGTGCATTGTGATGACATGGGTCATGCAGCATTGTGCTGATTAGCACATGGAGCATTGTGATGACAAGAGACATGGAGAATTGTGATGAAAAGTTCATGGAGCATTGTGGTGACAAATGTCACAGAGACTTGTGATGACGAGGGCATGGACCATTTTGATGAGAAAGGTCATGAAGCATTGTGATGACAGGAGTCACGGAGCATTGTGATGACGGGTCATGGAGCATTGTGATGACAAGGGCATGGAGCATTGTGATGACAGGGGCATGGAGCATTGTGATGACAGGAGCATGGATCATTGGTCTTACATGTTTCATGGATTATTTCGATGACAGTGGGAATGGCACATTGTGATGACAAGGGCATGGCGCATTGTGATGACAAGGTCATGCAGTATTTGAAGACAGGTGTCTGGGAGCATTTTGAAGATATAAGTCATGGCCAATTGTGATGACAATGCCATGGAGCGTTGTGATGCTAAGTGTCATGGAGGTTTGTGATGATAAAGGTAATGGAGCTTTGTGATGACCAGGGCTTGGAGCCTTGTGTTGAAAAGGGTCATGGCGCACTGTGCTGACAAGGACATGGAGCATTGTGATGACAATGGTCATGGAACATTGTACTGAGAAAGGCTTGGAGCATTGTGATGACAACGGTCCCAGATCATTATCATGAAAATTTCATGGAGCACTGTGGTGACAAATGTCACAGAGCATTGTGAAGACGGGGCATGGACCATTGTGATGACAAAGGTCATGAAGCATTGTGATGACTGGAGTCATGGAGCATTGTGATGACAGGGGTCATGGAGCATTGTGATGGCAAGGGCATGGATCATTGTGATGACAAGTGTCCTGGAGCATTTTGATGACAGGGGTCCCGGATCATTGTGTTGTCTGGTGTCATGGAGTGTTGTGATGACAGTGGTCATGAAGCATTGTGATGACAGGGGTCATAGTTCATTGTGATGACAGGGGTCATGGAGCATTGTGATCAGAAGTTCATGGAGCATTGGACTGACAGTATTCATTGAGTATTGTGATGGCAGGGGTCATGGAGCATTGTGATGACAAGGTCCTGGAGCATTGTGAGGAGAAGACCATGGAGCCTTGTGATGACAAGTATCATGGAGCATTCTGATGAAAAGGGGCATGGAGCATTGTGATTACATGGGTCTTGGAGCATTGTGAAGAATAGGGCATGGATGATTGTGATGAAAGAGCATGGAGCCTTGTCATGAGAGGGTTCAAGGAGCATACTAACGACAAGTGTCAGGGAGCATTGTGATGACAAGTGTATTGAGCATTGTGATGACAAAGGTCATGGAGCATTGTGATGAGAAGACCTTGCATAATTGTGATGATGAGCGTCATTGGGAGTTGTGATGACAAGTGTTATGGAACACTGTGAACGCAAGGGTTTGTAGCATTATGATGACAGAGTTTATGGTGCATTCTGATTTCATTGTGATGACAATAGCATGAAGCATTATGATGATGGGCATGGTTCATTGTGATGACAGAGTTCATGCAGCATTTTGATGAAAAGGGCATGGAGCATTGTGATGAGAAAGCCATGGAGCTGTCTGATGACATGCGTCATGGTGCTTTGTGATGACAAGGGCATGGAGCATTGTGATTACAGGGTTCTTGGAGCATTGTGATGACAAGGGTCATGGAGCCTTGTGATGACAAGGCCGTGGAACATTGTCATGACAGGGATGTTGGAGTATTGTAATGACTAGTGACGGAACATTTTGATATCTGTGGTGAAAGAGCATTTTAATGAGAAGTGCATAGAGCTTTGTGATGACAAGGTTTATGGAGCATAGGGATGAAAATGATGTGGAACATTGTGATGACAAGCGCATGGCATATTGTGATGACAGGGGTCATGGAGCATTGTGCTGACAAGCGAATGGAGCATTGTGATGACAAGGGTCATGGAGCACTCTGCTGACCAAGGCATGGAGCATTGTGATGACAAGGGTCACAGAGCATTGTGATGATAAGTTCATGGAGCATTATGGTGACAAAGTTCACAGAGCCCTGTGATTACGAGGGCATGGACCATTGTGATGACAAAGGTCAAGTATCAGTGTGATGACTGGAGTCACGGAGCATTGTGATGACATGGGCATGGAGCATTGTGATGACAAGGGCATGGAGAATTTTTATGACCAGGTCATGGATTATTGTGAAGACAGGTATCTGGGAGCATTATCATGACATATGTCCTGGTGCATTGTGATGACAATGTCATGGAGCATTGTGAAGCAAAGTGTCATGGAGGATTGTTATGACAAAGGTAATGGAGCATTGTGATGACAAGGGCTTGGAGCACTGTGGTGACAAGGGTCATTGAGAATTTTGATGACAAGGTCGTGAAGCATTGTTTTGACAAGCACATGGAGCTTGCTATGACAGGGGTCATGGAGCATTGCGATGACAAGTGCATGGAGCATTGTGATTAAAGGGGTCTTTGAGCATTGTGATGACAATGGCATGGAGCACTGTGATGCCAAGGGTTATGGAGCTATGTGATGACAAATGTCATGGAGCATTTTGATGACAAGGACATGGTGCATTGTGATGACAAGGGCATGGAGCATTTTGATGACAAGGTCATGCAGTATTTGAAGACAGGTGTCTGGGAGCATTTTGAAGACATAAGTCATGGCCCATTGTGATGACAATGCCATGGAGTGTTGTGATGCCAAGTGTCATGGAGGTTTGTGATGACAAAGGTAATGGAGCTTTGTGATGATAAGGGTTTGGAGCCTTGTGATGACAAGGTTCATAGCGCACTGTGCTGACAATGGCATGGAGCATTGTGATGACAATGGTCATGGAGCACTGTACTGAGAAAGGCTTGGAGCATTGTGATGACAACGGTCACAGACCATTATGATGAAAATTTCATGGAGCATTGTGGTGACAAATATCACAGAGCCTTGTGAAAACGAGGGCATGGACCATTGTGATTACAAAGGTCATGAAGCATTGTGATGACTGGAGTCATGGAGCATTGTGTTGACAGGGCTCATGGAGCATTGTGATGGCAAGGGCATGGATCATTGTGATGACAAGTGTCATGGAACATTTTGATGACAAGTGTCCCAGATCATTGTGTTGTCTGGTGTCATGGAGCGTTGTGATGACAGGGGTCATGGAGCATTGTGATGATAGGGGTCATGGAGCATTGTGATCAGAAGTTCATAGAGCATTGGACTGACAGTATTCATTGAGTATTGTGATGGCATGGGTCATGGAGCATTGTGATGACAATGGAATGGAGCATTGTGATGACAAGGTCCTGGAGCATTGTGAGGAGAAGACCATGGAGCCTTGTGATGACAAGTATCATGGAGCATTCTGATGAAAAGGGGCATGGAGCATTGTGATTACATGGGTCTTGGAGCATTGTGAAGAATAGGGCATGGATGATTGTGATGAAAGAGCATGGAGCCTTGTCATGAGAGGGTTCAAGGAGCATACTAACGACAAGTGTCAGGGAGCATTGTGATGACAAGTGTATTGAGCATTGTGATGACAAAGGTCATGGAGCATTGTGATGAGAAGACCATTGATAATTGTGATGATAAGCGTCATGGGGAGTTGTGATGACAAGTGTTATGGAACATTGTGAACACAATGGTTTGGAGCATTGTGATGACAGAGGTTATGGTGCATTTTGATTTCATTGTGATGACAATAGCATGAAGCATTATGATGATGGGCATGGTTCATTGTGATGACAGAGTTCATGGAGCATTGTGATGAGAAGGCCATGGAGCTCTCTGATGACATGCGTCATGGTGCTTTGTAATGACAAGAGCATGGAGCAGTGTGATTACAGGGGTCTTGGAGCATTGTGATGACAAGGGTCATGGAGCATTCTGATGACAAGCTTGTGGAGTATTGTGATGACAATGGCATGGAGCATTGTGATGAAAAGGGCATGGAGCATTGTGATGAAAAAGGCATAGAGCCTTTCCATGACAGGGTTCGAGAAGCATTCTGACGACAAGTGTCCGGGAGCATTGTGATGACAAGAGTATTGAGCATTGTGATGACAAAGGTCATGGAGCACTGTGATGACAAGGGCATGGAGTATTGTGATGACAGGCATCATGGAGCGTTGTGATGACAAGTGTTATGGAACAATGTGATCACAAGGGTTTGGAGCACTGTGATGACAGTGGTCATGGATCATTTTGATATGAAGGAGCGTTGAGCATTGTGATGACAGGGGTCATGGAGCATTGTAATGAGAAGATCATGGAGCATTGAGCTGAAAATGTTCATGGAGTATTCTGATGAAATGGGTCATGGAGCATTGTTATGACAAGGTCCTGGAGCACTCTGATGAGAAGACCATGGAGCCTTGTGATGAGAAGTCTCATGGAGCATTCTGATGAAAAGGGGCATGGAGCATTGTGATTACAGGCGTCTTGGAGCATTGTGATGAAAAAGGCATGGATCATTGTAATGAAAAAGGCATGGAGCCTTGTCATGACTGTGTTCAAGGAGCATACTGATGGCAAGAGTCTGGGAGCATTGTGATGACAAGTGTATTGAGCATTGTGATGACAAAGGTCATGGAACATTGTGATGAGAAGACCATGGATAATTGTGAAGACAAGCGTCATGGGGCGTTGTGATGACAAGTGTTATGGAACATTGTGATCACAAGGGTTTGGAGCATTGTGATGACAGAGGTCATGGAGCATTTTGATTTCATTGTGATGACAATAGCATGAAGCATTATGATGATTGGCATGGTACATTTTGATGACAGTGTTCATGGAGAATTGAGATGAAAAGGGGTATGGAGCATTGTGATTACAGGTGTCTTGGAGCATTGTGATGGCAAGGGCATGGAGCATTGTGAATGAGAAGGCCATGGAGCATTCTGATGACATGCGTCATGGAGCTTTGTCATGACAAGGGCATGGAGAATTTGTCTGAAAATTTTCATGGATTATTGTGATGAGAGTGGGCATGGAGCATTGTGATGAAAAGGACACGGAACACTGTGATACATGGGTCATGGAGGATTGTAATGACAAGATCATGGAGCATTGTGATGAGAAGGGCTTCGAGCATTGTGATGACAAGCGTCATGGAGCTTTGTGATGACAAGGGCATGTAGCAATGTGATGAGAGGCTTCATGAAGCATTGTATGACAATGGCATGGAGCATTGTGATGCCAAGGGTCATGGAGCTTTGTGATGACAAAGGTCATGGAGCATTTTGATGACAAGGGAGTGGTGCATTGTGATGATAACGGCCTGTAGCATTGTGATGATAGGGGTCATGGAACATTGTGATGACAGGGGTGAAGGAGTATGGTGATGACTAGTGATGGAACATTGTGATATCAGTGGTGAGAGAGCATTTTCATGAGAAGTGCATGGAGCATTGTGATTCCAATGGTCACAGAGCATTGTGATGAAATATTCATGGAGCATTGTGGTGACAAAGGTCACAGAGACTTGTGATGATGAGGGCATGGACCATTCTGATGACAAAGTCTTGAAAAATTGTGATGACTGGAGACACGGAGCATTGTGATGACAGGTGTCATGGAGCATTGTGATGACAAGTCCATGGATCATTGTGATGACAGAGGCATGGAGCAGCGGTCTGAAATATTTCATGGATTATTGTGATGACAGTGGGCATTGCACATTGTGATGACAAGGGCATGGAGCACTGTGAAGAAAAGGTTATGGATTATTGTGAAGTCAGTTGTCAGGGAGCATTGTGATGACCTATGTCATGGTGCATTGTGATGACAATGGCATGGAGCATTGTGATGACAAGTGTCATGGATGATTGTGATGACAAATGTAATGGAGCATTTTGATGACAATGGCCATGGATCATTTTGATGGAAAGGGCATGGAGCATTGTGATGACAAGGGCTTTTGAGAATTTTGATGACAAGTTCGTGAAGCACTGTGATGAAAAGCACATGGAGCTTGCTATGACAGGGGTCATGAAGCATTGCGATGACAAGTTCATGGAGAATGTGATTACAAGAGCATGTAACATTGTGATTTGAAGTGTCATGGAGCATTGTGATGGCAAGACGGTGGAGCATTGTGATGAGAAGTCCATGGATAATTGTGATGACGAGCGTCATGGAGAACTGTAATGACAAGGGGCCTGGAGTATTGTGATGACAGGGGTCATGGAGAATTGTGATGACAAGTGTCATGGAGCATTCTGATGACAAGCTTGTGGAGTATTGTGATGACAATGGCGTGGAGCATTGTGATGACAATGGCATGGAGCATTGTGATGAAAAAGGCATACAGCCTCTTCATGACAGGGTTCGAGAAGCATTCTGACGACAAGTGTCAGGGAGCATTGTGATGACAAGTGTATTGAGCATTGTGATGACAAAGGTCATGGAGCATTGTGATGACAAGGGCATGGAGTATTGTGATGACAGGCATCATGGAGTGTTGTGATGACAAGTGTTATGGAACAATGTGATCACAAGGGTTTGGAGCACTGTGAAAACAGAGGTCATGTATCATTTTGATATCAAGGAGCATGGAGCATTGTGATGACAAGGGTCATGGAGCATTGTGATCAGAAGATCATGGAGCATTGAGCTGAAAATATTCATGGAGTATTCTGATGAAATGGGTCATGGAGCATTGTGATGACAAGGTCCTGGAGCATTGTGATGAGAAGACCATGGAGCCTTGTGATGAGAAGTCTCATGGAGCATTCTGATGAAAAGGGGCATGGAGCATTGTGATTACAGGGGTCTTGGAGCATTGTGATGAAAAGGGCATGGAGCATTGTGGTGAAAAGGGCATGGAGCATTGTGGTGACAAGGGCTTTTGAGAATTTTGATGACAAGTTCGTGAAGCACTGTGATGAAAAGCACATGGAGCTTGCTATGACAGGTGTCATGGAGCATTGTGATGACATGGACGTAGAGAAATATGATGACAAGGGACATGGAGCACTGTGATGACCAGGGCATTGAGCATTGTGATCGCAAGACCGTGGAGCATTGTGATGAGAAGGTCATGGATAATTGGGATGACAAGCGTCATGGAGCACTGTAATGACAAGGGAAATGGAGCATTTTGATGACAGGTGTCCTGGTTCATTGTGATGACAGGGGTCATGGAGCATTCTGATGACAAGCTTGCGGAGTATTGTGATGACACTGTCATGGAGCATTGTGATGAAAAGGGCATGGAGCATTGTTATGAAAAAGCAATGGAGCCTTTTCATTACAGGGTTCAAGGAGCATTCTGACGATAAGTGTCAGGGAGCATTGTGTTGACACGTTTATTTAGCATTGTGATGACAAAGTTCATGCAGCATTGTAATGACAGGCATCATGGAGCATTGTGATGACAAGTGTTATGGAACATTGTGATCACAAGGGTTTGTAGCATTGTGATGACAGAGGTCATGGATCATTTTGATTTCAAGGAGCATGGAGCATTGTAATGACAAGGGCATGAAGAAATGTGAACACAAGGTTCACCGAGGATTTTGATGACAATGGGAATGGAGTATTGTGATGACAAGCGCAAGGAGCATTGTGATGACAATGTCATGAAGCATTTTGTTCACAAAGGCATGGAGCATTTTGATGACAAGTGTCATGGAGCATTGTGATTACAGGGTTCATGGAGCATTGGGATGGCAAGGGCATGGATCATCGTGATGACAAGTGTCATGGAGCATTTTGATGACAAGAGTCCCGGATCATTGTGTTGTCAGGGGTCATGGAGCATTGTGATGACAGTGGTAATGGAGCATTGTGATGACAGGGTTCATGGAGCATTGTTATGAGAAGGTCACAGAGCATTGGGCTAAAAATGTTCATGAAGTATTGTGAAGGCGGGGGTCACGGAGCATTGTGATGACAAGGGAATGGAGCATTGTGGTAAGTAGGTACTGAAGCATTGTGATGAGAAAACTTTGAAGCCTTGTATTGACGAGTCTCATGGAGCATTCTGATGAAAAGGGGCATGGAGAATTGTGATTACATGGGTCTTGGAACATTGTGAAGAAAAGGGCATGGATCATTGTGATGAAAAAGGCATGGAGCCTTGTCATGACAGGGATCAAGGAGCATAATGATGACTAGTGTCAGGGAGCATTGTGATGACAAAGGTCATGGAGCATTGTGATGAGAAGACCATGGACAATTGTGATGACGAGCATCATGGGTCGTTTTGATGACAAGTTTTATGAAACATTGTGATCTCAAGGGTTTGGAACATTGTGATGACATAGGTCATGGAGCATTTTGATTTCATTGTAATGAAAATAGCATGAAACATTATGATGATGGGCATTGTTCATTGTGATGACAGGGTTCATGGAGCACGGAGATGAAAAGGGGCATGGAGCATTGTGATTACAGGGGTCTTGGAGCATTGTGATGAGAAGGTCATGGAGCATTGGGCTGAAAATGTTCATGGAGCATTGTGATTACAGGGGTCATGGAGCACTATGATGACAAGGGTCATGGAGCATTGTGATGACAAGCGTCAAGGAACATTCTGATTAAAGGTGTCATGGAGCATTGGGATGACAAGGGCATGGATCATTGTGATGACAAGTGTCATGGAGATTTTTGATGACAAGATTCCCGGATCATTGTGTTGTGAGGGGTCATGGAGCGCGGGGATGACAGTGGTCATGGAGCATTGTGATGACAGTGGTCATGGTGCATTGTGGTGAGAAGGTCATGGATCATTGGGCTGAAAATATTCATGGAGTATTGTGATGACAGGGGTCATGGAGCATTGTGATGACAAGGGAATGGAGCATTGTGATGACAAGGTCCTGGAGAATTGTGTTGAGAAGACCATGGAGTCTTGTGATGACATGTCTCATGGAGCATTCTGATGAAAAGCAGCATGGAGCATTGTAATTACAGGGTTCTTGGAGCATTGAGATGACAAGGGCATGGAGCATGGTGATGAGAAGGCCATGGAGCATTCTGATGACATGCGTCATGGAGCTTTGTGAAGACAAGCACATGGAGCATTGTGATTACCGGGGTCTTGGAGCATTGTGATGAAAAGGGCATGGATCATTGTGATGAAAAATGCATGGAGCCTTGTCATGACAGGGTTCAAGGAGCACACTGAGGAAAAGTGTCAGGGAGCATTGAGATGACAAGTGTATTGAGCATTGTGATGACAAAGATCATGGAGCATTGTGATGAGAAGGCCATGGATAATTGTGTTGACGAGTGTAATGGGGCGTTGTGATGCCAAGTGTTATGGAAAATTGTGATCACAAGGGTTTGGGGCATTTTGGTGTCAGAGGTCATGGAACATTTTGATTTCATTGTGATGATAATAGCATGAAGCATTATGATGATGGGCATGGTGCATTGTGATGACAGTGTTCATGCAGCATTGAGATGAAAAGTGGCATGGAACATTGTGATGACAAATGTCACGAAGCATTGTGATGACTGGAGTCACGGAGCATTGTGATGACAGGGGTCATGGAGCATTGTGATGACAAGGGCATGGAGCATTGGGATGAAAGGGGCATGGAGCATTTGTCTGACATGTTTCATGGATTATTGTGATGACAGAGGGCATGGCACATTGTGATAACTAGAACATAGAGCATTGTGATGACAAGGTCATTGATTATTGTGAAGAAATGTGTCAGGGAGTACTGTGGTGACATATGTCACGGTGAATTGTGATGACAATGGCTTTGAGCATTGTGATGCCAAGTCTCATGGAGAAATGTGATGACAAATGTAATGGAGCATTGTGATGACAAGGGCTTGGAGCATTGTGATGACAAGGGTCATGGAGCATTGTGATGACAAAAGTCCCGGATCATTGTGTTGTCAGGGTTCATGGAGCATTGTGATGACATGGGTCATGGAGCATTGTGATGACAGGGTTCATGGGGCATGGTGATGAGAAGGTCATTGAGCATTGGGCTGAAAATGTACATGGAGTATTGTGGTGACAGGGGTCATGGGGCATTTTGATGACAAGGGAATGGAGCATTTTGATGAAAATATCATGGAGCATGGTGATGAGAAGGCCATGGAGCATTCTGAAGACATTCGTCATGAAGCTGTGTGATGACAACGGCATGGAGCACTGTGATTACAGGGGTCTTGGAGCATTGTGAGGAAAAGGGCATGGATCATTGTGATGAAAAATGCATGGAGCCTTGTCATGTCAGGGTTCAAGGAGCATACTGACGACAAGTGTCAGGGAGCATTTTGATGACAAGTGTATTGAGCATTGTGATGACAAGTGTATTGAGCTTTGTGATGACAAGCTCATGGAGTATTGAGAAGGCAGGTGTCAGGGAGCATTGTGATGACATATGTCATGTTCCATTGCGATGACAATGGCATGGGGCACTGTGATGACAAGTGTCATGGAGGATTGTGATGACAAAGATAATGGGCATTGTGATTAGTGCTTGGAACATTATGATGACAAGGGACATTGAGAATTTTGATGAGGAGGTCGTGAAGCATTGTGATGACAAGGTCCTGGAGCATTGTGATGAGAAGACCATGGAGCCTTGTGATGACAAGTCTCATGGAGCACACTGATGACAAGGGGCATTGAACATTGTGATTACAGGGGTCTTGGAGCATTGTGATGACAAGGGTCAATGAGCCTTGTGATGACAAGGCCGTGGAACATTGTCATGACAGGGGTGAGGGAGTATTGTAATGACTAATGATGGAACATTTTGATATCAGTGGTGAAAGAGCATTTTGATGAGAAGTGCATGGAGCTTTGTGATGACAATGTTTACGGAGCATTGTGATGATAAGCTTGTGGAACATTGTGATGACGAGCTCATGGCACATTGTGATGACATGGGTCATGGAGCATTGTTCTGACAAGCGCATGGCACATTGTGATGACATGGGTCAAGGAGCATTGTTCTAACAAGCGCATGGAGCATTGTGATGTCAAGGGTCATGGAGCATTCTGCTGACAAAGGCATGGAGCATTGTTATGACAAGGGTCACAGAGCATTGTGATGAAAAGTTCATGGAGCATTATGGTGACAAATTTCAAAGAGCACTGTGATGAGGAGGGCATGGACCATTGTGATGACAAAGGTCATGAAGCAATGTGATGACTGGAGTCACGGAGCACTGTGATGACAAAGGCATGGAGCATTTTGATGATAGGGGCATGGAGCATTGGTCTGACAAGTTTCATGGATTATTGTGATGATAGTGGGCATGGCACATTGTGATGACAAGGACATGGAGCATTGTTATGACCAGGTCATGAGTACTGTGAAGAGATGTGGCAGGGAGCATTGTGATGACATATGTCATGGTGCATTGTGATGACAATGGCATGGAGCATTGTGAAGCCAAGTGTCATGGAGGATTGTTATGACAACGGTAATGGAGCATTGTGAGGACAAGGGCCATTGAGAATTGTGATAAAACGTTCGTGAAGCACTGTGATGAAAAGCACATGGAGCTTGCTATGACAGGGGTCATGGAGCATTGTGATGACAAGTGCATGGAGAATTGTGATGACAAGAGCATGTAACATTGTGATTTGAAGTGTCATGGAGCATTGTGATGGCAAGACCGTGGAGCACTGTGATGAGAAGACCATGGATAATTGTGATAACGAGCGTCATCGAGCATTGTGATGACAAGGGCCATTGAGAATTTTGATGCCAACGTCGTGAAGCATTTTGATGACAAGCACACGGAGCTTGCTATGACAGGGGACATGGAGCATTGCGATGAAAAGTGCATGGAGAATTGTGATGACAGGGGTCATGGAGCATTGTGATGGAAAAGGCATGGAGCTCTTCATGACAGGGTTCAAGGAGCATTCTGACGACAAGTGTCAGTGAGCATTGTGATGACAAGTGTATTGTGCATTTTGATGACAAAGTTCATGGAGCACTGTGATGACACGGGCTTGGAGTATTATGATGACAGGTATCATGGAGCGTTGCAATGACAATTGTTGTGGAACAATGTGATCACAAGGGTTTGGAGCATTGTGATGATAGAGGTCAGGGATCATTCTGATTTCAAGGAGCATGGAGCATTGTAATGAAAGGGGTCATGGAGCATTGTGATGAGAATATCATAGAGAATTGGGCTGAAAATATTCATGGAGTATTGTGATGACAGGGTTCTTGGAACATTGTGATAACACGGGCATGGAGAATTGTGATGAGAAGGCCATAGTGCATTCTGATGACATGCGTCATGGAGGTTTGTGATGATAAGGGCAAGGAGCATTGTGATTACAGGGGTCTTGGAGCATTGTGATGAAAAGGGCATGGAGCCTTGTCATGACAGGGTTCAAGGAGCATACTGATGACAAGAGTCTGGGAGCATTGTGATGACAAGTGTATTGAGCATTGTTTTAACAAAGTTCATGGAGCATTGTGATGAGAAGACCATGGATAACTGTGATGAGGAGCGTCATGGGACATTGTGATGACAAGTGTTATGGAACATTGTGATCATAAGGGTTTGGAGCATTGTGATGACAGAGGTCATGTAGCATTTTGATTTCATTGTGATGACAAAAGCATGAAGCATTATGATGATGGGCATGGTGCATTGTGATGACAGGGTTCATGGAGCATTGAGATGAAAAGGGGAATGGAGCATTGAGATTACAGGTGTCTTGAAGCATTGTGATGACAAGGGAATGGAGCATTGTGAATGAGAAGGCCATGGAGCATTCTGATGACATGCGCCATGGAGCTTTGTGATGACAAGTTTATGGAGCATTGTGATTACAGTGTCTTGGAGCATTGTGATCACAAGGGTCATGGAGTCTTGTGATGACAAGGCCGTGGAACCTTGTGATGGCAGGTGTCATGGAGCATTGTTATGACAGGGGTAATGGACCACTGTGATGACTAGGGCATCAGCATTGGTCTGAAGAGTTTCATGGATTATTGTGATGAGAGTGGGCATGGAGCATTGTGATGATAAGGTCACGGAACAGTCTGTTACATGGGTCATGGAGGATTGTAATGACAAGGGCATGGAGCATTGGGATGCGAAGGGCATCGAGCATTGGTATCACAAGCGTCATGGAGCTTTGTGATGACAAGTGCATGGAGCAATTTTATGAGAGGGTTCATGGAGCATTGTGATGACAATTGCATGGAGCATTGTGATGCCAAAGGTTATGGAGCTATGTGATGACAAATGTCATGGAGCAATTTGATGACAAGGGCATGGAGCATTGTGATTAGAAGGGCAGGGAGCATTGTGATGACAGGGTCATGGAGAAATTTGATGAAAAGGGTCATGGAACATTTTGATTAGAGGGGTTATAGAATATTGTGATGTCAGGGCTCATGGAGCAGTGTGATGAAAAGGGTCATGGAGCATTTTGATGAGAGGGGTTATGGAACATGGTGATGTCAGGGGTCATCGAACATTGTGATGATAAGTGCATGTAGCATTTTGATGACAGGGGTAATGGAACATTGTGATGACAGGGGTGATGGAGTATTGGGATGACTAGTGATGGAACATTGTGATATCAGTGGTGAGAGAGCATTTTGATGAGAAGTGCATGGAGCACTGTGATGACAAGTTTTATGGAGCATTGTGATGACGAGGATGTGGAGCATTGTGATGACAAGTACATGGTGCATTGTGATGACATGGGTCATGCAGCATTGTGCTGATTAGCACATGGAGCATTGTGATGACAAGAGACATGGAGAATTGTGATGAAAAGTTCATGGAGCATTGTGGTGACAAGAGACATGGAGAATTGTGATGAAAAGTTCATGGAGCATTGTGGTGACAAATGTCACAGAGACTTGTGATGACGAGGGCATGGACCATTTTGATGAGAAAGGTCATGAAGCATTGTGATGACAGGAGTCACGGAGCATTGTGATGACGGGTCATGGAGCATTGTGATGACAAGGGCATGGAGCATTGTGATGACAGGGGCATGGAGCATTGTGATGACAGGAGCATGGATCATTGGTCTTACATGTTTCATGGATTATTTCGATGACAGTGGGAATGGCACATTGTGATGACAAGGGCATGGCGCATTGTGATGACAAGGTCATGCAGTATTTGAAGACAGGTGTCTGGGAGCATTTTGAAGATATAAGTCATGGCCAATTGTGATGACAATGCCATGGAGCGTTGTGATGCTAAGTGTCATGGAGGTTTGTGATGATAAAGGTAATGGAGCTTTGTGATGACCAGGGCTTGGAGCCTTGTGTTGAAAAGGGTCATGGCGCACTGTGCTGACAAGGACATGGAGCATTGTGATGACAATGGTCATGGAACATTGTACTGAGAAAGGCTTGGAGCATTGTGATGACAACGGTCCCAGATCATTATCATGAAAATTTCATGGAGCACTGTGGTGACAAATGTCACAGAGCATTGTGAAGACGGGGCATGGACCATTGTGATGACAAAGGTCATGAAGCATTGTGATGACTGGAGTCATGGAGCATTGTGATGACAGGGGTCATGGAGCATTGTGATGGCAAGGGCATGGATCATTGTGATGACAAGTGTCCTGGAGCATTTTGATGACAGGGGTCCCGGATCATTGTGTTGTCTGGTGTCATGGAGTGTTGTGATGACAGTGGTCATGAAGCATTGTGATGACAGGGGTCATAGTTCATTGTGATGACAAGGGTCATGGAGCATTGTGATCAGAAGTTCATGGAGCATTGGACTGACAGTATTCATTGAGTATTGTGATGGCAGGGGTCATGGAGCATTGTGATGACAAGGTCCTGGAGCATTGTGAGGAGAAGACCATGGAGCCTTGTGATGACAAGTATCATGGAGCATTCTGATGAAAAGGGGCATGGAGCATTGTGATTACATGGGTCTTGGAGCATTGTGAAGAATAGGGCATGGATGATTGTGATGAAAGAGCATGGAGCCTTGTCATGAGAGGGTTCAAGGAGCATACTAACGACAAGTGTCAGGGAGCATTGTGATGACAAGTGTATTGAGCATTGTGATGACAAAGGTCATGGAGCATTGTGATGAGAAGACCTTGCATAATTGTGATGATGAGCGTCATTGGGAGTTGTGATGACAAGTGTTATGGAACACTGTGAACGCAAGGGTTTGTAGCATTATGATGACAGAGTTTATGGTGCATTCTGATTTCATTGTGATGACAATAGCATGAAGCATTATGATGATGGGCATGGTTCATTGTGATGACAGAGTTCATGCAGCATTTTGATGAAAAGGGCATGGAGCATTGTGATGAGAAAGCCATGGAGCTGTCTGATGACATGCGTCATGGTGCTTTGTGATGACAAGGGCATGGAGCATTGTGATTACAGGGTTCTTGGAGCATTGTGATGACAAGGGTCATGGAGCCTTGTGATGACAAGGCCGTGGAACATTGTCATGACAGGGATGTTGGAGTATTGTAATGACTAGTGACGGAACATTTTGATATCTGTGGTGAAAGAGCATTTTAATGAGAAGTGCATAGAGCTTTGTGATGACAAGGTTTATGGAGCATAGGGATGAAAATGATGTGGAACATTGTGATGACAAGCGCATGGCATATTGTGATGACAGGGGTCATGGAGCATTGTGCTGACAAGCGAATGGAGCATTGTGATGACAAGGGTCATGGAGCACTCTGCTGACCAAGGCATGGAGCATTGTGATGACAAGGGTCACAGAGCATTGTGATGATAAGTTCATGGAGCATTATGGTGACAAAGTTCACAGAGCCCTGTGATTACGAGGGCATGGACCATTGTGATGACAAAGGTCAAGTATCAGTGTGATGACTGGAGTCACGGAGCATTGTGATGACATGGGCATGGAGCATTGTGATGACAAGGGCATGGAGAATTTTTATGACCAGGTCATGGATTATTGTGAAGACAGGTATCTGGGAGCATTATCATGACATATGTCCTGGTGCATTGTGATGACAATGTCATGGAGCATTGTGAAGCAAAGTGTCATGGAGGATTGTTATGACAAAGGTAATGGAGCATTGTGATGACAAGGGCTTGGAGCACTGTGGTGACAAGGGTCATTGAGAATTTTGATGACAAGGTCGTGAAGCATTGTTTTGACAAGCACATGGAGCTTGCTATGACAGGGGTCATGGAGCATTGCGATGACAAGTGCATGGAGCATTGTGATTAAAGGGGTCTTTGAGCATTGTGATGACAATGGCATGGAGCACTGTGATGCCAAGGGTTATGGAGCTATGTGATGACAAATGTCATGGAGCATTTTGATGACAAGGACATGGTGCATTGTGATGACAAGGGCATGGAGCATTTTGATGACAAGGTCATGCAGTATTTGAAGACAGGTGTCTGGGAGCATTTTGAAGACATAAGTCATGGCCCATTGTGATGACAATGCCATGGAGTGTTGTGATGCCAAGTGTCATGGAGGTTTGTGATGACAAAGGTAATGGAGCTTTGTGATGATAAGGGTTGGGAGCCTTGTGATGACAAGGTTCATAGCGCACTGTGCTGACAATGGCATGGAGCATTGTGATGACAATGGTCATGGAGCACTGTACTGAGAAAGGCTTGGAGCATTGTGATGACAACGGTCACAGACCATTATGATGAAAATTTCATGGAGCATTGTGGTGACAAATATCACAGAGCCTTGTGAAAACGAGGGCATGGACCATTGTGATTACAAAGGTCATGAAGCATTGTGATGACTGGAGTCATGGAGCATTGTGTTGACAGGGCTCATGGAGCATTGTGATGGCAAGGGCATGGATCATTGTGATGACAAGTGTCATGGAACATTTTGATGACAAGTGTCCCAGATCATTGTGTTGTCTGGTGTCATGGAGCGTTGTGATGACAGGGGTCATGGAGCATTGTGATGATAGGGGTCATGGAGCATTGTGATCAGAAGTTCATAGAGCATTGGACTGACAGTATTCATTGAGTATTGTGATGGCATGGGTCATGGAGCATTGTGATGACAATGGAATGGAGCATTGTGATGACAAGGTCCTGGAGCATTGTGAGGAGAAGACCATGGAGCCTTGTGATGACAAGTATCATGGAGCATTCTGATGAAAAGGGGCATGGAGCATTGTGATTACATGGGTCTTGGAGCATTGTGAAGAATAGGGCATGGATGATTGTGATGAAAGAGCATGGAGCCTTGTCATGAGAGGGTTCAAGGAGCATACTAACGACAAGTGTCAGGGAGCATTGTGATGACAAGTGTATTGAGCATTGTGATGACAAAGGTCATGGAGCATTGTGATGAGAAGACCATTGATAATTGTGATGATAAGCGTCATGGGGAGTTGTGATGACAAGTGTTATGGAACATTGTGAACACAATGGTTTGGAGCATTGTGATGACAGAGGTTATGGTGCATTTTGATTTCATTGTGATGACAATAGCATGAAGCATTATGATGATGGGCATGGTTCATTGTGATGACAGAGTTCATGGAGCATTGTGATGAGAAGGCCATGGAGCTCTCTGATGACATGCGTCATGGTGCTTTGTGATGACAAGAGCATGGAGCAGTGTGATTACAGGGGTCTTGGAGCATTGTGATGACAAGGGTCATGGAGCCTTGTGATGACAAGGCCGTGGAACATTGTCATGACAGGGGTTTGGGAGTATTGTAATGACTAGTGACGGAACATTTTGATATCTGTGGTGAAAGAGCATTTTAATGAGAAGTGCATGGAGCTTTGTGATGACAAGGTTTATGGAGCATTGGGATGACAAAGATGTGGAACATTGTGATGACAAGCGCATGGCATATTGTGATGACATGGGTCATGGAGCATTGTACTGACAAGCGCATGGAGCATTGTGATGACAAGGGACATGGAGCACTCTGCTGACAAAGGCATGGAGCATTGTGATGACTAGGGTCACAGAGCATTGTGATGATAAGTTCATGGAGCATTATGGTGACAAAGTTCACAGAGCCCTGTGATTACGAGGGCATGGACCACTGTGATGACAAAGGTCAAGAAGCAGTGTGATGACTGGAGTCATGGAGCATTGTGATGACAAGGGCATGGGGCATTGTGATAACAGGGGCATGGAGCGTTGGTCTGAGAAGTATCATGGATTATTGTGATGAAAGTGTGCATGTCGCATTGTGATGAAAAGGGCATGGAGCACTGTTATGACCAGGTCATGGATTATTGTGAAGACAGGTATCAGGGAGTATTGTGATGACATATGTCCTGGTGCATTGTGATGACAATGTCATGGAGCATTGTGAAGCCAAGTGTCATGGAGGATTGTGATGACAAAGGTAATGGAGCATTGTGATGACAAGGGCTTGGAGCATTGTGATTAGAGGGGTCTTGGAGGATTGTGATGACAAGGGCATGGAGCATGGTGATGACAATGCCATGGAGCATTCTGGCGATATGCGTCCTGGAGATGTGTGATGACAAGCACATGGAGCATTGTGATTACAGGGGTATGGAGCATTGTGATGAAAAGTGCATGGATCATTGTGAGGAAAAGGCAAAGAGCCTTGTCATGACAGGTTTCAAGTAGCATACTGAAGACAAGTGTCAGGGAGCATTGTGATGACATGTGTATTGAGCATTGTGTTGACAAAGGTCATGGAGCATTTTGATGAGGAGACCATGGATAATTGTGATGACGAGCGTCATGGTGCATTGTGATAACAAGTGTTATGGAACATTGTGATCAGAAGGGTTTGGAGCATTGTGATGAGAGATGTCATGGAGCATTTTGATTTCTTTGTGATGGCAATAGCATGAAGCATTGTGATGATTGGCATGGTGCATTTTGATGACAGTGTTCATGGAGAATTGAGATGAAAAGGGGTATGGAGCATTGTGATTACAGCAGTCTTGGAGCATTGTGATGACAATGTTCATGGATCCTTGTGATGACAACGCCGTGGAACATTGTGATGGCAGTGGTAATGGAGCATTGTTATGACAGGGGTAATGGAGCATTTTGATGACAAGGTCATGGAGCATTGGTTTGAAATTTTCATGTATTATTGTGATGAGTGTGGGCATGGAGCATTGTGATGACAAGGGCAGGGAACACGGTGATACATGGGTCATGGAGGATTGTAATGACAAGGCATGGATCATTGTGATGAGAAAGGCATCGAGCATTGTGATGACAAGCGTCATGGAGATTTGGGATGACAAGTGCATGGAGTAATGTGATGAGATGTTTCATGGAGCATTGTGATGACAATGGAATGGAGCATTGTGATGCCAAGGGTCATGGAGGTTTGTGATGACAAATGTAATGAAGCATTTTGATGACAAGGGCGTGGTTCATTGTGATGAGTAGGGAAGGGAGGATTCTGATGACAGGTTCATGGAACAATTTGATGGAAAGGGTCAGGGAATATTTTGATGACAGGGGTTATGGAACATTGTGATGTCAGTGGTCATGGAGCATTGTGATGATAAGTGCATGTAGCATTTTGATGACAGGGGTCATGGAACATTGTGATGACAGTGTTGAGGGAGTATTGTGATGACTGATGATGGAACATTGTGATATCAGTGGTGAGAGAGCATTTAGATGAGAAGTGCATGGAGAATTGTGATAAAATGTTTATGGAGCATTGTGATGACAAGGTTGTGGAGCATTGTGATGACAAGTGCATGGCACATTGTGATGACATGTGTCTTGGAGCATTGTGCTGACAAGCGCATGGAGCATTGTGATGACAAGGGTCATGGAGCATTGTGCTGACAATGGCATGGAGCATTGTGATAACAAGTGTTACAGAGCATTGCGATGACGAGGGAATTAACCATTGTGATGAAAAAGTTCATAAAGCATTGTGATGGCTGGAGTCACGGAGCATTATGATGTGAGGGGTCATGGAGCATTGTGATTACAAGGGCATGGAGCATTGTGATGACAGGGGCATGGAGCATTGGTCTGACAATTTTCATGAATTATTGCTATGAGATTGGACAGGGCACATTGTGATGACAAGGGCATGGAACATAGTTATGACAAGGTCATGTAGTATTGTGAAGACAGGTGTAAGGGAGCACTGTGATGACATATGTCATGGAGCATTGTGATGCCAAGTGTCATGGAGGATTGTGATGACAAAGGTAATGGAGCATGGTGATGACAATTCATTTTAGAATTGTGAAGAAAAGGGTCATGGAGCATTGTGATGACAAGGACATGGAGCATTGTGATGACAAGGGCCATTGAGAATTTTGATGCAAACGTTGTGAAGCATTGTGATGACAAGCGCACGGAGCTTGCTATGACAGGGGACATGGAGCATTGCTATGAAAAGTGCATGGAGAACTGTGATGACAAGACCACGTAACATTGTGATGAGAAGTGTCATGGAGTATTGTGATGACAAGGACGTGGAGAATTGTGATGACAAGGGACATGGAGCATTGTGATGACCAGGGCATGGAACATAGTGATGGCAAGACCGTGGAGCAGTGTGATGAGAAGGCCATGGATAATTGTGATGACGAGAGTCATGGAGCACTGTAATGACAAGGGGCATGGAGCATTGTGATGACAGGTGTCATGGAGCATTGTGATGACAATGGCATGGAGCATTGTGATGCAAAGGGTTATGGAGATATGTGATGACAAATGTCATGGAGCATTTTGATGACAAGGACATGGTGCATTGAGAGGAGAAGGGCAGGGAACATTGTGATGACAGGGTCATGGAGCAATTTGATGAAAAGTGTCATGGAACATTTTGATTACATGCGTTATAGAATATTGTGACGTCAGGGGTCATGGAGCAGTGTGATGAAAAGGGTCCTGGAGCATTGTGATGACAAGGGTCGCAGAGCATGGTGATGAAAAGTTCATGGAGCATTGTGGTGACAAATGTCAAAGAGACTTGTGATGACGAGGGCATGGACCATTGTGATGAGAAATGTCATGAAGCATTGTGATGACAGGAGTCACGGTGCATTATGATGACGGGTCATGGAGCATTGTGATGACAAGGGCATGGGGCATTGTGATGACAGGGGTATGGAGCATTGGTCTTACAAGTTTCATGGATTATTGCGATGACAGTGGGAATGGTGCATTGTGATGACAAGGGCATGGAGCATTTTGATGACAATGTCATGCAGTATTTGAAGACAGGTGTCTGGGAGCATTTTGAAGACATAAGTCATGGCCCATTGTGATGACAATGCCATGGAGCGTTGTGATGCCAAGTGTCATGGAGGTTTGTGATGACAAAGGTAATGGAGCATTGTGATGATAAGGGCTTGGAGCCTTGTGATGACAAGGTTCATAGTGCACTGTGCTGACAATGGCATGGAGCATTGTGATGACAATGGTCATGGAGCACTGTACTGAGAAAGGCTTGGAGCATTGTGATGACAACGGTCACAGACCATTATGATGGAAATTTCATGGAGCATTGTGGTGACAAATATCACAGAGCCTTGTGAAAACGAGGGCATGGACCATTGTGATTACAAAGGTCATGAAGCATTGTGATGACTGGAGTCATGGAGCATTGTGTTGACAGGGCTCATGGAGCATTGTGATGGCAAGGGCATGGATCATTGTGATGACAAGGGTCATGGAGCATTTTGATGACAAGTGTACCAGATCATTGTGTTGTCTGGTGTCATGGAGCGTTGTGATGACAGGGGTCATGGAGCAATTTGATGATAGGGGTCATGGAGCATTGTGATCAGAAGTTCATAGAGCATTGGACTGACAGTATTCATTGAGTATTGTGATGGCATGGGTCCTGGAGCATTTTGATGACAATGGAATGGAGCATTGTGATGACAAGGTCCTGGAGCATTGTGAGGAGAAGACCATGGAACCTTGTGATGACAAGTATCATGGAGCATTCTGATGAAAAGGGGCATGGAGCATTGTGATTACATGGGTCTTGGAGCATTGTGAAGAATAGGGCATGGATGATTGTGATGAAAGAGCATGGAGCCTTGTCATGAGAGGGTTCAAGGAGCATACTAATGACAAGTGTCAGGGAGCATTGTGATGACAAGTGTATTGAGCATTGTGATGACAAAGGTCATGGAGCATTGTGATGAGAAGACCATGGATAATTGTGATGATAAGCGTCATGGGGAGTTGTGATGACAAGTGTTATGGAACATTGTGAACACAATGGTTTGGAGCATTGTGATGACATAGGTTATGGTGCATTTTGATTTCATTGTGATGACAATAGCATGAAGCATTATGATGATGGGCATGGTTCATTGTGATGACAGAGTTCATGGAGCATTGTGATGAGAAGGCCATGGAGCTGTCTGATGACATGCGTCATGGTGCTTTGTGATGACAAGAGCATGGAGCAGTGTGATTACAGGGGTCTTGGAGCATTGTGATGACAAGGGTCATGGAGCCTTGTGATGACAAGGCCGTGGAACATTGTCATGACAGGGGTGTGGGAGTATTGTAATGACTAGTGACGGAACATTTTGATATCTGTGGTGAAAGAGCATTTTAATGAGAAGTGCATTGAGCTTTGTGATGACAAGGTTTATGGAGCATTGGGATGACAAAAATGTGGAACATTGTGATGACAAGCGCATGGCATATTGTGATGACATGGGTCATGGAGCATTGTGCTGACAAGCGCATGGAGCACTGTGATGACAAGGGTCATGGAGCACTCTGCTGACAAAGGCATGGAGCATTGTGATGACTAGGGTCACAGAGCATTGTGATGATAAGTTCATGGAGCATTAT
Organism: Hyperoodon ampullatus; assembly: GCF_949752795.1. NCBI lineage: Eukaryota > Metazoa > Chordata > Mammalia > Artiodactyla > Ziphiidae > Hyperoodon > Hyperoodon ampullatus. Next base: position 103,392 of record NW_027641043.1, on the reverse strand, counting down.
GGTGACAAAGTTCACAGAGCCCTGTGATTACGAGGGCATGGACCACTGTGATGACAAAGGTCAAGAAGCAGTGTGATGACTGGAGTCATGGAGCATTGTGATGACAAGGGCATGGGGCATTGTGATGACAGGGGCATGGAGCATTGGTCTGAGAAGTATCATGGATTATTGTGATGAAAGTGTGCATGTCGCATTGTGATGAAAAGGGCATGGAGCACTGTTATGACCAGGTCATGGATTATTGTGAAGACAGGTATCAGGGAGTATTGTGATGACATATGTCCTGGTGCATTGTGATGACAATGTCATGGAGCATTGTGAAGCCAAGTGTCATGGAGGATTGTGATGACAAAGGTAATGGAGCATTGTGATGACAAGGGCTTGGAGCATTGTGATTAGAGGGGTCTTGGAGGATTGTGATGACAAGGGCATGGAGCATGGTGATGACAATGCCATGGAGCATTCTGGCGACATGCGTCCTGGAGATGTGTGATGACAAGCACATGGAGCATTGTGATTACAGGGGTCTTGGAGCATTGTGATGAAAAGTGCATGGATCATTGTGAGGAAAAGGCAAAGAGCCTTGTCATGACAGGTTTCAAGTAGCATACTGAAGACAAGTGTCAGGGAGCATTGTGATGACAAGTGTATTGAGCATTGTGTTGACAAAGGCCATGGAGCATTTTGATGAGGAGACCATGGATAATTGTGATGACGAGCGTCATGGCGCATTGTGATAACAAGTGTTATGGAACATTGTGATCAGAAGGGTTTGGAGCATTGTGATGACAGATGTCATGGAGCATTTTGATTTCTTTGTGATGGCAATAGCATGAAGCATTATGATGATTGGCATGGTGCATTTTGATGACAGTGTTCATGGAGAATTGAGATGAAAAGGGGCATGTAGCATTGTGATTACATGGGTCTAGGAGAATTGTGAAGACAACGGCATGGAACATCGTGAATGAGAAGTCCATGGAGCATTCTGATGACATGCGTCATGGAGCTTTTTGATGACAAGGACATGGAGCATTGTGATGACATTGGTTATGGAGCCTAGTGATGACAAGGCCGTGGAACATTGTAATGGCAGGTATTATGGAGCATTGTTATAACAGGTAATGGAGCATTTTGATGAGAAGGGCATGGAGCATTGGTCTGAAAAGTTTCATGGCTTATTGTGATGAGAGGGAGCATGGAGCATTGTGATGACAAGGGCACGGAACACTGTGATACATGGGTCATGGCGGATTTTAATGAAAGGCGTATGGAGCATTGTGTTAAGAAGAGCATCGAGCATTGTGATGAAAAGCATCATGGAGCCTGTGATGACAATTGCATGGAACAATGTGATGAGAGTGTTCATGGAGCATTTTGATGACAATGGCATGGAGCATTGTGATGCCAAGTGTCATGGAGCTTTGTGATGACAAAGGTCATAGAGCATTTTGATGACAAGGGCGTGGTGCAATGTGATGAGAAGGGCAGAGAGCATTGTGATGAAATGGTCATGGAGCAATTTGATGAAAAGTGTCATGGGATATTTTGATGAAAGGTGTTATGGAACATTGTGATGTCAGGGGTCATGGAGCATTATGATGAAAAGGGTCATGGAGAATTTTGATGACAGGGGTCCTGGAACATTGTGATGAAAGGTGTGAGGGAGTATTGTGATGACTATTGATGGAACATTATGATATCCGTGGTGGGACAGCATTTTGATGGGAAGTGCATGGAGCATTGTGATGACAAGATTTATGGAGCACTGTGATGAAAAGGTTGTGGAGCATTGTGATGACAAGCGCATGGCGCATTGTGATGACGCAGGTCATGGGGCATTGTGCGGACAAGCGCATGGAGCATTGTGATGACAATGGTCATGGAGCATTGTGCTGACAAAGGTATGGAGCATAGTGATGACATGGGTAACAGAGCATTGTGATGAAAATTTCATGGAGCACTGTGGTGACAAATATCACAGAGCCTTTTGATGACGAGGGAATGGACCACTGTGTTGACAAAGGTCATAAAGCATTGTGATGACTGGAGTCATGGAGCATTGTGATGACAAGGTCCTGGAGCATTGTGATGAGAGGACGATGTAGCCTTGTGATGACAATTCTCATGGAGCATTCTGATGAAAACTGGCATAGAGCATTGTGATTACAGGGGTCTTGGATCCTTGTGATGACAAGGCCGTGGAACATTGTGATGGCAGGGGTCATGGAGCATTGTTATGACATGGGCAATGGAGCATTGTGATTACAAGGGCATGGAGCCATGTGATTAGAGGGGTCTTGGAGGATTGTGATGAAAAGGGCATGGATCATTGTGATGAAAAATGCATGGAGCCTTGTCATGACAGGTTTCAAGGAGCATACTGACGACAAGTGTCAGGGAGTATTGTGATGACAAGTGTATTGAGCATTGTGATGACAAAGGTCATGGAGCATTGTGATGAGAAGACCATGGATAATTGTAATGACCAGCGTCATGGAGCATTGTGATGACAGGGATCATGGAGCATTGTATTGACAAGGGTCTTGGAGCATTCTGATGACAAGCTTGTGGAGTATTGTGATGACAATGGCATGGAGCATTGTGAGAAAAAGGGCATGGAGCATTGTGATAAAAAAGGCATAGAGACTTTTCATGACAGGGTTCAAGGAGCATTCTGAGGAAAAGTGTCAGGGAGCATTGTGATGACAGGTGTATTGAGCCTTGTGATGAAAAAGTTCATGGAGCATTGTGATTACAAGGGCATGGAATATTGTGATGGCAGGCATCATGGAGCGTTGTGATGACAAGTGCTATGGAACATGGTGATCACAAGTGTTTGGAGCATTGTGATGACAGAGGTCATGAAGCAATGTGATCCCAAGGTTCATGGAGGATTATGATGACACTGGTAATGGAGAATTGTGAGGACAAGTGCATGGAGCATTGTGATGACAATGTCATGTAGCATTTTGCTGACAAAGGCATGGAGCACCGTGATGACAAGTGTCATGGAGCTCTGTGATGACAAGCGTCAAGGACCATTGTGATTACAGGGGTCATGGAGCATGGGGATGTCAAGCTCATGGAATATTCTGATGACAAGTGGCATGGATCATTTTGATGACTGTGGTCATGTAGCATTGTGATGACAAGGGTCATGGAGCAATGTGATGAGAAGGTCATGGAGCATTGGGATGAAAATATTCATGGAGTACTGTGATGACAGGGGTCATGGAGCATTGTGATGAGAAGGGAATGGAGCAATGCGATGAGAAGGTCCTGGAGTATTGTGATGAGAGGGCCATGGCGCCTTGTGATGACAATTGTCATGTAGCATACTGATAAAATGTTCATGGAGCACTGTGATTACAGGGGTTTTGTAGCATTGTGAAGACCAGGGCATGGAGCATTGTGATGAGAAGGCCATGGAGAATTCTGATGACATGCGTCATGGAGCTTTGTGATGAAAAGGACATGGAGCATTGTGATTAGTGGGGTCTTGGAGCATTGTGATGAAAAGGGCATGGATCATTGTGATGAAAAATGCATGGAGCCTTGTCATGACAGGGTTCAAGAGGCATACTGACGACAAGTGTCAGGAAGCATTGTGATGACAACTGTATTGAGCATTGTGATGACAAAGGTCATGGAGCATTGTGATGAGAAGACCATGGATAATTGTAATTACCAGCGACATGGGGCATTGTGATGACAAGTGTTATGGAACATAGTGATCACAAGGGTTTGGAGCATTGTGATGACAGAGGTCATGGAGCATTTTGATTTCATTGTGATTACAACAGCATGAAGCATTATGATGATGGGAATGGTGCATTGTGATGACAAGGTTCATGGAGCATTGAGATGAAAAGGGGAATGGAGCATTGTGATTAGAAGGCAATGGAGCATTCTGATGACATGCATCATGGAGCTTTGTGATGACAAAGAAATGGAGCATTGTGATTAGAGGGGTCTTGGAGCATTGTGATGACAAGGGTCATGGAGGCTTGTGATGACAAGGCCATGGAACCTTGTGATGGCAGGTGTCATGGAGCATTAAAATGACAGGGGTAATGGAGCATTGTGATGACAAGGGCATGGAGCATTGGTCTGAAATATTTCATGGATTATTGTGATGAGAGTGGGCATGCAGCATTGTGATGACAAGGGCACGGAACACTATGATACATAGGTCATGGAGGATTGTAATGATAAGGGCATGGAGCATTATGATGACAAGGGCATGGAGCAATGTGATGAGAGGGTTCAAGGAGCATTTGCTGATAATGGCATGGAGCATTGTGATGCCAAAGGTCATGGAGATTTGTGATGACAAATGTCATGGAGCATTTTGATGACAAGGCCGTGGTGCATTGTGATGAGAAGGGCAGGGAGCATTGTGATGACAGGGTCATGGAGCAATTTGATCAAAAGGGTCATGGAACATTTTGATGAGAGGGATTATGGAAAATTGTGATGTCAGGTGTCATGGAGCATTGTGATGAAAAGGGTCATGGAGCATTTTGTGACAGGGATTATTGAACATTCTGATGTCAGGGGGCATGGAGCATTGTGATGAAACGGGTCATGGAGCATTTTGATGACAGGTGTTATGGAACATTGTGATGTTAGGGCTCATGGAGCATTGTGATTATAAGGGCATATAGCATTTTCATGGCAGGGGTCATGGAACATTGTGATGACAGGGGTGAGGGAGTATTGTGATGACTACTGATGGAACACTGTGATATCATTGGTGAGAGAGCATGTTTATGAGAAGTGCATGGAGCATTTTGATGACAAGGTTTATGGAGCATTTTGATGAAAAGGATGTGGAGCATTGTGATGACAAGCACATGGCGCATTGTGATGACATGGGTTATGAAGCATTGTGCTGACAAGCGCATGGAGCATTGTGATGACAAGGGTCATTGAGTATTGTGCTGACAAACGCATGGAGCATTGTGATGACAAGGGACACAGAGCATTGTGATGAAATGTTCATGGAGCATTGTGGTGGAAAAGATCACAGAGCCTTGTGTGACGAGGGCATGGACCATTGTGATGAGATAGGTCATGAAGCATTGTGATGACTGGAGTCACGGAGCATTGTGATGAAAAGGGTAATGGAGCATTGTGATGACAAGGGCAGGGAGCAATGTGATGACAGGGGCATGGAACATTGGTCTGACAAGTTTCATGGATTATTGTGATGACAGTGGGCATGGAGCATTGTGAAGACAAGGGCATGGAGCATTGTGGTGACAAAGGCATGGAGCATTTTGATGACAAGGGACACAGGGCATTGTGATGAAATATTCATGGAGCATTTTGGTGAAAAAGATCACAGAGCCTTGTGTGCCGAGGGCATGGACCACTGTGATGACAAATGTCATGAAGCATTGTGATGACAGGAGTCACGGAGCATTGTGATGACAGGGGTCATGGAGCATTGCTCTGACAAGATTTCTGGATTATTGTGATGAGAGTGGGCATGGCGCATTGTGATGACAAGGGCATGGAACATTGTGATGACAAGGTCATGGAGTATTGTGAAGACAGGTGTCAGGGAGCATTGTGATGACATATGTCATTGTCCATTGTGATGACAATGGCATGGAGCATTGTGATACCAAGTGTCTTGGAGGATTGCGATGACAAAGGTAATGGAGCATTTTGATGACAAGGGTCATTGAGAATTGTGATGACAAGGGCATGGAGCATTGTGATGACAAGGGCCATTGAGAATTTTGATGACAACGTCGTGAAGCACTGTGATGACAAGCGCATGGAGCTTGCTATGACAGGGGTCATAGAGCATTGCGATGACAAGTGCATGGAGAACTGTGATGACAATATCATGTAACATTGTGATGAGAAGTGTCACGAAGCATTGTGATGACAAGGACGTGGAGGATTGTAATGACATGGGACATGGAGCATTGTGATGAACAGGGCATGGAGAATTGTGATAGCAAGACCGTGGAGCATTGTGATGGAAAGAACATGGATAATTATGAGGAAGAGCGTCATGGATCACTGTAATGACAAGGGGCATGGAGCATTGTGATGACAGGTGTCATGGAGCATTGTGATGAGAGCGGTCATGGAGCATTGTGATGACAAGCGTCATGTAGAATTGTGATGAGAAGGTCATGGAGCATTGGCCTGAAAATATTCATGGAGTATTGTGATTACAGTGGTCAAGGAGCATTGTGATGACAAGGGAATGGAGCACTGTGATGACAAGGTCCTGGAGCAGTGTGATGAGAAGACCATGAAGCATTGTGATGACAACTTTCATGGAGCATTCTGATGAATAGGGGCATGGAACATTGTGATTAGAGGGGTCTTGGAGCATAGTGATAACAAGGGCATGGAGCATTGTGATGATATGTGTCATGGAGCTTTGTGATGACAAGGGCATGGAGCATTGTGATTACAGGGGTCATGGAATATTGTGATGACAGGGGTGAGGGAGTATTGTGATGACTAGTGATGGAACATTGTGATATCAGTGGTGAGAAGGCATTTTGAGGAGAAGTGCATGGTGAATTGTGATGACATGGGTTATGGAACATTGTGCTGACACACGCATCGAGCATTGTGATGACAATGGTCATGGAGCATTGTGCAGACAAAGGCATGTAGCTTTTGATGACAAGTGTCACAGAGCATTGTGATAAAATTTTATGGAGCATTGTGGTGACACATGTCACAGAGATTTTTGTGATGAGGTCATGGACCCTTGTGATGACAAGTGTCATGAAGCATTGTGATGACTGGAGTCACGGAGCATTGTGATAACAGGGGTATTGGAGCATTGTGTTGAAAAGGGAATGGATCATTGTGATGAAAAAGGCATGGAGCCTTGTCATGACAGTGTTCAAGGAGCATACTGATGCCAAGTGTCAGCGAGCATTGTGATGCCAAGTGTATTGAGAATTGTGGTGACAAAGGACATGGAGCATTGTGATGAGAAGACCTTGCATAATTGTGATGATGAGCGTCATGGGGCATGTGATGACAAGTGTTATGGAACATTGTGATCAGAAGGGTTTGGAGCATTGTGATGACAGAGGACATGGAGCATTTTGATTTCATTGTGATGACAATAGCATGAATCATTATGATGATGGGCATGGTGCATTGTGATGACAGTGTTCATGGAGTTTTGAGATGAAAAGTGGCATGGAGAATTGTGATTACAGAGGTCTTGGTGCATTGTGATCACAAGGTTAATGGAGCCTTGTGATAACAAAGCCGTGGAACATTTTGATGGCAGGGTTCATGGAGCATTGTTATGACAGGTGTAAAGGAGCATTGTGATGACAAGGGCATGGAGCAATGTGATGAGAGATTTCATTGAGCATTTTGATGACAATGGCATGGAGCATTGTGATGCAAAGTGTCATGGAGCTTTTTGATGACAAAGGTCATGGGGTATTTTGAAGACAATGGCATGGTGCATTGAGATGAGAAGGACAGGGAGAATTGTGATGACACGGTCATGGAGCAATTGGATGAAAAGGGTCATGGAATATTTTCATGAGAGAGGTTGTGGAACATTGTGATGTCAGGGGTCAAGAAGCATTGTGATGAAATGGGTCATGGAGCATTTTGTGACAGGAGTTATGGAACATTGTGATGTCAGGGGTCATGGAGCATTGTGATGATAAGGGCATGTAGCACTGTGATGACAGGGGTCATGGAACACTGTGATGACAGGGGTAGGGAGGATTGTGATGACTAGTGATGTAACATTGTGATATATGTGGTCAGAGAGCATTTTGATGAGAAGTGCATGGAGCATTCTGATGACAAGTGTTATGGAGCATAGCAATGACAAGGATGTTGAGTATTGTGATGACAAGCGCATGGCGCATTTTGATGACATGGGTCATGGAGCATTGTGCTGACAAGCGCATGGAGCATTTTGATGACAAATGTCAGGGAGCATTGTGCTGAAAAAGGCATGGAGCATTTTGATGACAAGGGACACAGAGCATTGTGATGAAATATTCATGGAGCATTGTGGTGAAAAAGATCACAGGGCCTTGTGTGACGAAGGCATGGACCATTGTGATGAGAAAGGTCATGAATCATTGTGATGACTGGAGTCACGGAGCACTGTGATGAAAGGGGTCATGGAGCATTGCTGTGACAAGATTTATGGATTATTGTGATGAGAGTGGGCATATCACATTGTGATGACAAGGGCATGGAACATTGTGATGACAAGGGTCATGGAGCATTGTGATGACAAGGGCCATTGAGAATTGTGATGACAACGTCGTGAGGCATTGTGATGACAAGCGCATGGAGCTTGCTATGACAGGGGTCATAGAGCATTGCGATGATAAGTGCATGGAGAATTGTGATGACAAGATCATGTAACATTGTGATGAGAAGTGTCACGAAGCATTGTGATGACAAGGACGTGGAGAATTGTAATGACATGGGACATGGAGCATTGGGATGAACAGGGCATGGAGAATTGTGATAGCAAGACCGTGGAGCATTGTGATGAAAAGACTATGGATAATTATGATGAAGAGCATCATGGATCACTGTAATGACAAGGGGCATGGACCATTGTGATGACAGGTGTCATGGAGCATTGTGATGAGAGGGGTCATGGAGCATTGTGATGAAAAGGGTATGGAGCATTGTGATGACAACGTCCTGGAGCAGTGTGATGAGAAGACCATGGAGCCTTGTGATGACAAGTCTCATGGAGCATTCTGATGAATAGGGGCATGGAGCATTGTGATTACAGGGGTCTTGGAGCATTGTGATGACAAGGGTCATGGAGCCTTGGATGCCAAGGCGGTGGAACATTGTGATGGCAGTGGTCCTGGAGCATTGTTATGACAGGGGTAATGGAGCATTGTGATGACAAGGGCATGGAACATTGGTCTGAAAATTTGATGGATTATTGTGATGAGATTCGGCATGGAACATTGTGATGACTAGGGCACGGAACACTGTGATACATGTGTCATGGAGGATTGTAATAAAAAGGGCATGGAGCAGTGTGATGAGAAGAGTATCGAGCATTGTGATGACAAGCGTCATGGAGCATTGTGGTGACAAGGGCATGGAGCAATATGATGAGAGGTTTCATGTAGCATTGTTATGAAATGGCATGGAGTATTGTGATGCCAAGGGTCATGGAGCTTTGTGATGACAAAGGTCATGGAGCATTTTGATGACAAGGTCGTGGTGCATTGTGATGAGAAGGGCTGGGAGCATTGTGATGACAGGGTCATGGAGCAAATTGATGAAAAGTGTCATGGAACATTTTGATGACATATTTTATGGAACATTGTGATGTCAGGGGTAATGGAGCATTTTGATGAAAAGGGTGATGGAGCATTCTGATGAAAAGGTGCATGGAGCATTGAAATTACAAGGGTTTTGAAGCAATGTGATTACAAGGCATGGAGCATTGTGATTAAAAGGTGCATGGAGCATTGTGATTACAGGGGTTTTGAAGCAATGTGATTACACAGCATGGAGCATTGTGATGAGAAGGCAATGGAGCATTCTGATGACATGCGTCATGGAGCTTTGTGATGACAAGGACATGGAGCATTGTGATTACAGGGGTCTTGGAGCATTGTGATGAAAAGGGAATGGATCATTGTGATGAAAAATGCATGGAGCCTTGACATGACAGCGTTCAAGGAGCATATTGATGACAAATGTCAGGGGGCATTGTGATGATAAGTGTATTGAGCATTGTGATGACCAATATCATGGAGCATTGTTATCAGAAGACCATGGATAACTGTGATGACCAGCGTCATGGGGCATTGTGATGACAAGTGTTATGGAACATTGTGATCAGAAGGGTTTGGTGCATTGTGATGACAGAGGTCATTGAGCATTTTGATTTCACTGTGATGACAATAGAATGAAATATTATGGTGATGGGCACGGTGCATTGCGATGACAGGGTTCATGGAGCATTTAGATGAAAAGGGGCATGGAGCATTGTGATTACAGGGTTGTTGGAGCATTGTGATGACAAGGGCATGGAGCATTGTGATGAGAAGTCCATGGAACATTCTGATGACATGCATCATGGAGCTTTGTGATGACAACGGCATGAAGAATTGTGATTACAGGGGTCATGAAATATTGTGATGACAGGTGTGAGGGAGTATTGTGATAACTAGTGATGGAACATTGTGATATCAGTGGTGAGAAAGCATTTTGAGGAGAAGTGCATGGAGCATTGTGATGACAAAGTTTATGGAGCATTTTGAAGACAAGGATGTGGAGCATTGTGATGACAAGTGCATGGCGCATTGTGATGACATGGGTTATGGAGCATTGTGCTGACACACGCATTGAGCATTGTGATTACAAGGGTCATGGAGCCTTGTGATGACAAGGCCGTGGAACATAGTGATGACAGGGGTCATGGAGCATTGTTAGGACAGGTGTAATGGAGCATTGTGATGACAAGGGAATGGAGCAATGTGATGAGAGATTTCATTGAGCATTGTAATGACAATGGCATGGAGGTTTATGATGCCAAGGGTCATGGAGCTTTGTAATGACAAATGTCATGGGGCATTTTGATGAAAAGGGCGTGGTGCATTGTGATGAGAATGGCAGGGAGCATTGTGATGGCAGGGTCATGGAGCAATTTGAATAAAAGGGTCATGGAATATTTTGATGACAGGGGATATTGAACATTGTGATGTCAGGGGTCATGAAGCATTGTGATGAAATGGGTCATGGAGCATTTTGTGACAGGGGTTATGGAACATTGTGATGTCAGTGTTCATGGAGCATTGTGATGATAAGGGCATGTAGCACTGTGATGACAGGGGTCATGGAACACTGTGATGATAGGGGTGACGGAGTACTGTGATGACTAGTGATGAAACATTGTGATATATGTGGTGAGAGAGCATTTTGATGCGAAGTGCATGGAGCATTGTGATGACAAGTGTTATGGAGCATAGCAATGTTAAGGATGTGGAGTATTGTGATGACAAGCGCATGGCGCATTTTGATGACATGCGTCATTGAGCATTGTGCTTACAAGCGCATGGAGCATTTTGATGACAAGTGTCATGGAGCATTGTGCTGAAAAAGGCATGGAACCTTTTGATGACAAGGGACACAGAGCATTGTGATGAAATATTCGTGGAGCATTGCGGTGAAAAAGATCACAGAGCCTTGTGTGACGAGGGCATGGACCATTGTGATGAGATAGGTCATGAAGCATTGTGATGACTGGAGTCACGGAAAATTGTGATGAAAGGGGTGATGGAGCCTTGTGATGACAAGGGCATGGAGCAATGTGATTACAGGGTCATGGAACATTGGTCTGACAAGTTTCATGGATTATTGTGATGACAGTGGGCATGGAGCATTGTGATGACAAGGGCATGGAGCATTGTGGTGACAAAGGCATTGAGTATTTTGATGACAAGGGACACAGAGCATTGTGATGAAATATTCATGGAGCATTGTGGTGAAAAAGATCACAGAGCCTTGTGTGAAGAGGGCATGGACCACTGTGATGACAAAGGTCATGAAGCATTTTGATGACTGGAGTCACGGAGCTTTGTGATGACAGGGCTCATGGAGCATTGCTCTGACAAGATTAATGGATTATTGTGATGAGAGTGGTCATGGCGCATTGTGATGACAAGGGCATGGAACATTGTGATGACAAGGTCATGGAGTATTGTGAAGAAAGGTGTCAGGGAGCATTGTGATGACATATGTCATTGTCCATTGTGATGACAATGGCATGGAGCATTGTGATACCAAGTGTCATGGAGGATTGTGATGACAAAGGTAATGGAGCATTTTGATGACAAGGGCTTGGAACATTGTGATGACAAGGGTCGTGGAGCATTGTGATTACAAGGGCTGGAGCATTGTGATGACAAGGGCCATTGAGGATTTTGATGACAATGTTGTGATGCATTGTGATGACAAGCTCATGGAGCTTGCTATGACAGGGGTCATAGAGAATTGCGATGACAAGTGCATGGAGAATTGTGATGACAAAATCATGTAACATTGTGATGAGAAGTGTCAAGAAGCAATGTGATGACAAGGACGTGGAGAATTGTAATGACATGGAACATGGGGCATTTTGATGAACAGGACATGGAGAATTGTGATAGCAAGACCGTGGAACATTGTGATGAAAATACCATGGATAATTATGATGAAGAGCGTCATGGATCACTGTAATGACAAGGGGCATGGAGCATTGTGATAACAGGTGTCATGGAGCATTGTGCTGAGAGGGGTCATGGAGCATTGTGCTGAGAGGGGTCATGGAGCATTGTGATGAGAAAGTCATGGAGCAGTGTAATGAGAAGACCATAGAGCCTTGTGATGACAAGTCTCATGGAGCATTCTGATGAATAAGGGCATGGAGCATTGTGATTACAGGGGTTTTGGAGCATTGTGATGACAAGGGCATGGAGCATTGTGATGAGAAGGCCATGGAGCATTCTGATGACATGTGTCATGGATCTTTGTGATGACAAGGGCATGGAGCATTGTGATTACAGGGGTCTTGGAGCATTGTGATGACAAGCGTCATGTAGCCTTGGATGAGAAGGCGGTGGAACATTTTGATGGCTGGGGTCAGGGAGCATTGTTATGACAGGGGTAATGGAGCATTTTGATGACAAGGGCATGGAACATTGGTCTGAAAATTTCATGGATTATTGTGATGAGATTCGGCATGGAGCATTGTGATGATTAGGGATCGGAACACTGTGATACATGTGTCATGGAGGATTGTAATGACAAGGGCATGTAGCATTGTGATGAGAAGAGTATCCAGCATTGTGATGCCAAGGGTCATGGAGCTTTGTGATGACAAAGTCAAGGAGCATTTTGATGACAAGGTCGTGGTGCATTGTGATGAGAAGGGCTGGGAGCATTGTGATGACAGGGTCATGGAGCAATTTGAATAAAATGGTCATGGAATATTTTGATGACAGTGATTATGGAACATTGTGATGTCAGGGTTCATGAAGCATTGTGATGAAATGCGTCATGGAGAATTTTGTGACAGGGGTTATGGAACATTGTGATGTCAGGGGTCATGGTGCATTGTGATGATAAGGGCATGTAGCACTGTGATGACAGTGGTCATGGAACATTGTGATGACAGGGTTGAGCGAGTAATGTGATGACTAGTGATGGAACATTGTGATATATGTGGTGAGAGAGCATTTTGATGAGAAGTGCATGGAGCATTGTGATAACAAGTTTTATGGAGCATAGTGGTGTAAAGGATGTGGAGCTTTGGATTAAAAGCACATGGCACATTGTGATGACATGTGTCATGGAGCATTGTGCTGACAAGTGCATGGAGCATTGTGATGACAAGTGTCATGGAGCATTGTGCTGACAAGAGCATGGAGCATTGTGATGACAAGGGACAGAGAGCATTGTGATGAAAATTTCATGGAGCATTGTGGTGACAAATATCACAAATCCTTGTGGGAAGAGGGCATGGACCATTGTGAGGACAAAGGTCATGAATCTTTTTGATGACTGGAGTCACGGAGCATTGTGATGACAGAGGTCATGGAGCATTGTGACGACAAGGGCATTGATCAATGTGATGACAGGGGCATGGAACATTGGTCTGAGAAGTTTCATGGATAATTGTGATGACAGTGGGCATGGAGCATTGAGATGACAAGGGCATGGATCATTGAGGTGACAAAAGTCATAGAGCCTTGTGTGACGAGGGAATGGACCATTGTGAGGACAAAGGTCATGAAGCATTGTGATGACTGGAGTCACGGAGCATTGTGCTGAGAGGGGTCATGGAGCATTGTGATGACAGGGGCATGGAGAATTGTGATGACAGGGGCATGGAACATTGGTCTGACATGTTTCATGGTTTATTGTGATGACAGTGGGCATGGCGCATTGTGATGACAAGGGCATGGAACATTGTGATGACAAGGTCATGGAGTATTGTGAAGACAGGTGTCAGGGAGCATTGTGATGACATATGTCATTGTCCATTGTGATGACAATGGCATGGAGCATTGTGATACCAAGTGTCATGGAGGATTGTGATGATAAAGGTAATGGAGCATTTTGATGACAAGGGCTTGGAACATTGCAATGACAAGGGTCATGGAGCATTGTGATGACAAGGACATGGAGCATTCTGATGAAAAGGTGCATGGAGCATTGAGATTACAGGGGTTTTGAAGCAATGTGATTACAAGGGCATGGAGCATTGTGATGAGAAGTCAATGGAGCATTCTGATGGCATGGGTCATGAAGCTTTGTGATGACAAGGACATGGAGCATTGTGATTACAGGGGTCTTGGAGCATTGTGATGAAAAGGGAATGGATCATTGTGATGAAAAATGCATGGAGCCTTGTCATGACAGGGTTCAAGGAGCATAGTGATGACAACTGTCAGGGAGCATTGTGATGATAAGTGTATTGAGCATTGTGATGACAAAGATCATGGAGCATTGTGATGAGAAGACCACGGATTAGTGTGATGACCAGCGTCATGGGGCATTGTGATGACAAGAGTTATGGAACATTGTGATCAGAAGGGTTTGTTGCATTGTGAAGACAGAGGTCATGGAGCATTTTGATTTCATTGTGATGTCAATAGCATGAAATATTACGGTGATGGGCACGGTGCATTGTGATGACAGGGTTCATGGAGCATTGAGATAAAAAGGGGCATGGAGCATTGTGATTACAGGGGTGTTGGAGCATTGTGATGACAAGGGCATGGAGCATTGTGATGGGAAGGCCATGGAGCATTCTGATGACATGCGTCATGGAGCTTTGTGATGACAAGGGCATGGAGAATTGTGACTACAGGGGTCATGGAATATTGTGATGACAGGGTTGAGGGAGTATTATGATGACTAGTGATGGAACATTGTTATATCAGTGGTGAGAAAGCATTTTGTGGAGAAGTGCATGGAGCATTGTGATGACAAGGTTTATGGAGCATTTTGATGACAAGGATGTGGAGCATTGTGATGACAAGTGCATGGTGCATTGTGATGACATGGGTTATGGAACATTGTTCTGACAGGCGCATCGAGCATTGTGATGACAAGGGTCTTGGAGCATTTTGCTGAGAAAGGCATGGAGCTTTGTGATGACAAGGGTCACAGAGCATTGTGATAAAAATTTCATGGAGCATTGTGGTGACAAAGATCACAGAGCTTTGTGTTACGAGGTCATGGGCCATTGTGATGACAAATGTCATGAAGCATTGTGATGACTGGAGTCACGGAGCATTGTGATAACAGGGGTCTTGGAGCATTGTGATGAAAAGGGAATGGATCATTGTGATGAAAAAGGCCTGGGGCCTTGTAATGACAGTGTTCAAGGAGCATACTGATGACAAGTGTCAGCGAGCATTGTGATGCCAAGTGTATTGAGCATTGTGGTGACAAAGGTCATGGAGCATTGTGATGAGAAGACCTTGCATAATTGTGATGATGAGCGTCATGGGGAATGTGATGACAAGTGTTATGGAACATTATGATCAGAAGGGTTTGGAGCATTGTGATGACAGAGGACATAGAGCATTTTGATTTCATTTTGATGACAATAGCATGAATCATTATGATGATTGGCATGGTGCATTGTGATGACAGTGTTCATGGAGCATTGAGATGAAAAGTGGCATGGAGAATTGTGATTACAGAGGTCTTGGAGCATTGTGATAACAAGGGTCATGGAGCCTTGTGATGACAAGGCCGTGGAACATTGTGATGGCAGGGGTCATGGAGCATTGTTATGACAGGTGTAATGGAGCATTGCGATGACAAGGGCATGGAGCAAAGTGATGTGAGATTTCATTGAGCATTGTGATGACAATGGCATGGAGCATTGTGATTACAGGGGTCTGGGAGCACTGTGATGACAAGGGTCATGGAGCCTTGTGATGACAAGGCCGAGCAATATTGTGATGGCAGTGGTCACTGAGCATTGTTATGACAAGTGTAATGGAGCACTGTGATGACAAGCTCATGGAGAATTGGTCTGAAAATTTTCATGGATTATTGTGATGAGAGTAGGCATGGAGCAATGTGATGACAAGGGCAAGGAACACTGTGATACATGAGTCATGGAGTATTGTAATGACAAGGTCCTGGAGCATTGTGATGAGAAGGGCATCGAGCATTGTGATGACACACGTCATAGAGCTTTGTGATGACAAGGACATGGAACAATATGATGAGAGGGTTCATGGAGCATTGTGATGACAATGGTATGTAGCATTGTGATGCCAAGTGTCATGGGGATGTGTGATGACAAAGGTCATGAGGCATTTTGGTGACAAGGGCGTGTTGATTTATGTTGTGAAGGGAATGGAATATAGTGATGAGAGGGTCATGGAGCAATTTAATGAAAAGTGTCATGGAACATTTTGATGACAGGGGTTCTGGAACATTGTGATGTCAGGGTTCATGGAGCATTTTGATGAAAGGGCTCATGCAGCATTGTGCTGACAAAGGCACGGAGCTTTGTGATGACAAGGGTCACAGAGCATTGTGATAAAAATTTCATGGAGCATTGTGGTGACAAATGTCATTGAGCAGTTTGATTTCATTTTGATGACAATAGCATGAAATATTATGGTGATGGACACGGTGCATTGTGATGACAGGGTTCATGGAGCATTGAGATTAAAAGGGGCATGGAGCATTGTGATTACAGGTCTGTTGGAGCATTGTGATGACAAGGGCATGGAGCATTGTGACGAGAAGGCCATGGAGCATTCAGATGATGGCGTCATGGAGCTTTGTGATGACAAGGGCATGGAGCATTTGATTACAGCGGTCTTGGAGCATTGTGATGACAAGGGTCATGGAGGCTTGTGATGACAAGGCTGCGGAACCTTGTGATGGCAGGGCTCATGGATCATTGTTATGACAGGGGTAATGGAGCTTTGTGATGACAAAGGTCATGGGGCATTTTGATGACAAGGGCGTGGTGCATTGTGATGAGAAGGGCAGGGAGCACTGTGATGACAGCGTCATGGAGCAATTTGATGAAAAGGGTCATGTAATATTTTGATGACAGGGGTTATGGAACATTGTTATGTCAGGGGTCATGGAGCATTGTGATGATAAGGGCATGTAGCACTATGATGACATGGGTCATGGAAAATTGTGATGACAGGGGTGAGGGAGTATTGTGATGACTAGTGATGGAACACTGTGTTATATGTGTTGAGAGAGCATTTTGATGAGAAGTGCATGGAGCATTGTGATGACAAGTTTTATGGAGCATAGCGATGAAAAGGATGTGGAGCATTGTGATGACAAGCGCATAGCGCATTGTGATGACATGGGTCAGGGAGCATTGTGCTGACAAAGGCATGGAGCATTGTGATGACAAGGGACAAAGAGCATCGTGATGAAAAGTTTATGGAGCATTGTGGTGACAAAGATCACCGAGCCTTGTGTGAAGAGGGCATGGATCATTGGTCGGACAAGTTTCATGGATTATTGTGATGACAGTGGGCATGGAGCACTGTGATAACAAGGGCATGGAGCATTGTGGTGACAAAGGTCACATAGCCTTGTGTGACGAGGGCATGTACAATTGTGATGACAAATGTCATGAAGCAATTTGATGACTGGAGTCAGGGAGCATTGTGATGACATATGTCATTGTCCATTGTGATGACAATGGCATGGAGCATTGTGATACAAAGTGTCATGGAGGATTGTGATGACAAAGGTAATGGAGCATATTGATGTCAAGGGCTTGGAACATTGTGATGACAAGGGTCATGGAGCATTGTGATGACAAGTGCCATTGAGAATTTTGATGACAACGTCGTGAAGCATTGTGATGACAAGCGCATGGAGCTTGCTCTGACAGGCGTCATAGAGCATTGCGATGACAAGTGCATGGAGAATTGTGATGAAAAGATCATGTAACATTGTGATGAGAAAGCTTATGGAGCATTGTGATGAGAAGGTCATGGAGCATTGACCTGAAAATGTGCATGGAGTATTGTGATGATAGTGGTCAAGGAGCATTGTGATGACAAGGGAATGGAGCATTGTGATGACAAGGTCCTGGAGCAGTGTGATGAGAAGACCATGGAGCCTTTTGATGACACGTCTCATGTAGCATTCTGATGAATAGAGGCATGGAGCATTGTGATTACAGGGGTTTTTGAGCATTGTGATGACAAGGGCATGGAGCATTGTGCTGAGAAGGCCATGGAGCATTCTGATGACAGGTGTCATGGATCTTTGTGGTGACAAGGGCATGGAGCATTGTGATTACAAGGGTCTTGGAGCATTGTGATGACAAGGGTCATGGAGCCTTGTATGCCAAGGCGGTGGAACTTTGTGATGGAAGGGGTCATGGAGCATTGTTATGACAGGGGTAATGGAGCATTGTGATGACAAGGACATGGAACATTAGTCGGAAAATTTCATGGATTATTGTGATGAGATTCGGCATGGAGCATTGTGATGACTAGGGCACGGAACACTGTGATACCTGTGTCATCGGGGATTGTAGTGACAAGGGCATGGAGCATTGTGATGAGAAGAGTATCGAGCATTGTGATGACAAGCGTCATGGAGCATTGTGCTGACAATGGCATGGAACAATGTGATGAGAATTTTCATGTAGCATTGTGATGAAATGGCATGGAGCATTTTGATGCCAAGGGTCATGGATCTTTGTGATGACAAAGGTCATGGAGCATTTTGTTGACAAGGTCGCGGTGCATTGTGATGAGAAGGGCAGGGAGCATTGTGATGACAAGGTCATGGAGCAAATTGATGAAAAGTGTCATGGATCATTTTAATGACAGGTGTTATGGAACACTGTGATGTCATGGGTCATGGAACATTTTGATGAAAAGGGCCATGGAGCATTCTGAGGAAAAGGTGCATGGAGCATTGTGATTACAGGGGTTTTGAAGCATTGTGATGACAAGGGCAAGGAACATTGTGATGAGAAATCAATGGAGCATTCTGATGACATGCGTCATGGAGCTTTGTGATGACAAGGGCATGGAGCATTGTGGTGACAAAGGTCACAGAGCCTTCTGTGACGAGGGCATGGAACATTGTGATGACAAAGGTCATGAAGCATTGTGATGACTGGAGTCATGGAGCATTGTGATGACCGGGGTCATGGAGCATTGTGATGACAAGGGTATGGAGCATTGTGATGACAGGGGCATGCAACTTTGGTCTGACATGTTTCATGGATTACTGTGATGACACTGGGCATGGTGCATTGTGATGACAAGGGCAAGGAACATTGTAATGACAAGGTTATGGAGTATTGTGAAGACAGGTGTCAGGGAGCATTGTAATGACATATGTCATTGTCCATTGTGATGACAATGGCATGGAGCATTGTGATACCAAGTGTCATGGAGGATTGTGATGACAAAGGTAATGGAGCATTTTGATGACAAGGGCTTGGAACATTGTGATGACAAGGGTCATGGAGCATTGTGATTACAAAGGCTGGAGCATTGTGATGACAAGGGAATGGAGCATTTTCATGAGAAGGCCATGGAACATTCTGATGACATGCGTCATGAATCATTGTGACGACAAGCGCATGGAGCATTGTGATTACAGAGGTCTTGGAGCACTATGATGACAAGGGTCATGGAGCTTTGGATGACAAGGCCGTGGAACATTGTGATGGCAGGGGTCATGGAGCATTGTTATGACAGGTGTAATGGAGCATTGTGATGACAAGTGCATGGAACATTGGTCTGAAAATTTCATGGATTATTGTGATGAGATTCGGCATAGAGCATTGTGATGACTAGGGCACGGAACAATTGATACATGTGTCATGGAGGATTGTAATGACAAGTGCATGGAGCATTGTGATGAGAAGAGTATCGAACATTGTGATGACAAGCGTCATGGAGCATTGTGCTGACAAAGGCAAGGAGCATAGTGAAGACATGGGTAAAAGAGCATTGTGATGAAATTTTCATGGAGCATTGTGGTGACAAATTTCACAGAGCCTTTTGATGAAGTGGGCATGGACCAGTGTGATGACAAGGTACTGGAGCATTGTGATGAGAGGACCATGGAGCCTTTTGGTGACAATTCTCATGGAGCATTCTGATGAAAAGGGGCATGGAGCATTGTGATTACAGGGGTATTGGATCCTTCTGATGAAAAGACCGTAGAAAATTGTGATGGCAGGGTTCATGGAGCATGGTTATGACATGGGCAATGGAGGATTATGATGACAAGGGTATCGAGCATTGGTCTGAAAATTTTCATGGATTACTGTGATGAGAGTGGGCATAGAGCATTGTGATGACAAGGGCACGGAACACTGTGATACATGGATCATGGAGGTTTGTAATGACAAGCGCATGGAGCAATGTGATGAGAGGCTTCATGGAGGATTGTGATGACAAGAGCATGGAGCATTGTGATGACAATGGTCAGGGAGCATTTTGAATATAAGATTCCCATATCATTGTGTTGTCAGGGGTCATGGAGCTCTGTGATGACAGGGGTCATGGAGCATTGTGATGACAGGGTCATGGAGCATTGTGATAAGAAGGTCATGGAGCATTGGGCTGAAAATGTTCATGGAGTATTGTGATGACAGGGTAATGGGGCATTGTGATGACAAGGTCCTGGGGCATTGTGATGAGAAAACCATGGAGCCTTGTGATGACAAATGTCATGGTGCATTTTGATGACAAGGGTGTGGTGCATTGTGATGACAAGGGCAGGGAGCATTGTGATGACAAGTTTTATGGAGCAGAGCGATGAAAAGGATGTGGAGCATTGTGATGAAAAGAACCTGACATATTGTGATGACATGTTTCATGGAGCATTGTGATGACAATGGCATGGAGCATTGTGATGCCAATGGTCATGGAGCTTTGTGATGACAAATGTCATGGCGCATTTTGATGACAAGGGCGTGGTGCATTGTGATGACAAGGGCAGGGAGCATTGTGATGACAAGTTTTATGGAGCAGAGCGATGAAAAGGATGTGGAGCATTGTGATGAAAGGAACATGACATATTGTGATGACATGTTTCATGGAGCATTGTGCTGACAAGCGCATGGAGCATTTTGATGACCAGTGTCATGGAGCATTTTGCTGACAAAGGAATGGAGCATTGTGATGACATGGGACACAGAGCATTGTGATGAAAATTTCATGGAGCATTGTGGTGACAAAGATCACAGAGCCTTGTGTGACGAGGGCATGGACCATTGTGATGAGAAAGGTCATGAATCATTGTGATGACTGGACTCACGGAGCACTGTGATGACAGGGGTCATGGAGCATTGTGAAGACAGGGTCATGGAGCAATATGATGACAGGGGCATGGGACATTGGTCTGACAAGTTTCATGGATTATTGTGATGACAGTGGGCATGGAGCATTGAGATGACAAGGGCATGGAGCATTGTGGTGACAAAGGTCACAGAGTCTTGTGTGACCAGGGCATGGATCATTGTGAGGACAAAGGTCATGAAGTATTGTGATGACTGGAGTAACGGAGCCTTGTGATGACAGGGGTCATGGAGCATTGTGATGACAGGGGCATGGAACATTGGTCTGACATGTTTCATGGATTATTGTGATGACAGTGGGCATGGCGCATTGTGATAACAAGGGCATGGAGCATTGTGATGACAAGGGACACAGAGCATTTTGATGAAAATTTCATGGAGTATTGTGGTGACAAAGATCACAGAGCCTGGTGTGACGAGGGCATGGACCATTGTGAGGACAAAAGTCATGAATCATTGTGATGACTGGAGTCACGGAGCATTGTGATGACAGGGGTCTTGGAGCATTGTGATGACAAGGGCATGGAACATTGTGATGACAGGGGCATGGAACATTGGTCTGACAAGTGTCATGGATTATTGTGATGACAGTGGGCAAGGAGAATTGAGATGACAAGGGCATGGAGCATTGTGGTGATAAAGGTCACAGAGCATTGTGTGACGAGGGCATGGAGCATTGTGAGGACAAAGGTCATGAAGCATTGTGATGACTGGAGTCACGGAGCATTGTGATGACAGTGTTCATGGAGCGTTGTGATGACAAGGGCATGGAGCATTGTGATGACAGTGGCATGGAACATTGGTCTGACATGTTTCATGGATTATTGTGATTACAGTGGGCATGGCGCATTGTGATGACAAGGGCATGGAACATTGTGATGACAAGGTCATGGAGTATTGTGAAGACAGGTGTCAGGGATCATTGTGAGACATATGTCATTGTCCATTGTGATGACAATGGCATGGAGCATTGTGATACCAAGTGTCAAGGAGGATTGTGATGACAAAGGTAATGGAGCATTTTGATGACAAGGGCTTGGAACATTGCGATGACAAGGGTCATGGAGCATTGTGATGACAAGGGCATGGAGCATTCTGATGAAAAGTGCATGGAGCATTGAGATTATAGGGGTTTTGAAGCAATGTGATTACAAGGGCATGGAGCATTGTGATGAGAAGGCAATGGAGCATTCTGATGACATGCGTCATGGAGCTTTGTGATGACAAGGACATGGAGCATTGTGATTACAGGGGTCTTGGAGCATTGTGATGAAAAGGGAATGGATCAATATGATGAAAAATGCATGGAGCCTTGTCATGACAGTGTTCAAGGAGCATACTGAGGACAACTGACAGGGAGCATTGTGATGATAAGTGTATTGAGCATTGTGATGACAAAGATCATGGGGCATTGTGATGAGAAGACCATGGATAAGTGTGATGACCAGCATCATGGGGCATTGTGATGACAAGTGTTATGGAACATTGTGATCAGAAGGGTTTGGTGCATTGTGATGACAGAAGTCATTGAGCATTTTGATTTCATTGTGATGACAATAGCATGAAATATTATGGTAATGGGCACGGTGCACTGTAATGACAGGGTTCATGGAGCATGGAGATGAAAAGGGTGATGGAGCATTGTGATTACAGGGGTGTTGGAGCTTTGTGATGAAAAGGGCATGGAGCATTGTGATGAGAATGCCATGGAGCATTCTTATGACATGCGTCATGGAGCTTTGTGATGAGAAGTGCATGGAGAATTGTGATGAAAAGGGCATGGAGCATTGTGATGAAAAATGCATGGAGTCTTTTCATGACAGGTTTCAAGGAGCATTCTGACGACAAGTGTCAGGGAGCATTGTGATGACAAGTTTATTGAGCATTGTGATGACAAATTTCATGCAGCATTGTGATGACAGGCATCATGGAGCGTTGTGATGACAAGGGTTATGGAACATTGTGATCACAAGGGTTTGGAGCATTGTGATGATAGAGGGCATGGAACATTTTCATTTCAACGACCGTGGAGCATTGTGATGACAATGGCGTGAAGCAATGTGAACCCAAGTTTCATCGAGGATTTTGATGACAATCGGAATGGAGTACTGTGATGACAAGCACATGGAGCATTGTGATGACAAGGTCATGTAGCATTTTGCTGACAAATGCACGGAACATTTTTATGACAAGGTTCATGGAGCATTGAGATGAAAATTGGCATGGAACATTGTTATTACTTGGGTCATGGAGCCTTGTGATGACAATGCCATGAAACATTGTGATGACAGGAGAGAGGGAATATTGTGATGACTAGTGTTGGAAAATTATGATATTAGTGGTGAGACAGCATTTTGATGTGAAGTTCATGGAGCTTTGTGATGACAAGTTTTAGGGAGCATTGTGATGACAAGGTTGGGGAGCACTGTGATGACAAGCACATGGCACACTGTGATGACATGGGTCATGGAGCATTGTGCTGACAAGGGCATGTAGCATTGTGATGACAAATGTCATGGAGCATTGTGCTGAAAAAGGCATGGAGCATTGTGATGACAAATGTCATTGAGTGTTGTGCTGAGAAAGGCATGGAGCATTGTGATGAAAAGTTCATGGTGCATTGTGGTTACACAGGTCACAGAGCCTTGTGATGACGAGGGCATTGACAATTGTGATGACAAATATCATGAAGCATTGTGATGAATGGAGTCACGGAGCATTGTGATGACAGGGGCATGGAGCATTGGTCTCACAAATTTCATGGTTTATTGTGATGACAGTGGGCATGGTGCATTGAGATGAAAAGAGCATGGAACATTGTGATGACAACGTCATGGACTATAGTGAAGACAGGTGTCAGGGAGCATTGTGATGACATATGACATGGCCCATTGTGATTCCAATAACATGGAGCATTGTCAGGACACGTGTCATGGACGATTGTGATGAGAAAGGGAAAGGAGCATTGTGATGATCAGGGCATGGAGCAATGTGATGGCAAGACTGTGGAGCATTGTGATGAGAAGACCATGGATAATTGTGATGAAGAGCATCATAGAGCATTATGTTGACAAGAGCCATGGAGCATTCTGACATAAGATATCACTTATGAAGGAAATTTTAACATGGCTACATATGAACTGAATTAGGAAAGAGAACAGTGTCACACATTTAGAAAACATACTTATGCCTGCTTAAGAGGAAAGAGAGGTGGGGAGATGTACAAAACCAGAGTTTGATATTAGCACAGGTACCGTTCCATAATCCAAATACAGAATAGACAAGACCTACTCCTTCCTCAGTGAACGGGACTGAACACCCATATTCCCCGCAGAGGAATATATCAGAGTAGTAAGAATCTTAAAACCTATGTATCAATATGTCTCTGAAAGGGAATCAAGTGTGTGTAGACTGGCATAAAGATGGCAGTGAGAATAAGCTCAAAACCACTATAAAAAGGAATTTCAAAAACAAAACAAAAAAACAGGGAAATTCTTTACAATTCCTTCAGGGGTTCTGATGAAACCTGTAATGACCCTATCTACAATGACAGCTGGATGTGGCATAAGGCTGGACACTTGGGGCTGAGAGGATTGGTGAGATTCGGTGAGCAAATGCAGACCCTTTAAAGCAATAACGTGTGGCACACATTCCAAGGTTCCAAACTATCCAGGTTGAAGGGAATATTACTACAGCTATAACATGTACGGGAAACTTAGAAAATGGACACATGGTGAATACGAAAGGTTTCTAAAACTCAAATAATAGTCCCTCTCCGGGTGCTCTGGTTTGACTTTCCAACTGCTTTACTATCAATCTCCCAACTTGGAAAGACAGCCCCTTTAACCTCCTGGTTCGCACAGGTTGCCAATTTTGCAGAGGATGAAAGGGAAGAGGGAGAACCAATGAGAGAGTAGCTGTTAGGCATTTGGACGGGCATATGTCACTCTAATTTCCCGGCAGGAAGAAGAATTAACCAAAGTCTCAGCCACCCGCCGGGAACTAGTAGAGGTCCTGAACCAAAATTTTGGACTTGCGGTCAGCTCACAAAAAACGAGTTAAAAAATGGATCTTAGGGGCACAACAAAGCACAAACTGTCAGAGTAATAAAGGACAAAAATGGTCCAAAAATCTGCTGAGGGAAGGCAACGAGGGAGACTTCAAAGCGAGCCAGAATAGCAGGAAACAGATTTCAAGAGGTACATTGGAATCGCCTTTAAAGCACAGGAAGAGGGGCACAACTTTGACAATGATGTACTTGGCCAGAAATGGCGTTTTTGTTTTCTCCTGAATATATTCAGGAGAAAATGCATACGCACTTTTTGGCCAAGCAAGCAAGCGGGCAATGCAAATCTACACTACAATGAAGTATGACTTCCCACCGGTCAAAAGGGACATCAGCAAATGTGTAAAAACCAGAAAGGTAAGACAGGCACTGGAGAAAAGGGAGCCTAGTTATGCTGGTGGGCAGGATGTAAACTGCCAACTCCCTCTCTCGAGGACTGCATTGTGTTCCCTAAAACAAGTAAACACCAGAGCTACAGAGCCAAGGGCACTTCCAGTCTAGGGAATATACCTTGGTAAAATTGAAAATCAATAAGACAGAGCCACCCCAAAATTTAGGGCTGCATTGCTTACAAGAACCTCAACTTGGGTACACCTTAAATATCCCAGGAAAGACAAAAATGGTTCAAGAAATTTTGTTACTTACGTACGATGGAATATCCGTCAGCCATGAAATCAATGTTATAAGGCCAGGAGCAGCAAAATGAGTGGATTCAGATACGATGATTCTAAGTGAAATAAGACACAGAGAAAAAGAAACTTATCATAAGATATCACTAATGAAGGACCTATAAACATGGCTACACATGAACTGAGTTAGGAAAGAGAACAGAGTCTCACATTTAGAAAACACTCCTATGCCTGCTTAAGGGGGAAGGAGAGGAGGGGTGATGCATAAAACTAGAGTTTGATATCAGTACATGTACCGTTCCAAAAAGCAACTATGGAATAGAAAAGACCTATACTTTCCTCAGTGAAAGGGACTCAAAACCCCATATTTCCCACAGAGGTATATATCTGACTAGTAAGAAACTTAAAACCTATGTATTGATATGTCTCCGTAAGGGAATGAAGTGTGTCTTGACTGCCATAAACATGGCGGTGAGAATGAGCTCAAACACACTATAAAAAGGAATTTCAAAAACAAAACAATAGGGCTTCCCTGGTGGCGCAGTGGTTGAGAGTCCGCCTGCCGATGCAGGGGACACGGGTTCGTGCCCCGGTCCGGGAGGATCCCACATGCCGCGGAGCGGCTAGGCCCGTGAGCCATGGCCGCTGAGCCTGCGCGTCCGGAGCCTGTGCTCCACAACAGGAGAGGCCACAACAGTGAGAGGCCCGCGTACCGCAAAAAAAAAAACAAAAAACAAAAAAACAATAAAACAGAGAAATTCTTTACAATACCTTCAGGGGCTCAGATGAAAACTGGAATGACCCTATCTACAATGACAGCTGGATGTGGCATAAGGCTGGACACTTGGGACTGAGAGGATTGGTGAGATTCGGTGAGCAAATGCAGACCATTTAAAGCAATAATGTGTGGCACACATTCCAAGGGTCCCAACTCTCCAGGTTGCAGGGAATATTACTACAGCTATAACATGTACGGGAAACATAGAGAATGGACACACTGTGAATATGAAAGTTTTCTAAAACTCAACTAATAGTAGCTCTCCTGCTGCTCCGGTTTGACTTTCCAACTGCTTTACTATCAATCTCCCAACTTGGAAAGACAGCCCCTTTAACCTCCTGGTTCGCACAGGTTGCCAATTTCGCAGAGGATGAAAGGGAAGAGGGAGAACCAATGAGAGAGTAGCTGTTAGGCATTTGGACGGGCACATGTCACTCTAATTTCCCGGCAGGAAGAAGTATTAACCAAAGTCTCAGCCACCTTCCGGGAACCAGTATAGGTCCTGAACCAAAATTTTGGACTTGCGGTCAGCTCACAAAAAATGAGTTGAAAAATGGATCTTAGGGGCACAACAATGCACAAACAGTCAGAGAAGTAAAGGACAACAATCGTCCAAATATCTGTTGAGGGAAGGCAACGAGGCAGACTTCAAAGCGATCCAGAATAGCAGGAAACAGATTTCAAGAGGTACATTGGAATTGCCTTTAAAGCACAGGAAGAGGGGCACAATTTCGACAATGATGCACTTGGCCAAAAAGGGCGTATGCATTTTCTCCTGAATATATTCAGGAGAAAACGCATACGCCCATTTTGGCGAAGCAAGCAAGCGGGCAATGCAAATCTCAACTACAATGAAGTATCATTTCCCAGCGGTCAAAAGGGGCATCAGCAAAATGTATAAAAGCCAGAAAGGAAAGACAGGCAATGGAGAACTGGGTGCCTAGTTACGCTGATGGGCAGGATGTAAATTGCCAACGGCCTCTCTGGAGGAGTGCATTGTGTTCCCTAAAACAAGTAAACAACAGAGCTACAGAGCCAAGGGCACTTCCAGTCTAGGGAATATACCTTGGGAAAACTGAAAATCAATAAGATAGAGCCACCCCAAAATTGTGGGCTGCACTGCCTACAAGAACCTCAACTTGGGTACACCTTAAATATCCCAGGAAAGACAAAAATGGTTCAAAAAATTGTGGTATTTACATACGATGTAATATCCCTCAGCCATGAAATCAATGTCATAATGCCAGTAGCAGCAAAATGAGTGGATTCAGGTACGATGATTCTAAGTGAAATAAGTCACAGAGAAAAAGAAATTTATCATAAGATATCACTTATGAAGGTCCTCTAAACATGGCTACACATGAACTGAGTTAGGAAAGAGAACAGAGCCTCACATTTAGAAAACACTCTTGTGCCTGCTTAAGGGGGAAGGAGAGGTGGGGTGATGCATAAAACCAGAGTTTGATATTAGTACAGGTACCGTTCCAAAAACCAAATACGGAATAGAAAAGACCTACACTTTCCTCAGTAAAAGGGACTCAAAACGCCATATTTCCCGCAGAGGAATATATCTGACTGGTAAGAATCTTAAAATCTATGTATTGATATGTCTCCGTAAGGGAATCAAGTGTGTCTAGATTGGCATAAACATGGCAGTGAGAATCAGCTAAAACCCATTATAAAAACGAATTTCAAAAAGAAAACAGAAAAACAGGGAAATTCTTTACAATCCTTCAGGGGCTCTGATGAAACATGGAATGACCCTATCTAAAACGACAGCTGGATGTGGCATAAGGCTGGACACTTGGGACTGAGAGGATTGGTGAGATTCGGTGAGCAAATACAGACCCTTTAAATCAATAATGCATGTCACACTTTCCAAGGGTCCCAACTATACAGGATGAAGGGAATATTACTACAGCTATAACATGTACGGGAAACCTAGAGAATGGACACACTGTGAATAAGAAAGGTTTCTAAAACTCAACTAATAGTCCCACTCCTGGTGCTCCGGTTTGACTTTCAAACTGCTTTACTATCAATCTCCCAACTTGGAGAGACAGCCCATTTAACCTCCTCGTTCGCACAGGTGGCCAATTTGGCAGAGAATGAAAGGGAAGAGGGAGAACCAATGAGAGAGTAGCTGTTAGGCATTTGGACGGCACATGTCATTCTAATTTTCCGGCAGGAAGAGGAATTAACCAAAGTCTCAGACACCCGCCGGGAACCAGTATAGGTCCTTAACCAAAATTTTGGTCTTGCGGTCAGCTCACAAAAAACGAGTTGAAAAATGGATCTCAGGGGCACAACAATGCACAAACTGGCAGAGTAATAAAGGACAACAATCGTCCGAAAATCTGTTGAGAGAAGGCAACGAGGCGGACTTGAAAGCGAGCCAGAATAGCAGGAAACAGATTTCAAGAGGTACATTGGAATCGCCTTTAAAGCACAGGAAGAGGTGCACAACTTCGACAATGATGCATTTGGCCAGCAAGAGTGTATGTGTTTTCTCCTGAATATATTAAGGAGAAAACACGTACGTCCTTTTTGGCCAAGCAAGCAAGCGGGCAACGCAAATCTGAACTACAATTAAGTATCACTTCCCACCGGACAAAAGGGACTTCCACAAAATGTGTAAAAAACAGAAAGGCAAGACAGTCCCTGGAGATCAGGGAGCCTAGTTATGATGATGGGCAGCATGTAAATTGCCAACTGCCTCTCTGGAGGAGTGCATTGTGTTCCCTAAAACAAGGAAACAACAGAGCTACAGAGCCAAGTGCACTTCCAGTCTAGGGAATATACCTTGGGAAAACTGAAATTCAATAAGACAGTGCCACCGCAAAATTTAGGGCTGCACTGCTTACAAGAACCTCAACTTGTGTACACCTTAAATATCCCAGGAAAGACAAAAATGGTTCAATAATTTGTGTTACTTACGTACGATGGAATATCAGTCAGCCATGAAATCAATGTCATAAGGCCAGTAGCTTCAAAATGAGTGTATTCAGGTACGATGATTCTAAGTGAAATAAGTCACAGAGAAAAAGAAACTTATCATAAGATATCACTTATGAACGTCCTGTAAACATGGCTACACATGAAATGAGTTAGGGAAGAGAACAGAGTCTAACATTTAGAAAAAAAGTCTTATGCCTGCTTAAGGGGGAAGGAGAGGTGGGGTGATGAATAAAACCAGAGTTTGATATTAGTACAGGTACCGTTCCAAAAACCAAATACGGAATAGGCAAGACCTACACTTTCCTCAGTGAAAGGGACTCAAAACCCCATATTTCCCTCAGAGGAATATATCTGACTGATAAGAATCTTAAAACCTCTGTATTAATATGTCTCTGTAAGGGAAACAAGTTTGTCTTGACTGCCATAAACATGGCAGTGAGAATCAGCTCAAACCCACTATAAAAAGGAATTTCAAAAACAAAACAAAAAAACAGAGAAATTCTTTACAATTCCTTCAGGGGCTCTGATGAAACCTGGAATGACCCTATCTACAATGACAGCTGGATGTGGCATAAGGCTGGACACTTGGGACTGAGAGGATTGGTGAGATTCGGTGAGCAAATGCAGACCATTTAAAGAAATAATGTGTGGCACACATTCCCAGGGTCCCAACTCTCCAGGTTGAAGGGAATATTACTACAGCTATAACATGTACGGGAAACCTAGACAATGGACACACTGTGAATATGAAAGGTTTCTAAAACTCAACTAATAGTCCCACTCCTGGTGCTCCGGTTTGACTTTCCAAATGCTTTACTATCAATGTGCCACCTTGGAGAGACAGCCCCTTTAACCTCCTGGTTCGCCCAGGTTGCCAATTTGTCAGAGGATGAAAGGGAAGAGGGAGAACGAATGAGAGAGTAGCTGTTAGGCATTTGGACGGTCACATGTCACTCTAATATCCCGGAAGGAAGAAGAATTAACCAAAGTCTCAGCCACGCGCCAGGAACCAGTATAGGTCCTGAACCAAAATTTTGGACTTCGGTCAGCTCACAAAAAACGAGTTGAAAAATGGATCATAGGGTCACAACAATGCACAAACTGTCAGAGAAAAAAGGACAAGAATCGTCCAAAAATCTGTTGAGGGAAGGCAACGAGGCGGACTTGAAAGCGAGCCAGAATAGCAGGAAACAGATTTCAAGAGGTACATTGGAATCGCCTTTAAAGCACAGGAAGAGAGGAACAACTTCAACAATGATGCACTTGTCCAGAAATGCCGTATGTGTTTTCTCCTGAATATATTCAGGAGAAAACGCATACGTTCTTTTTGGCCAAGCAAGCAAGCGGGCAATGCAAATCTCAACTACAATGAAGTATCACTTCCCACCGGTCAAATGGGACATCTGCAAGATGTGTAAAAGCCAGAAAGGCAAGACAGGCAATGGAGAACAGGGAGCCTAGTTATGCTGATGGGCAAGATGTAAATTAACAACTGCCTCTCTGAAGGAGTGCATTGTGTTCCCTAAAACAAGGAAACAACAGAGCAACAGAGCCAAGGGCACTTCCTGTCTAGGGAATATACCATGGGAACAATGAAAATCAATAAGACAAAGCCACCTCAAAATTTAGTGCTGCACTGCTTACAAGAACCTCAACTTGGGTACAACTTAAATATCCTAGGAAAGACAAAAATGGTTCAAGAAATTGTGTTACTTATGTACGATGTAATATCCCTCAGCCATGAAATCAATGTTATAAGGCCAGTAGCAGCAAAATGAGTGTATTCAGGTACGATGATTCTAAGTGAAATAAGTCCCAGAGAAAAGAAACTTATCATAAGATATCACTTATGAAGGTCCTGTAAACATGGCTACACATGAACTGAGATAGGAAAGAGAACAGAGTCTCACATTTAGAAAACACTCTTATGTCTCCTTAAGTGGGAAGGAGATGTGTGTTGATGCATAAAACCAGAGTTTGATATTAGCACACGTACCGTTCCAAAAACCAAATACGGAATAGACAAGACCTACACTTTCCTCAGTGAAATGGACTCAAAACCCCATATTTCTCGCAGAGGAATATATCTGACTAGTAAGAAACTTAAAACTTATGTATTGATAAGTTTCCATAAGGGAATCAAGTGTGTCTAGACTGACATAAACATGGCAGTTAGAATCAGCTCACAACCACTATAAAAAGGAATTTCAAAAACAAAACAAAAAAACAGGGAATTTCTTTACAATTCCTTCAGGGGCTCTGATGAAACCTGCAATGACATTATCTACAATGACAGCTGGATGTGGCATTAGGCTGGACACTTGGGACTGAGAGGATTGGTGAGCAAATGCAGACCATTTAAAGCAATAATGCGTGGCACACATTCCAAGGTTCCCAACTCTCCAGGTTGTAGGGAATATTACTAAAGTTATAACATGTACGGGAAACGTAGAGAATGGACACAGTGTGAATATAAAAGGTTTCTAAAACTCAACTAATAGTCCCTCTCCTGGTGCTCTGGTTTGAATTTACAACTGCTTTACTATCAATCTCCCAACTTGGAGAGACAGCCACTTTAACCTCCTGGTTCGAACAGGTTGCCAATTTGGCAGAGGATGAAAGGGAAGAGGGAGAACCAATGAGAGAGTAGCTGTTAGGCATTTGGACGGGCACATGTCACTCTAATTTCCCGGCAGGAAGAAGAATTAAACAAAGTCTCAGCCACCCACCGGGAACCAGTATAGGTGCTGAACCAAAATTTTGGACTTGCGGTCAGGTCACAAAAAACGAGTTGAAAAATGGAGCTAAGGTGCACAGCAATTCACAAACTGGCAGAGTAATAAAGGACAACAATCGTCCAAATATCTGTTGAGGGAAGGCAACGAGGCAGACTTCAACTCAAGCCACAATAGCAGGAAACAGATTTCAAGAGGTACATTGGAATTGCCTTTAAAGCACAGGAAGAGGGGCACAACTTCGACAATGATGCACTTGGCCAAAAAGGTCGTATGTGTTTTCTCCTGAATATATTCAGGAGAAAACGCATACGACCTTTTTGGCCAAGCAAGCAAGCGGGCAATGCAAATCTGAACTACAGTGAAGTATCATTTCCCAGCGGTCAAAAGGGACATCCGCAAAATGTGTAAAAGCCAGAAAGGCAAGACAGGCAATGGAGAACAGGGAGCCTAGTTATGCTGATGGGCAGGATGTAAATTGCCAACTGCCTCTCTGGAGGAGTGCACTGTGTTCCCTAAAACAAGTAAACAACAGAGCTACAGAGCCAAGTGCACTTCCAGTATAGGGAATATACCTTGGGAAAACTGAAAATCAATAAGATAGAGCCACCCCAAAATTTATGGCTGCACTGCTAACAAGAACCTCAACTTGGGTACACCTTAAATATGCCAGGAAAGACAAAAACGGTTCAAGAAATGTGTTACTTACGTACGATGGAACATCAGTCAGCCATGAAATCAATGTCATAAGGCCAGTAGCAGCAAAATGAGTGGATTCAGGTACGATGATTCTAAGTGAAATAAGTCACAGAGAAAAAGAAACTTATCATAAGATATCACTTATGAAGGTCCTGTAAACATGGCTACACATGAACTGAGTTAGGAAAGAGAACAGAGTCTAATATTTAGAAAACACTCTTATGCCTGCTTAAGGGAGAAGGAGAGGTGGGGTGATGCATAAAACCAGAGTTTGATATTAGTACACGTACCGCTCCAAAAATGAAATACGGAATAGACAAGACCTACACTTTCCTCAGAGAAAGGGACTCAAAACCCATATTTCCCGCAGAGGTCTATATCTGACTGATACGAATCTTAAAACCTATGTATTGATATGTCTCCATAAGGGAATCAAGTTTGTCTAGACTGGCATAAACATGGCAGTGAGAATCAGTTCAAACCCACTATAAAAATGAATTTCAAAAATAAAACAAAAAAACAGGGAAATTCTTTACAATTCCTTCAGGGGCTCTGATGAAACCTGGAATGACCCTATCTACAACGAGAGCTGGATGTGGCATAAGGCTGGACACTTGGGAATGAGAGGATTGGTGAGATTCGGTTAGCAAATGCAGACCATTTAAAGAAATAATGCGTGTCACACATTCCAAGTTCCCAACTCTCCAGGTTGAAGGGAATATTACTACAGCTATAACATGCACGGGAAACATAGAGAATGGACACACTGTGAATATGAAAGTTTTCTAAAACTCAACTAATAATCCCTCTCCTGGTGCTCAGGATTGACTTTCCAACAGATTTACTATCAATCTCCGAACATGGAAAGACAGCCCCTTTAACCTCCTGGTTCGCACAGGTTGCCAATTTGGCAGAGGATGAAAGGGAAGAGGGAGAACCAATGAGAGAGTAGCTGTTAGGCATTTGGACGGGCACATGTCACGCTAATTTCCCGGAAGGAAGAAGAATTAACCAAAGTCTCAGACACCCTCCGGGAACCAGTATAGGTCCTGAACCAAAATTTTGGACTTGCGGTCAGCTCACAAAAAACGAGTTGAAAAATGGAGCTCAGGGGCACAGCAATTCACAAACTGGCAGAGTAATAAATAAAACAATCGTCCCTATATCTGTTGAGGGAAGGCAACGAAGCCGTCTTCAAAGCGAGCCAGAATAGCAGAAAACAGATTTCAAGAGGTACATTGGAATCGCCTTTAAAGCACAGGAAGAGGGGCACAACTTCGACAATGATGCACTTAGCCAGCAAGGGCGTATGTGTTTTCTCCTGAATATATTCAGGAGAAAACGCATACGCCCTTTTTGGCCAAGCAAGCAAGCAGGCAATGCAAATCTGCACTACAATGAAGTATCACTTCCCACCGGTCAAAAGGGACATCAGCAAAATGTGCAAAATCCAGAAAGGCAAGATAGGCCCTGGAGAACAGGGAGTCTAGTTATGCTGATGGACAGGATGTAAATTGCCAACTGCCTCTCTGGAGGAGTGCTCTGTGTTCCCTAAAACAAGGAAACAACAGAACAACAGAGCCATGGGCACTTCCAGTCTAGGGAATATACCTTGGGAATACTTAAAATCAATAAGACAGAGCCACCGCAAAATTTAGTGCTGCACTGCTTACAAGAACCTCAAATTGGGTACACCTTAAATATCCTACGAAAGACAAAAATGGTTCAAGAAATTGTGTTATTACCATACGGTGGAATATCCCTCAGACATGAAATCAATGTTATAAGGCCAGTAGCAGCAAAATGAGTGGATTCAGGTACGATGATTCTAAGTGAAATAAGTCACAGAGAAAAAGAAACTTATCATAAGATATCACTTATGAAGGTCCTGTAAACATGGCTACACATGAACTGAGTTAGGAAAGAGAACAGAGTCTCACATTTAGAAAACACTGTTATGACTGCTTAACGGGGAAGGACAGGTGGGGTGATGCATAAAACCAGAGTTTGATAATAGTACAGTTACCGTTCCAAAACCAAAATACTGAATAGACAAGACCTACACTTTCCTCAGTGAAATGGACTCAAAACCCCATATTTCTCGCAGAGGAATATATCTGACTAGTAAGAATCTTAAAACCTATGTATTGATAAGTCTCCATGATGATGGGCATGGTTCATTGTGATAACAGAGTTCATGGAGCATTGAGATGAAGAGTGGCATGGAGCATTTTTATTACAGTTGCTTGGAGCATTGTGATGACAAGGGCATGGAGCATTGTGATGAGAAGGCCATGGAGCAGATTAATGACATGCGTCATGGAGCTTTGTGATGACAATAGCACGGAGCATTGTGATTACAGGGTTCTTGGAGTATTGTGATGACAAGGGTCATGGAGCCTTGTGATGACAAGGCCGTGGAACATTGTCATGACAGGGGTGAGGGAGTATTCTGATGACTAGTGATGGAACATTTTGATATCAGTGGTGAGAGAGCATTTTGATGAGAAGTACATGGAGCATTGTGATGACAAGTTTTATGGAGCATTTTGATGACAAGTTTGTGGAAAATTTTGATAACAAGCGCATGGAGCATTGGGATAACAAGGGTCATGGAGCACTCTGCTGAGAAAGGCATGGAGCATTGTGATGGCAAGGGTCACAGAGCATTGTGAATGAAAAGTTCATGGAGCATTATGGTGACAAATTTCACAGAGCCCTGTGATGACGAGGGCATGGAACATTTTGATGCCAAAGGTCATGAAGCATTGTGATGACTGGAATCACGGAGCATTGTGATGACAAGGGCATGGAGCATTGTGATGACAGGGGCATGGAGCATTGGTCTGACAAGTTTCATGGATTATTGAGATGACAGTGGGCATGGCGCATTGTGATGACAAGGGCATGCAGCATTGTTATGAGAAGGTCATGGAATACTGTGCAGACAGGTGTCAGGGAGCATTGTGATGACATATGTCTTGGTGCATTTTGATGACAATGGCATGGAGCATTGTGAAGCCAATTGTCATGGAGGATTGTGATGACAAATGTAATGGAGCATTGTGATGACAAGGGCTTGGAGCTTTTTGATGACAATGGTCATGGAGCACTGTGATGACAAGGGCATGGAGCACTGTGATGACAATGGCCATTGAGAATTTTGATGACAATGTCGTGAAGCACTGTGATGAAAAGCACTTGGAGCTTGCTATGACAGGGTTCATGGAGCATTGTGATGACAAGTGCAAGGAGAATTGTGATGACAAGATCATGTAACATTGTGATGAGAAGTGTCATGGAGCATTGTGATGGCAAGACCGTGGAGCACTGTGATGAGAAGACCATGGATAATTGTGATGTCGAGCGTCATGCAGCACTGTAATGACAAGGGGCATGGAGCATTGTGATGACAGGGGTCATGGAGCACTGTGATGAGAGGTTCATGGAGCATTGGGATGAAAATATTCATTGAGTATTGTGATGGCTGTGGTCATGGAGCATTGCGATGACAATGGAATGGAGCATTGTGATGACAAAGTCCTGGAGCATTGTGAGGAGAAGACCATGGAGCCTTGTGATGACAAGTGTCATGGAGCATTCTGATGAAAAGGAGTGTGGAGCATTGTGATTACATGGTCTTGGAGCATTGTGATGAAAATGGCATGGGTGATTGTGATGCAAAGGGCATGGAGCCTTATCATGACAGGGTTCAAGGAGCATACTGACGACAAGTGTCAGGGAGCATTATAATGACAAGTGTATTGAGCATTGTGATGACAAAGGTCATGGAGCATTGTGATGAGAAGACCATGGATAATTTTGATGATGAGCATCATGGGGCGTTGTGATGACAAGTGTTATGGAACATTGCGATCACAAGGGTTTGGAGCATTGTGTTGACAGAGGTTATGGAGCATTCTGATTTCATTGTGATGACAATAGCATCAAGCATTATGATGATGGGCATGGTTCATTGTGATAACAGAGTTCATGGAGCATTGAGATGAAAAGTGGCATGGAGCATTTTGATTACAGTTGTCTTGGAGCTTTGTGATGACAAGGGCATGGAGCATTGTGATGAGAAGGCCATGGAGCAGATTGATGACATGCGTCATGGAGCCTTCTGATGACAATAGCACGGAGCATTGTGATTACAGGGGTCTTGGATCATTGTGATGACAAGGGTCATGGAGCCTTGTGATGACAAGGCAGTGGAACATTGTCATGACAGGGGTGAGGGAGTATTCTGATGACTAGTGATGGAACATTTTATTATCAGTGGTGAGAGAGCATTTTGATGAGAAGTACATGGAGCATTGTGATGACAAGTTTTATGGAGCATTCTGATGACAAGTTTGTGGAAAATTTTGATAACAAGCGCATGGAGCATTGTGATAACAAGGGTCATGGAGCACTCTGCTGACAACGGCATGGAGCATTGTGACGGCAAGGGTCACAGAGCATTGTGAATGAAAAGTTCATGGAGCATTATGGTGACAAATTTCACAGAGCCCTGTGATGACGAGGGCGTGGAACATTTTGATGCCAAAGTTCATGAAGCATTGTGATGACTGGAATCACGGAGCACTGTGATGACAAGGGCATGGAGCATTGTGATGACAGGGGCATGGAGCATTGGTCTGACAAGTTTCATGGATTATTGAGATGACAGTGGGCATGGCGCATTGTGATGACAAGGGCATGCAGCATTGTTATGAGAAGGTCATGGAATACTGTGCAGACAGGTGTCAGGGAGCATTGTGATGACATATGTCTTGGTGCATTGTGATGACAATGGCATGGAGCATTGTGAAGCCAAGTGTCATGGAGGATTGTGATGACAAATGTAATGGAGCATTGTGATGACAAGGGCTTGGAGCTTTTTGATGACAATGGTCATGGAGCACTGTGATGACAAGGGCATGGAGCACTGTGATGACAACGGCCATTGAGAATTTTGATGACAATGTCGTGAAGCAGTGTGATGAAAAGCACTTGGAGCTTGCTATGACAGGGTTCATGGAGCATTGCGATGACAAGTGCAAGGAGAATTGTGATGACAAGATCATGTAACATTGTGATGAGAAGTGTCATGGAGCATTTTGATGGCAAGACCGTGGAGCACTGTGATGAGAAGACCATGGATAATTGTGATGTCGAGCGTCATGCAGCACTGTAATGACAAGGGGCATGGAGCATTGTGATGACAGGGGTCATGGAGCACTGTGATGAGAGGTTCATGGAGCATTGGGATGAAAATATTCATTGAGTATTGTGATGGCAGTGGTCATGGAGCATTGCGATGACAATGGAATGGAGCATTGTGATGAAAAGGGCATGGAGCATTGTGATGTAAAAGGCATGGAGGCTTTTCATGACAGCGTTCAAGGAGCATTCTGACGACAAGTGTCAGGGAGAACTGTGATGACAAGTGTATTGAGCATTGTGATGACAAAGGTCATGGAGCATTGTGATGACACGGGCATGGAGTATTGTGATGACAGGAATCATGGAGCGTTGTGATGACAAGTGTTGTGGAACAATGTGATCACAAGGGTTTGGAGCATTGTGATGACAGAGGTCATGGATCATTTTGATTTCAAGGAGCACGGAGTGTTGTGATGACAGGGATCATGGAGAATTGTGATGAGAAGTTCATGGAGCATTGGGCAGAAAATATTCATGGAGTATTGTGATGACAGGGGTCTTGGAGCACTGTGATAACCAGGGCATGGAGCATTGTGATGAGAAGGCCATGGAGCATTCTGATGACATGTGTCATGGATGTTTGTGATGAAAAGGGGAATGGAGCATTGTGATTACAGGGGTCTTTGGGCATTGTGATGAAAAGGGCATGGATCATTGTGATGAAAAAGGCATGGAGCCTTGTCAGGGCAGGGTTCAAGGAGCATACTCTCGACAAATGTCAGGGAGCATTGTGATGACAAGTGTATTGAGCATTGTGATGACAAAGTTCATGGAGCATTGTGATGAGAAGACCATGGTTAACTGTGATGAGGAGCGTCATGGGGCATTGTGATGACAAGTGTTATGGAACATTGTGATCACAAGTGTTTGGAGCATTGTGATGACAGAAGTCATGGAACATATTGATTTCATTGTGATGACAATAGCATGAATCATTATGATGATGGGCATGGTGCATGGGATGACAGGGTTCTTGGAGCTTTGAGATTAAATGGGGCATGGAGCATTGTGATTACATGGGTCTTGGAGCATTGTGATGACAAGGGCATGGAGCATAGTGAATGAGAAGTCCACGGAGCATTCTGATGACATGCATCATGGAGCTTTCTGATGACAATTGCATGGAGCATTGTGATTACATGGTCTTGGAGCATTGTGATGAAAAGGGTCATGGAGTCTTGTGATGACAAGGCTGTGGATCCTTGTGATGACAGGTGTCATGGAGCATTGTTATGACAGGGGGAATGGAGCATTGTGATGACAAGTGTCATGGAGCTTTGTGATGACAAGGCCATGGAGCAATGTGATGAGAGGGTTCATGGAGCATTGTGATGACAATGGCATGGAGCTTTGTGATGCCCAGGGTTATGGAGCTTTGTGATGACAAATGTCATGGAGCATTCTGATGACAAGGGTGACGTGCATTGTGATGAGAAGGGCAGGGAGCATTGTGATGACAGGGTCATTGAGTAATTTGCTGAAAAGGGTCATGGAACATTTTGATTACAGTGGTTATGGAATATTGTGATTTCAGTGGTCATGGAGCTTTGTGATGAAAAGTGTCATGGAGCATTTTGATGACAGGGGTTATGGAATATTGTGATGTCAGGGGTCATCGAACATTGTGATGATAAGTGCATGTAGCATTATAATGACAGGGGTCATGTAACATTGTGATGACAGGGGTGATGGAGTATTGGAATGAATAGTGATGGAACATTGTGATATCTGTGGTGAGAGAGCATTTTGATGAGAAGTGCATGGAGCACTGTAAAGACAAGGTTTAAGCAGCATTGTGATGAAAAGGATGTGGAGAATTCTGATGACAGGCACATGACGCATTGTGATGACGTGGGTCATGGAGTATTGTGCTGAGAAGAACATGGAGCATTGTGATGACAAGGGTCATGGAGCATTGTGCTGAGAAAGGCATAGAGAATTGTGATGACAACGGTCACAGAGCATTGTGATGAAAAGTTCATGGAGCATTGTGGTGACAATGGTCACAAAGACTTGTGATGACGAGGGCATGGACCATTTTGATGAGAAAGATCATGAAGCATTGTGATGACTGGAGTCACAGAGCATTGTGATGACAGGGGTCATGGAGCATTGTGATGACAAGGGCATGGAGCATTGTGATGACAGGGGCATGGAACATTGGTCTTACAAGTTTCATGGATTATTGTGATGACAGTGGGAATGGCGCATTGTGATGACAATGGCACGGAGCATTGTGATGACAATGTCATGCAGTATTATGAAGACAGGTGTCAGGGAGCATTGTGAAGACATAAGTCATGGCCCGTTGTGATGACAATGGCATGGAGCATTGTGATTCCAAGTGTCATGGAGGATTGTGATGACAAAGGTAATGGAGCATTGTGATGACAAGGGCTTGGAGCATTGTGATGACAAAGTCATGGAGCACTGTGCTGA
The DNA here is from genome assembly GCF_949752795.1 of Hyperoodon ampullatus. NCBI lineage: Eukaryota > Metazoa > Chordata > Mammalia > Artiodactyla > Ziphiidae > Hyperoodon > Hyperoodon ampullatus. Next base: position 62,534 of record NW_027641043.1, on the reverse strand, counting down.
CAAGGGCATGGAGCATTGTGATGACAAGTTTCATGGAGCATTGTGCTGAGAAAGGCATGGAGCATTGTGATGACAAGTGTCACAAAGCATTTTGATGAAAAGTTCATAGAGCATTGTGGTGACAAATGTCATAGTGCCTTGTGATGACGATGGCATGGAACATTGTGATGACCAAGGTCATGAAGCATTTTGATGACTGGAGTCATGGATCATTGTAATGACAATGGCATGGAGCATTGTGATGACAGAGGCATGGAGCTTTGGTCTGACAAGTTTCATGGATTATTGTGATGGCAATGGGCATGGCTCCTTGTGATCACAAGGGCATGGAGCATGGTGAAGACAACGTCATGCAGAATTGTGTAAACAGGTGTCAGAGAGCATTGTGATGACCTATGTCATGGACAATTGTTATGACAATGGCATGGAGCATTGTGATGCCAAGTGTCATGGAGGATTGTGATGACAAAGGTAATGGAGCATTGTGATGACAAGGGCTTGGAGCTTTGTGATGACAAGGGCCATTGACAATTTTGATGACAAACTCATGAAGCATTGTGATGACAAGCGCATGAAGCTTGCTAGAACAGGGGTCATGGAGCATTGCAATGACAAGGGCATTTAGAATTTTGATGAAAAGAACATGTAAAATTGTGATGAGATGTGTCAAAGAGCATTGTGATGACAAGGACGTGGAGAATACTGATGACCAGGGCATGGAGCATTGTGATGGCAAGACTGGGGAGCATTGTGATGTGTAGACCATGGATAATTGTGATGACGGGCGTCATGGAGCCCTGTAGTGACAAGGGGCATGGAGCATTGTGATAACTGGTGTCATGGATCATTGTGATGACAGGGATCATGGAGCATTGTGATGACAAGGTTCATGGAGCATTCGGAAGACAAGCTTGTGGAGTATTATGATGACAATTGCATGGAGCATTGTGATGAAAAGGCCATTGAGCATTCTGATGACAAGGGCAAGGAGCAATGTGATGAGAGTGTTCATGGAGCATTGTGATGACAATGGCATGGAGTATTGTGATGCCAAGGGTCATGGAGCTTTGTGATGACAAAGGTCATGGAGCATTTTGATGACAAGTGCGTGGTGCATTGTGATGAGATGGGCAGGGAGCTTTGTGATGAGAGGGTCATGGAGCAATTTGATGAAAAGTGTCAGGGAACATTTTGATGACAGCGGTCATGGAACATTGTGATGTCAGTGGTCATGGAGCATTGTGATGATAAGGGCATGTAGCATTTTGATGACAGGGGTCATGGAACATTGTGATGACAGGGGTGAGTGAGTATTGTGATGACTAGTGATGGAACATTGTGATATCAGTGGTGAGAGAGCATTTAGATGAGAAGTGCATGGAGCATTGTGATAAAAAGGTTTATGGAGCATTTTGATGACAAGGTTGTGGAGCATTGTGATGACAAGTGCATGGCACATTGTGATGACATGTGTCTCGGAGCATTGTGTTGAGAAGCACATGGAGCATTGTGATGACAAGGGTCATGGAGCATTGTGCTGACAAAGGCATGGAGCATTGTGATGACAAGTGTTACAGAGCATTGTCATGACGAGGGGATGGACCATTGTGTTGACAAAGGTCATAAAGCATTGTGATGACTGGAGTCAAGGAACATTATGATGTGAGGGGCAATGGAGCATTGTGATTACAAGGGCATGGAGCATTGTGATGACAGGGGCATGGAGCATTGGCCTGACAAATTTCATGGATTATTGCTATGACAGTGGGCATGGAGCATTTTGATGACAGAGGTCATGGATCATTTTCACTTCAAGGACCATTGCGCATTGTGATGACAAGGGCATCAAGCAATGTGAACCCAAGTTTCATCGAGGATTTTGATGACAATGGGAATGGAGCATTGTGATGACAAGTTCATGAAGCATTTTGCTGACAAATGCATGGAACATTTTGATGACAAGGGTTATGGAGCACTGTGATGACATGTGTCACTGAACATTGTGATTACAGCGGTCATGGAGCATTGGGATAACAAGGGCATGGATCATTGTGATGACAAGGGTCATGGAGCATTTTGATGACAAGAGTTCCAGATCATTGTGTTGTCAGGGGTGATGGATCGTTGTGATGACTGTGGTCATGGAGCATTGTGATGACAGGGGTTATGGAGCATTGTGATGACAAGTGCATGGTGCATTGTGAATGAGAAGGCCATGAAGCATTCTGATGACATGCCTCATGGAGCTTTGTGATAACAAGGGCATGGAGCATTGTGATTACAGGGTCTTGGAGCATTGTGATGACAAGTGTCATGGAGTCTTGTGATGACAAGGCCGTGGAACCTTGTGATGGCAGGGGTCATGGAGCATTGTTATGACAGGAGTAATGGAGCATTGTGATGACAAGGGCATGGAGCATTGGTCTGAAAAGTTTCATGGATTATTGTGATGAGAGTGTGCATGGAGCATTATGATGACAAGGGCAAGGTACACTTAGATACATGGGTCATGGAGGATTGTAATGACAAGGGCATGGAGCATTGTGATGAGAAGGGCATTGAGCATTGTGATGACAAGCGTCTTGGAGCTTTGTGATGACAAGGGCATGGAGCAATATGATGAGAGGCTTCATGAAGCATTGTGATGACAATGGCATGGAGCATTGTGATGCCAAGGGTCATGGAGCTTTGTGATGACAAAGGTCATGTAGCATTTTGATGACAAGGGAGTGGTACATTGTGACGATAATGGCATGTAGCATTGTGATGACTGGTGTCATGGAACATTGTGATGAAAGGGGTTAGGGAGTGTTGTGATGATTAGTGATGGAACATTGTGATATCAGTGGTGAGAGAGCATTTTCTTGAGAAGTGCATGGAGTATTGTGATGACAAGTTTTATGGTGCATTGTGACGACAAAGATGTGAAGCATTGTGTTGACAAGCGCATGGCACCTTGTGATGACATCGGTCATGGAGCAGTGTGCTGACAAGCTCATGGAGCATTGTGATGACAAGTGTATTGAGCATTGTGATGACAAATGTCATAGAGCATTGTGATGAGAACACCATTGATAATTGTCATGACGAGCGTAATGGGGCGTTGTGATGACAACTGTTATGGAACATTGTGATCACAAGGGTTTGGAACATTGTGATTATAGAGGTCATGGGGCATTTTGATTTCATTGTGATGAAAATAGCATGAAGCATTATGATGATGGGCATGGATCATTGTGATGACAGGGTTCATGGAGCATTGAGATGAAAAGGGGCAAGGAGCATTGTGATTAAAGGGATCTTGGAGCATTGTGATGAGAAGGTCATGGAGCATTGGGCTGAAAATATTCATGGAGTATTGTGATGGCAGGTGTCATGGAGCATTGTGATGACAAGGGTCATGGAGCTCTGTGATGAAAAGCGTCATGGAGCATTCTGATTACAGGGGTCATGGAGCATTGGGATGACAGGGTTCATGGGGCATTGGTCTGATAAATTTCTTGGATTATTGTGATGACAGTGGGCATGGCACATTGTGATAAAAAGGGCATGAAACATTGTTATGACAAGGTCATAGATTATTGTGAAGACAGGTGTCAGGGAGCATTGTGGTGACATATGTCATGATCCATTGTGATGACAATGGCATGGAGCACTGTGATGCCAAGTGTCATGGAGAAATGTGATGACAAATATAATGGAGCATTGTGATGACAAGGGCTTGGAGCCTTGTGATGACAAGGGTTATGGAGCATTGTGATGACAAGGGAATGGATCATTGTGATGACAAGTGTCATGGAGCATTTTGATGACAAGTGTCCAGGATCATTGTGTTGTCAGGGGTCATGGATCGTTGTGATGACAGTGGTCATGGAGCATAGTGATGACTGGGTTCATGGGGCATTGTGAAGAGAAGGTCATGGAGCATTGGGCTGTAAATATTCATGGAGTATTGTGATGAAACGGGTCATGGAGCATTTTGATGACAAGGGAATGGAGCATTGTGATGAAAAGGGCATGGAGCATGTTGATGAGAAGGCAATGGAGCATTTTGAAGACATGCTTCATTAAGCATTGTGATGACAAGGGCATGGAGCATTGTGATTACAGTGGTCTTGGAGTACTGTGATGAAAAGTGCAAGGATTATTGTGATGAAATATGCATGCAGCCTTGTCATGACAAGTTTCAAGGAGCATATTGACGACCATTGTCAGGGAGCATTGTGATGACAAGTTTATTGAGCATTGTGATGACAAAGGCCATGGAGTATTGTGAATAAAATACCATGGATAATTGTGATGATGAGTGTCATGGGGCGTTGTGATGACAAGTGTTATGGAACATTGTGATCACAAGGGTTTAGAGCATTGTGATGAGAGAGGTCATGGAGCATTTTGATTTCATTGTGTTGACAATAGCATGAAACATTATGATGATGGGCATGGTGCACTGTGATGACTGGGTTCATGGAGCTTTGAGATGAAACGTGGCGTGGAGCATTGTGATTACAGGGGTCTTGGAGCATTGTGATGACCAGGTCATGGAGCATTGTGATGAGAAGGCGAAGGCGCATTTTGATGACATGCGTCATGGAGCTTTGTGATGACAAAGGCATGGAGCATTGTGATTACAGGTGTCTTGGAGCATTGTGATGACAAGGGTCATGGAGCCTTGTGATGAGAAGGCCGTGGAACATTGTAATGGCAGCTTTTATGGAGCATTGTTATAACAGGGGTAAAGGAGCATTTTCATGACAAGGGCATGGAGCATTGGTCTGAAAATTTTCATGGATTATTGTGATGAGAGGGGGCATGGAGCATTGTGATGACAAGGGCACGGAACACTGTGATACATGGGTCATGGAGGATTGTAATGACACGCCTTGGAGCTTTGTGTTAAGAAGAGCATCGAGCATTGTGATGAAAAGCATCATGGAGCCTGTGATGACAAGGACATGTAACAATGTGATGAGAGGGTTCATGGAGCATTGTGATGCCAAGGGTCACGGAGCTTTGTGATGACAAAGGTCATGGAGGGTTTTGATGACAAGGGCGTGGTGTACTTTGATAAGAAGGGCAGTGAGCATTGTGATGAAAAGGTCATGGAGCAATTTGATGAAAAGTGTCATGGGACATTTTGATGACAGGGGTTATGGAACATTGTGATGTCAGGGGTCAGGGAGCATTGTGATGAAAAGGGTCATGGAGCATTGGGATGACAGGGGTCATGGAACATTGTGATGGCAGGGTTGAGGGAGTATTGTGATGACTAGCGATGGAACGTTATGATATCAGTGATGGGAGAGCATTTTGATGGGAAGTGCATGGAACATTGTGACAACACGGTTTATCTAGAACTGTGATGACAAGGTTGTTGAGCATTGTGATGACAAGCACATGTCGCATTGTGATGACACAGGTCATGGGGCATTTTGCGGACAAGCGCATGGAGCATTGTGATGACAAGTGTCATGGAGCATTGTGCTGACAAAGGCATGGAGCATAGTTATGACATGAGTTAGAGAACATTGTGATGAAAATTTCATGGAGAATTGTGGTGACAAATGTCACAGAGCCTTTTGATGACAAGGGCATGGAGCATTGTGATGGCAGGGGCATGGAACATTGGTCTGACAAGTTTCATGGATTATTGTGATGACAGTGGGCATGGCACATTGTGATGACAAGAACATGGAGCATTGTGGTGACAAAGGTCACAGAGCCTTGTGTGACGTGGGCATGGAACATTGTGATGACAAATGTCATAAAGCATTGTGATGACTGGAGTCACGGAGCATTGTGATGACAGGGTTCATGGAGCATTGTGATGACAAGGGCATAGAACACTGTGATGACAGGGCCATGGAACATTGGTCTGACAAGTTTCATGGATTATTGTGATGACAGTGGGCATGGCTCATTGTGATGACAAGGGCATGGAGCATTGGGATGACAAGGTCATGGAGTATTGTGAAGACAGGTGTCAGGGAATATAGTGATGACATATGTCATGGTCCATTGTGATGACAATGGCATGGAGCATTGTGATGCCAAGAGTCATGGAGGATTGTGATGACAAAGGTAATGGAGCATTTTCATGACAATGGTTTGGAGCACCGTGATGACAAGGGTCATGGAGCATTGTGATGACAAGGGCATGGAACACTGTGATACATATTACATGCAGGAATGTAATTACAAGGTCATGGAGCATTGTGATGAGAAGTGCATCGAGCGTTGTGATGACAAGCCTCATGGAGATTTGTGATGACAAGCACATGGCGCATTGTGATGACATGGGTCATGGAGCACTGTGCCGACAAAGGCATGGTGCATTTTGATGACAAGTGTCACAGAGTATTGTGATGAAAAGTTCATGGAGCATTGTGGTGACAAATGTCCCAGAGCCTTGTGTGACAATGGCATGGAACATTGAGATGACAAAGGTCATGAAGCATTGTGATGACTGGAGTCACGGATCATTGTGATGAGAGGGGTCATGGAGCATTGGGCTGAAAATGTTCATGGAGTATTGTGATGACAGGGGTCATGGGGTATTTTGATGTCATGGGAATGGAGCATTGTGATGTAAAGGGCATGGAGCATGGTGATGAGAAGGCCATGGAGCATTCTGAAGACATGTGTCATGAAGCTTTGTGATGACAATGGCATGGAGCATTGTGATTCCAGGGGTCTTGGAGCATTGTGAGGAAAAGGGCATGAATCCTTGTGTTGAAAAATGCATGGAGCCTTGTGATGACAGGGTTCAAGGAGCATACTGATGTCAAGTGTCAGGGAGCATTGTGATGACAAGTGTATTGAGCATTGTGATGACAAAGGTAATGGAGTACTGTGAATAGAAGCCCAAGGATAACTGTGATGATGAGCATCATTGGGCGTTGTGATGACAAGTGTTATGGAACATTGTGATCACAAGTGTTTGGAGCATTGTGATGACAGAGGTCATGGAGCATATTGATTTCATTTTGATGATAATAGCATAAAGCATTATGATGATGGGCATGGTGCATTGTGATGACACGGTTCATGGAGCATTGAGATGAAAAGGGGCATGGAACATTGTGATTACAGGTGTCTTGGCCCATTGTGATGACAAGGGCATGGAGCATTGTGATGACAAGGTCATGGAGTATTGTGAAGACAGGTGTCAGGGAGCACTGTGATGACATGTCATTGTCCATCGTGATGACAATGGCATGGAACATTGTGATACCAAGTGTCATGGAGGATTGTGATGACAAAGTTAATGGAGCATTTTGATGACAAGTGCTTGGGACATTGTGATGAGAAGCGTCATGGAGCATTGTGATGACAAGGGCTTGGAACATTGTGATGACAAGGGTCATGGAGCATTGTGATGACAAGGGCATGGAGAAATGTGATGACAAGGGCCATTGAGAATTTTGATGACAACGTCGTGAAGCATTGTGATGACAAGCGCATGGAGCTTGCTATGAAAGTGGTCATAGAGCACTGTGATGACAAGTGCATGGAGAATTGTGATGACAAGATCATATAACATTGTGATGACAATTGTCACGAAGAATTGTGATGACAAGGACGTGGAGAATTGTACTGACTTGGGGCATGGAGCACTGTGATGAACAGGGCATGGAGAATTGTGATGGCAAGACCGTGGAGCATTGTGATGAAAAGACAATGGATAATTATGATGAAGAGCATCATGGATCAGTGTAATGAAAAGGAGCATGGAGCATTGTGATGACAGGTGTCATGGAGCACTGTGATGAGAAGGCCATGGAGCATTCTGATGACATGTGTCATGGATCTTTGTGATGACAGGGGCCTGGAGCATTGTGATGACAGGGGCATGGAGCATTGTGATGACAGGGGCATGGAACATTGGTCTAACTAGTTACATGGATTATTGTGATGACAGTGTGCATGGCATATTGTGATGACAAGGGCATGGAATATTATGATGACAAGGTTATGGAGTACAGTGAAGACAGGTGTCAGGGATCATTGTGATGACATATGTCATTGTCCATTGTGATGACAATGGAATAGAGCATTGTGATACCAAGTGTCATGGAGGATTGTGATGACAAAGGTAACGGAGCATTTTTATGACAAGGTCTTAGGACATTGTGATGACAAGCGTCATGGAGCATTATGATGACAAGGGTAATGGAGCATTGTGATGAGACGGTCATGGAGCATTGGGCTGAAAATGTTCATGGAGTATTGTGATTACAGTGGTCAAGGAGCATTGTGATGACAAGGGAATGGAGCATTTTGATGACAAGGTCCTGGAGCAGTGAAATGAGAAGACCATGGATCCTTGTTATGACAAGTCTAATGGAGCATTCTGATGAATAGGGGCATGGAGCATTGTGATTACAGGGGTCTTGGAGCATTGTGATGACAAGGTCATGGAGCATAGTGATGAGAAGGCCATGGAGCATTCTGATGACATGTGTCATGCATCTTTGTGATGACAGGGACATGGAGCATTGTGATGACAGGGGCATGGAGCATTTTGATGACAGGGGCATGGAACATTGGTCTGACTAGTTACATGGATTATTGTGATGTCAGTGGGAATGGCACATTGTGATGACAAGGGCATGGAACATTGTGATGACAAGGTCATGGAGTACTGTGAAGACAGGTGTCAGGGAGCATTGTGATGACATATGTCATTGTCCATTGTGATGAAAATGGCATGGAGCATTGTGATACCAAGTGTCATGGAGGATTGTGATGACAAAGGTAATGGAGCATTTTTATGACAAGGGCTTGGGACATTGTGATGACAAGGGTCATGGAGCATTGTGATGACAAGGGCCATTGAGAATTTTGATGACAACGTCGTGAAGCATTTTGATGACAAGCGCATGGAGCCTGCTATGACAGGGGTCATAGAGCATTGCGATGACAAGTGCCTGGAGAATTGTAATGAAAAGATCATGTAACATTGTGATAAGAAGTGTCAAGGAGCATTGTGATGACAAGGACGTGGAGAATTCTGATGACATGGGACATGGAGCATTGTGATGACCAGGGCATGGAGCATTGTGATGGCAAGACCGTGGAGCATTGTGATGAGAAGATCACGGATAATTGTGATGATGAGCGTCATGGAGCTCTGTAATGAAAAGGGGCAAGGAGCATTGTGATTACAGGGGTCTTGGAGCATTGTGATGACAAGGGAATGGAGCATTTTGATGAGAAGGTCATGGAGCATTGGGCTGAAAATGTTCATGAAGCATTGTGATGACTAAGGCACGGAACACTGTGATACATGTGTCATGGAGGATTGTAATGACAAAGGCATGGAGCATTGTAATGAGAAGAGTATCGAGCATTGTGATGACAAGCGTCATGGAGCATTCTGCTGACAAGGACATGGAGCAATGTGATGAGAGGTTTCATGTAGCTTTTTGATGAAATGGCATGGAGCATTGTGATGCCAAGGGTCATGGAGCTTTGTGATGACAAAGGTCATGGAGCATTTTGATGACAAGGTCGTGGTGCATTTTGATGAGAAGGGCAGGGAGCATTGTGATGACAGGGTCATGGAACAAATTGATGGAAAGTGTTATGGAACATTTTGATGACAGGTGTTATGGAACATTGTGATGTCATGGGACATGGAGCATTTTGATGAAAAGGGTCGTGGAGCATTCTGATGAAAAGGTGCATGGAGCATTGTGATTAAAGGGGTTTTGAAAAATTGTGATGACAAGGGCAAGGAGCATTTTGATGAGAAGGCAAAGGAGCATTCTGATGACATGCGTCATGGAGCTTTGTGATGACAAGGACATGGAGCATTGTGGTGACAAAGGTCACAGACCCTTGGGTGACGAAGGCATGGACCATTGTGATGACAAAGGTCATGAAGCATTGTGATGACTGGTGTCACGGAGCATTGTGATGACAGGGGTCATGGAGCATTGTGATGACAAGGGCATGGAGCATTGCGATGACAGGGGCATGGAACATTGGTCTGACAAGTTTCATGGATTCTTGTGATGACATTGGGCATGGCTCATTAAGATGACAAGGGCATGGAACATTGTGATGACAAGGTCATGGAGTATTGTGAAGAGAGGTGTCAGGGATCATTGTGATTACATATGTCATTGTCCATTGTGATGAAAATGGCATGGAACATTGTGATACCAAGTGTCATGGAGGATTGTGATGACAAAGGTAATGGAGGATTTTGATGACAAGGGCTTCTGACATTGTGATGACATGCGTCATGGAGCTTTGTGATGACAAGGGCCTGGAGCATTGTGATTACAGGGTTCTTGGAGCATTGTGATGACAAGGGTCATGGAGGCTTGTGATGACAAGGCCGTTGATCCTTGTGATGGCATTGGTCATGGAGCATTGTTATGACAGGGGCAATGGAACATTGTGATGACAAGTGCATGGGGCATTGGTCTGAAAATTTTTATGGATTATTGTGATGAGAGTGGGCATGGAGCATTCTGGTGACAAGGGCATGGAACACTGTGATACATAGATCATGCAGGATTGTAATGTCAATGGCATGGAGCATTGTGATGAGAAATGCATCGAGCATTGTGATGACAAGCGTCATCGAGATTTGGGATGAAAAGTGCATGGAGCGATGTGATGAGAGGGTTTATGGGGCATTGTGATGACAATGGAATGGAGCATTGTGATGCTAGCGTCATGGACCTTTGTGATGATAAAGGTCATGGAGCATTTTGATGACAAGGGCGTGGTGCATTGTGATGAGAAGCGCAGGGAGCATTGTGATTACAGGGGTCTTGGAGCATGTGATGACAAGTGCATGGAGCATTGTGATGAGAAGGCCATGGAGCATTTTGATGACATGAGTCAAGGATCTTTGTGAAGACAAGGGCATAGAGCATTGTGATTACAGGGGTCTTGGAGCAATGTGATGACAAGGGTCATGTAACCTCGGATGACAAGGCCGTGGATCATTGTGATGGCAGGGGTCATGGAGCATTGCTATGACAGGGGTAATGGAGCATTGTGATGACAAGGGCATGGAACATTGGTCTGAAAATTTCATGGATTATTGTGATGAGATTCGGCATGGAGCATTGTGATGACTTAGGCTCGGAACACTGTGATACATGTGTCATGGAGGATGGTAATGACAAGGGCATGGAGCATTGTGATGAGAAGAGTTTCGAGCATTGTGATGAAAAGCATCATGGAGGATTGTAATGACAAGGGGATGGAGCATTGTGATGAGAAGAGTTTCGAGCATTGTGATGACAAGCATCATGGAGCATTGTGCTGACAATGGCATGGAGCAATGTGATGAGAGGTTTCATGTAGCATTGTGATGAAATGGCATGGAGCATTGTGATGCCAATGGTGATGGAGCTTTGTGATGACAAAGGTCATGGAGCATTTTGATGACAAGGTCGTGGTGTATTGTGATGTGAAGGGCAGGGAGCATTGTGATGACAAGTTCATGGAGCAAATTGATGAAAAGTGTCATGGAATATTTTGATAACAGGGGTTATGGAACATTGTGATGTGAGGGGTAATGGAGCATTTTGATGAAAAGGGTCATGGAACATTCTGATGAAAAGGTGTATGGAGCATTGTGATTACAAGTGTTTTGAAGCATTGTGATGACAAGGTCATGGAGTATTGTGATGAGAAGGCAATGGAGCATTCTGATGACATGCGTCATGGAGCCTTGTGATGACAAGGACATGGAGCATTGTGATTACAGGGGTCTTGGAGCATTGTGATGAAAAGGGAATGGATCATTGTGATGAAAAATGCATAGAGCCTTGTCATGACAGGGTTCAAGGAGCATACTGATGACAACTGTCAGGGAGCATTGTGATGATAAGTGTATTGAGCATTGTGATGACAAAGATCATGGAGCATTGTGATGAGAAGTCCACTGTTAATTGTGATGACCAGCGTCATAGGGCATTGTGATGACAAGTGTTATGGAACATTGTGATCAGAAGGGTTTGGTGCATTGTGATGACAGAGGTCATTGAGCATTTTGATTTCATTGTGATGACAATAGCATGAAATATTATGGTGATGGGCACGGTGCATTGTGATGACAGGGTTCATGGAGCATCGAGAAGTAAAGGGGCATGGAGCATTGTGATTATATGGCTGTTGTGCATTGTGATGACAAGGGCATGGAGCATTGTGATGAGAAGGCCATGGAGCATTCAGATGACATGCGTCATGGAGCTTTGTGATGACAAGGGCTTGGAGCATTGTGATTACAGGGGTCTTGGAGCATTGTGATGAAAAGGGTCATCGAGGCTTGTGATGACAAGGCCGTGGAACCTTGTGATGGCAGGGGTCATGGATCATTGTTATGACAGCGATAATGGAACTTTGTGATGACAAAGGTCATGGGGCATTTTTTTGACATGGGCGTGGTGCATTGTGATGAAAAGGGCAGGGAGCATTGTGATGACAGCGTCATGGAGCAATTTCATGAAAAGTGTCATGGAATATTTTGATGACAGGTGTTATGGAACATTGTGATGTAAGGGGTCATGAAGCATTGTGATGAAATGGGTCATGGAGCATTTTGTGACAGGGGTCATGGAACATTGTGACGTCAGGGGTCATGGAGCATTGTGATGATAAGGGCATGTAGCACTGTGATGACAGGGGTCATGGAACATTGTGATGACAGGGGTGAGGGAGTATTGTGATGACTAGTGATGGAACATTGTGTTATATGTGTTGAGAGAGCATTTTGATGAGAAGTGCATGGAGCATTGTGATGACAAGTTTTAAGGAGCATAGCGATGAAAAAGATGTGGAGCATTGTGCTGACAAGCGCATGGAGCATTTTGATGATTAGGGACAAAGAGCATTGTGATGAAAAGTTCATGGAGCATTGTGGTGAAAAAGATTACAGAGCCTTGTGTGAAGAGCGCATGGATCATTTGTCTGACAAGTTTCATGGAATATTGTGATGACAAGGGCATGGAGCATTGTGGTGAAAAAGGTCATGAAGCATTGTGATGACAGGAGTCACGGAGCATTGTGATGACAATGGCATGGAGCATTGTGATACCAAGTGTCATGGAGGATTGTGATGACACAGGTAATGGAGCATTTTGATGACAAGGGCTTGGGACGTTGTGATGACAAGTGTCATGGAGCATTGCGATGACAAGTGCCATTGAGAATTTTGATGACAACGTCTTGAAGCATTGTGATGACAAGCGCATGGAGCTTGCTATGACAAGAGTCATAGAGCATTGCGATGACAAGTGCATGGAGAATTGTGATGAAAATATCATGTAACATTGTGATAAGAAGTGTCATGGAGCATTGTGATGACAAGGACGTGGAGAATTGTGATGACATGGGACATGGAGCATTGTGATGAATGGGTCTTGGAGCATTGTAATGACCGGGTCTTGGAGCATTGTAATGGCAAGACTGTGGAGCATTGTGATGAGAAGATCCCGGATAATTGTGATGACGAGCATCATGGAGCACTGTAATGACAAGGGGCATGGAGCATTGTGATTACAGGGCTCTTGGAGCATTGTGATGACAAGGGCATGGATCATTGTGATGAGAAGGCCACGGAGCATTCTGATGACATGCGCCATGAATCTTTGTGACGACAAGAGCATGGAGCATTGTGATTACATGGGTATTGGAGCACTGTGATGACAAGGGTCATGGAGCCTTGGATGACAAGGCCGTGGAACATTGTGATGGCAGGGGTTATGGAGCATTTCTATGACGGGGTAAAGGAGCATTGTGATGACAAGGGCATGGAACATTGGTCTGAAAATTTCATAGATTATTGTGATGAGATTCGGCATGGAGCATTGTGATGACTAGGGCACGGAACACTGTGATACATGGGTTATGGGGGATTGTAATGACAAGGGCATGGAACATTGTGATGAGAAGAGTATCGAGCATTGTGATGACAAGCGTCATGGAGCATTGTGCTGACAAGGGCATGGAGCAATGTGATGAGAGGTTTCATGTAGCATTGTGATGAAATGTCATGGAGCATTGTGATGCCAAGGGTCATGGAGCTTTGTGATGACAAACGTCATGGAGCATTTTGATGACAAGGTAGTGGTTCATTGTGATGAGAAGGGCAGGGAGCATTGTGATGACAGGGTCATGGAGCAAATTTATGAAAAGTGTCATGGAACTTTTTGATTACAGGGGTTATGGAACATTGTGATGTCAGGGGTAATGGAGCATTTTGATGAAAAGGGTCATGGAGCATTCTGATGAAAAGGTTCATGGAGCATTGTGATTACAGGGGTTTTGAAGCATTGTGATGACAAGGACATGGAGTATTGTGATGAGAAGGCAATGGAGCATTCTGATGACATGCGTCATGGAGCTTTGTGATGACAAGTACATGGAGCATTGTGATTGCAGGGGTCTTGGAGCATTGTGATGAAATGGGAATGGATCATTGTGATGAAAAATGCATGGAGCCTTGTCATGACAGGTTTCAAGGAGCATACTGATGACAACAGTCAGGGAGCATTTTGATGATAAGTGTATTGAGCATTGTGATGACAAAGATCATGGAGCATTGTGATGAGAAATCCATGGATAATTGTGATGACCAGCCTCATGGGGCATTGTGATGACAAGTGTTATGGAACATTGTGATCAGAAGGGTTTGGTGCATTGTGATGACAGAGGTCATTGAGCAGTTTGATTTCATTTTGATGACAATAGCATGAAATATTATGATGATGGGCACAGTTCATTGTGATGACAGGGCTCATGGAGCATTGAGATGAAAAGGGGCATGGAGCATTGTGATTATAGGGCTGTTGGAGCATTGTGATGACAAGGGCATGGAGCATTGTGATGAGAAGGCCATGGAGCATTCAGATGACGTGCGTCATGGAGCTTTGTGATGACAAGGGCAGGGAGCATTGTGATTACAGGGGTCTTGGAGCATTGTGATGACAAGGGTCATCGAGGCTTGTGAAGACAAGGCCGTGGAACCTTGTGATGGCAGGGGTCATGGATCATTGTTATGACAGGGGTAATGGAGCTTTGTGATGACAAAGGTCATGGGGCATTTTGATGACAAGTGCGTGCTGCATTGTGATGAGAACGGCAGGGAGCATTGTGATGACAGCGTCATGGAGCAATTTCATGAAAAGTGTCATGGAATATTTTGATGACAGGGGTTATGGAACATTGTGATGTCAGGGGTCATGAAGCATTGTGATGAAATGGGTCATGGAGCATCTTGTGACAGGGGTTATGGAACATTGTGATGTCAGGTGTCATGGAGCATTGTGATGATAAGGGCATGTAGCACTGTGATGACAGCGGTCATGGAACATTGTGATGACAGGGCTGAGGGAGTATTGTGATGACTACTGATGGAACATTGTGTTATATGTGTTGAGAGAGAATTTTGATGAGAAGTGCATGGAGCATTGTGATGACAAGTTTTATGGAGCATAGCGATGAAAAGCATGTGGAGCATTGTGATGACAAGCGCATGACACATTGTGATGACATAGGTCAAGGAGCATTGTGCTGACAAGCGCATGGAGCATTTTGATGACAAGTGTCATGGAGCATTGTGCTGAGAAAGGCATGGAGCATTGTGATGACTAGGGACAAAGAGCATTGTTATGAAAAGTTCATGGAGCATTGTGGTGACAAAGATTACAGAGCCTTGTGTGAAGAGGGCATGGATCATTGGTCTGACAAGTTTCATGGAATATTGTGATGACAGTGGTCATGGAGCATTGTGATGACAAGGGCATGGAGCATTGTGGTGACAAAGGTCATGAAGCATTGTGATGACTGGAGTCATGGAGCATTGTGATGACAATGGCATGGAGCATTGTGATACCAAGTGTCATGGAGGATTGTGATGACAAAGGTAATGGAGCATTTTGATGACAAGTGCTTGGGACGTTGTGATGACAAGGGTCATGGAGCATTGCGATGACAAGTGCCATTGAGAATTTTGATGACAACGTCGTGAAGCATTGTGATGACAAGCGCATGGAGCTTGCTATGACAGGGGTCATAGAGCATTGTGATGACCAGAGCATGGAGCATTGTGATGGCAAGACTGTGGAGCATTGTGATGAGAAGATCACGGATAATTGTGCTTACGAGCGTCATGGAGCACTGTAATGACAAGGGGCATGGAACATTGTGATTAAAGGGTTCTTGGAGCATTGTGATGACAAGGGCATGGAGCATTGTGATGAGAAGGCCACAGAGCATTCTGATGACATGCGTCATGAATCTTTGTGACTAAAAAGTCATGGAGCATTGTGATTACAGGGGTCATGGAGAACTGTGATGACAAGGGTCATGGAGCCTTGTATGACAAGGCCGTGGAACATTGTGATGGCAGTGGTCATGAAGCATTGTTATGACAGGGGTAATGGAGCATTGTGATGACAAGGGCATGGGAAATTAGTCTGAAAATTTCATGGATTATTGTGATGAGATTCGGCATGGAGCATTGTGATGACTAGGGCACGGAACACTGTGATACCTGTGTCATGGAGGATTGTAGTGACAAGTGCATGCAGCATTGTGATGAGAAGAGTATAGAGCATTGTGATGACAAGCGTTATGGAGCACTGTGCTGACAAGGGCATGGAGAAATGTGATGAGAGGTTTCATGTAGCATTGTGATGAAATGGCAAGGAGCTTTGTGATGACAAATGTCATGGAGCATTTTGATGACAAGGTCGTGGTGCATTGTGATGAGAAGGGTAGGGAGCATTGTGATGACAAGGTCATGGAGCAAATTGATGAAAAGTGTCATGGATCATTTTGATGACAGGGGTTATGGAACATTGTGATGTCATGGGTCATGGAGCATTTTGATGAAAAGGGTCATGGAGCATTCTGATGAAAAGTTGCATGGACCATTGTGATTACAGTGGTTTTGAAGCATTGTGATTACAAGCGCAAGGAGCATTGTGATGAGAAGGCAATGGAGCATTCTGATGACATGCGTCATCGAGCTTTGTGATGACAAGGACATGCAGCATTGTGGTGAAAAAGGTCACAGAGCCTTGTGTGACGAGGGCATGGAACATTGTGATGACAAAGGTCATGAAGCATTGTGATGACTGGTGTCATGGAGCATTGTGATGACAAGGGCATGGAGCATTGTGATGACAGGGGAATGGAATATTGGTCTTACATGTTTCATGGATTATTGTGATGACAGTGGCCGTGGTGCATTGTGATGACAAGGGCATGGAACATTGTGATGACAAGGTTATGGAGTATTGTGAAGACATGTGTCAGAGAGCAATGTGATGACATATGTCATTGTCCATTGTGATGACAATGGCATGGAGCATTGTGATACCAAGTGTCATGGAGGATTGTGATGACAAAGGGAATGGAGCATTTTGATGACAAGGGCTTGGAACATTGTGATGACAGGGGTCATGGAGCATTGTGATTACAAGGGCATGGAGCATTGTGATGACAAGGGTCATTGAGAATTTTGATGACAATGTCGTGAAGCATTGTGATGACAAGCTCATGGAGCTTGCTATGACAGGGATCATTGAGCCTTCCAATGACAAGTGCATGGAGAATTGTGATCACAAGATCAGGTAACATTGTGATAAGAAGTGTCATGGAGCATTGTGATGACAAGGACGTGGAGAATTGTGATGACATGGGACATGGAGCATTGTGATGACCAGGGCATGGAGCACTGTGAGTTCAAGACCGTGGCGCATTGTGATGAGAAGATCACGGATAATTGTGATGACGAGCGTCATGGAGCACTGTAATGACAAGGGGCAAGGATCATTGTGAATCCAGGGTTCCTGGAGCATTGTGATGACAAGGGAATGGAGCATTTTCATGAGAAGGCCATGGAGCATTCTGATGACATGCGTTATGAATCATTGTGACGACAACGGCATGGAGCATTGTGATTACAGAGGTCTTCGAGCACTATGATGACAAGGGTCATGGAGCTTTGGATGACAAGGCCGTGGAACATTGTGATGGCAAGGGTCATGTAGCATTGATTTGACAGGGGTAATGGAGCATTGTGATGACATGTGCATGGAAATTTTGTCTGAAAATTTCATGGATTATTGTGATGAGATTCAGCATGGATCATTGTGATGACAAGGGCACGGAACACTTGATACATGTGTCATGGAGGATTGTAATGACAAGGGCATGGAGCATTGTGATGAGATGTGTATCGAGCATTGTGATGACAAGCGTCATGGAGCATTGTGCTGACAAAGGCATGGAGCATAGTGAAGACATGGGTAAAAGAGCATTGTGATGAAATTTTCATGGATCATTGTGGTGACAAATTTCACAGAGCCTTTTGATTAAGTGGGCATGGACCAGTGTGATGACAAGGTACTGGAGCATTGTAATGAGAGGACCATGGAGCCTTTTGGTGACAATTCTCATGGAGCACTCTGATGAAAAGGGGCATGGAGCATTGTGATTACAGCGGTATTGGATCCTTGTGATGACAAGACCGTAGAACATTGTGATGGCAGGGTTCATGGAGCATGGTTATGACATGGGCAATGGAGGATTGTGATGACAAGGGGATCGAGCATTGGTCTGAAAACTTTCATGGATTACTGTGATGAGAGTTGGCATAGAGCATTGTGATGACAAGGGCACGGAACACTGTGATACATGGATCATGGATGTTTGTAATGACAAGGGCATGGGGCAATGTGATGAGAGGCTTCATGGAGCATTGTGATGACAAGGGCATGGAGCATTGTGATAACAAGGGTCATGGAGCATTTTGAATACAAGATTCCCATATCATTGTGTTGTCAGTGGTCATGGAGCTCTGTGATGACAGTGGTCATGGAGCATTGTGATGACAGGGTCATGGAGCATTGTGATAAGAAGATCATGGAGCATTGGGCTGAAAATGTTCATGGAGTATTGTGATGACAGGGTAATGGGGCATTGCGATGACAAGGGAATGGAGTATTGTGATGACAAGTCCTGGGACACTGTGATGAGAAAACCATGGAGCCTTGTGATGACAAGTCTCATGGAGCATTCTGATGAAAAGGTGCATGGAGCATTGTGATTACAGGGGTCATGGAGCATTGTGATGAAAATGGCATGGAGCATTGTGATGCCAAGTGTCATGGAGCTTTGTGATGACAAAGTTCATGGGGCATTTTGATGACAAGGTCGTGGTGCATTGTGATGAGAAGGGCAGGGAGCATTTGATGACAGGGTCATGGAGCAACTTGATGAAAAGTATCATGGAATATTTTGATGCAAGTGGTTATGGAACATTGTGATGTCAGGGGTCATGGAGGACTGTGATGAAAAGGGTCATGGAGCATTTTGATGACAGGGGTTATGGGACATTGTGATGTCAGGGTTCATGGAGCATTGTGATGGTAAGGTCATGTAGCATTGTCATGACATGGATCAAGGAACATTGTGATGACAGGGGGGAGAGAGCATTTTAATGTGAAGTGCATGGAGCATTGTGATGACAAGGTTTTTGGAGCACTGTAATGACAAGGATGTGGAGCACTGTGATGACAAGCGCATGGCGCATTGTGATGACATGGGTTGTGGAGCATTGTGCTCACAAGCGCATGGAGCATTGTGATGACAACGGTCATGGAGCATTGTGCTGACAAAGGCATGGAGCATGGTGATGACAAGGATCACAGAGCATTGTGATGAAAAGTTCATGGAGCATTGTGGTGAGAAAGGTCACAGAGCCCTGTGTGACGAGGACATGGACCATTGTGATGACAAATGTCATGAAGACTTGTGATGACTGGAGTCACAGAACATTGAGATGACAGGGGTCTTGGAGCACTGTGATGACAAGGACATGGAGCAATGTGATGAGAAGGCCATGGAGCATTCTGATGACATGCATCATGGAGCTTTGTGATTAAAGGTCAGGGAGAATTGTGATTACAGGTTTCTTGGAGCATTGCGAAGAAAATGGTATGGATCATTGTGATGAAAAAGGCATGGAGCCTTGTCATGACAGGGTTCAAGGAGCATACTGATGACAAGTGTCAGGGAGCATTGTGATGACAAGTGTTTTGAGCGTTGTGATGACAAAGTTCATGGAGCACTGTGATGAGAAGACCATGGATAATTGTGATGATGAGCGTCATGGTGCATTGTAATGACATTGGTTATGGAACATTGTGATCACAAGGGTTTGGTGCATTTTGATGACAGAGGTCATGGAGCATATTGATTTCATTGTGATGACAATAGCATGAAGCATTATGATGATGGACATGGTGCATTGTGATGACAGGGTCATGGAGCAATTTGATGAAACGGGTCATGGAACATTTTGATGACAGTGGTTATGGAACATTGTGATGTCAGGGGTCTTGGAGCATGGTAATGAAAAGGGTGATGGAGCATTCTGATAACAGAGGATATGGAATATTTTGATGTCAGGGGTCATGGAGCATTGTGATGATATGACATGTGGCATTGTGATGACAGAGGTCATGGAAAATTGTGATGACAGTGGTGAGGGAGTATTGTGATGACTACTGATGGAACATTGTGATATCAGTGGTGAGAAAGCATTTTGATGAGAAGTGCATGGAGCATTGTGATGACAAGGTTTATGGAGCATTGTGATGACAAGGTTTATGGAGCATTGTGATGACAAGGCTGTGGAGCATTGTGTTGACAATTGCATGGCGCATTTTGATGACATGGGTCATGGAGCATTGTGCTGAGAAGCGCATGGAGCATTGTGATGACAAGGGTCATGGAGCATTGTGCTGACAAATTCATGGAACCTTGTGATGACAACGGTCACAGAGCATTGTGATGAAAAGTTCATGGAGCATTGTGGTGACAATGGTCACAGAGCCTTGTGATGACGAGGTTAAGTACCATTGTGATGACAAAGGTCATGAAGCATTGTGATGACTGGAGTTACGGAACATTGTGATGACAAGGGTATGGAGCATTCTGATGACAAGGGCATGGTGCATTGGTCTGACAAGTTTCATTGGTTATTGTGATGACAGTGGGCAAGGCGCATTCTGATGAGAAGAGCATGGAGCATTGTGATGAGAAGGTCATGGAGTACTGTGAAGACAGGGGTCTGGGGGCATGTGATGACATATGTCATGGTCCATTGTGATGACAATGGCATGGAGTATTGTGATGCCAAGTGTCATGGAGGAATGTGATGACAAAGTTAATGGAGCATTGTGATGACAGGGGTTTGGAGCAATGTGATGCAAGGGTCATGGAGCATTTTGATGACAAGGGCATGGAGGATTGTGATGAAAAGGGCCATTGAGAACTTTGATGACAAGTTCCTGAAGCATGGTGATGAAAACACATGGAGCTTGCTATGACAGGGGTCATGGAGCATTGCGATGACAAGTGCATGGAGAACTGTGATGACAAGAGCATGTAACATTGTGATGAGAAGTGTCTTTGAGCATCGTGATGGCAAGACCGTGGAGCATTGTGATGAGAAGACCATGGATAATTTTGATGACGAGCGTCATGGAGCACTGTAATGACAAGGGGCATGGAGCATTGTGATGACAGGTGTCATGGAGCATTGTGATGACAGGGATCATGGAGCATTGTGATGACAAGGGTCATGGAGCATTCTGATGACAAGCTTGTGGAGTATTGTGATGACAATGGCATGGAGCATTGTGAGGAAAAGGGCATGGAGCATGGTGATGAAAAAGGCATGGAGCCTTTTCATGACAGGGTTCAAGGAGCATTCTGACGAAAAGAGTCAGGGAGCATTGTAATGACAAGTGTATTGAGCATTGTGATGAAAAAGTTCATGGAGAATTTTGATGACAAGGGCATGGAGTATGGTGATGACAGGCATCATGGAGCGTTGTGATGACAATTGTTATGGAACATTGTGATCACAAGAGTTTGGAGCACTGTGATGACACAGGTCATGGATCATTTTGATTTCAAGAATCACGGAGCATTGTGATGACAAGGGCATGAAACAATGTGATCCCAAGGGTCACGGATGATTGTGATGACACAGGTAAAGGAGAATTGTGATGACAATTGCATGGAACATTGTGATGACAAGGTCATGTAGCATTTTGCTGACAAAGGCATGGAGAATTGTGATGACAAGTGTCATGGAGCTCTGTGACGACAAGCGTCAAGGAGCATTTTGATTACAGGGTTCATGGAGCATTGGGATGACAAGCACATGGAACATTCTGATGACAAGGGGCATGGATCATTTTGATGACTGTGGTCATGTAGCATTGTGATGACATGGGTCATGGAGCTTTGTGATGAGAACGTCATGGAGCATTTGGCTGAAATTACTCATGGAGTACTGTGATGACAGGGGTCATGGAGCATTGTCATGAGAAGGGAATGGAGCAATGTGATGAGAAGGTCCTGGAGCATTGTGATGAGAGGGCCATGGAGCCTTGTGATGACAAGGGTCATGGAGCATACTGATGAAATGGTGCATGGAGCATTGAGATTGCAGGGGTTTTGAGACATTGTGATGACAAGAGCATGGAGTATTGTGATGAGAAAGCAATGGAGCATTCTGCTGACATGTGTCATGGAGCTTTGTGATGGCAAGGACATGGAGCATTGTGATTACAGGGGTCTTGGAGCATTGTGATGAAAAGGGAATGGATCATTGTGATGAAAAATGCATGGAGCCTTGTCATGACAGTGTTCAAGGAGCATACTGATGACAACTGTCAGGGAGCATTGTGATGATAAGTGTATTGAGCATTGTGATGACAAAGATCATGGATCATTGTGGTGAGAAATCCATGGATAATTGTGATGACCAGCCTCATGGGGCATTGTGATGACAAGTTGTTATGGAACATTGTGATCAGAAGGGTTTGGTGCATTGTGATGACAGTGGTCATTGAGCGTTTTGATTTCATTGTGATAACAATAGCATGAAATATTATGGTGATGGACACGGTGCATTGTGATGACAGGGTTCATGGAGCATTGGGATGAAAAGGGGCATGGAGCATTGTGATTACAGGGCTGTTGGAGCATTGTGATGACAAGGGCATGGAGCATGGTGATGAGAAGGCCATGGAGCATACTGATGACATGCGTCATGGAGCTTTGTGATGACAAGGGCATGGAGCATTGTGATTACAGGGGTCTTGGAGCATTGTGATGACAAGGGTCATCGAGGCTTGTGATGACAAGGCCGTGGAACCTTGTGATGGCAGGGGTCATTGATCATTGTTATGACAGGGGTAATGGAGCTTTGTGATGACAATGGTCTTGGGGCATTTTGATGACAAACGCGTGGTGCATTGTGATGACAAAGGTCATGGAGCATTTTGATGAGAAGGTCGTTGTGCATTGTGATGAGAAGTTCAGGGAGCATTGTGATGAGAGGGTCGTGGAGCAAATTGATGAAAAGTGTCATGGAACATTTTGATAAGAGGGGTTATGGAACATTGTTATGACAAGGGCATGGAGTATTGTGCTGAGGAGGCAATGGAGCATTCTGATGACATGCGTCATGGAGCACTGTGATGAGAAGGACATGGAGCATTGTGATTACAGAGGTCTTGGTGCATTCTGCTGACAAGGGTCATGGAGCCATGTGATGACACGGCCGTGGAACATTGTGATGGCAGGGGTCATGGAGCATTGTTATGACACGTGTAATGGAGCACTGTGATGACAAGGGCATGGAGCAATGTGATGAGAGATTTCATTGAGCATTGTGATGACAATGGCATGGAGCATTGTGATGCCAAGTGTCATGGAGCTTTGTGATGACAAATGTCATGGGGCATTTTGATGACAAGGGCAAGGTGCATTGAGATGAGAAGGACAGGGAGCATTGTGATGACTGGGTCATGTAGCAATTTGATGAAAATTGTCATGGAATATTTTGATGACAGGGGTTATGGAACATTGTGATTTCAGTGGTCATGAAGCATTGTGATGAAATGGGTCATGGAGCATTTTGTGACAGGGGTTATGGAACATTGTGATGTCAGGGGTCATGGAGCGTTGTGATGATAAGGGCATGTAGCACTATGATGACAATGGTCATGGAACACTGTGATGACAGGGGTGAGGGAGTATTGTGATGACTAGTGATGTAACATTGTGATGTATGTTTTGAGAGAGCATTTTGATGAGAAGTGCATGGAGCATTGTAATGACAAGTGTTATGGAGCATAGCAATAATAAGGATGTGGAGTATTGTATGACAAGCGCATGGCGCATTGTGATGACATGGGTCATGGAGCATTGTGATGAGAAGGCCATGGAGCATTCTGATGACATGTGTCATGGAGCTTTGTGATGACAAGGACATGGAGCATTGTGATTACAGGGGTCTTGGAGCATTGTGATGAAAAGGGAATGGATCATTGTGATGAAAAATGCATGGAGCCTTGTCATGACAGGGTTCAAGGAGCATACTGATGACATCTGTCAGGGAGCATTGTGATGATAAGTGTATTGAGCATTGTGATGACAAAGATCATGGAGCATTGTGATGAGAAGACCATGGAAAATTGTGATGACCAGCGTCATGGGGCATTGTGATGACAAGTGTTATGGAACATTGTGATCAGAAGGGTTTGGTGCATTGTGATGACAGAGGTCATTGAGCATTTTGATTTCATTTTGATGACAATAGCATGAAATATTATTGTGATGGGCACGGTGCATTGTGATGACAGGGTTCATGGAACATTGAGATGAAAAGGGGCATGGAGCACTGTGATTACAGTGGTGTTGCAGCATTGTGATGACAAGGGCATGGAGCATTGTGATGAGAAGGCCATGGAGCGTTCTGATGACATGCGTCATGGAGCCTTGTGATGACAAGGGCATGGAGAATTGTGATTACAGGGTTCATGGAATATTGTGATGACAGGGGTGAGGGAGTATTGTGATGATTAGTGATGGAACATTGTGATATCAGTGGTGAGGAGGCATTTTGAGGAGAAGTGCATGGAGTATTGAGATGACAAGGTTTATGGAGCACTTTGATGACAAGGATGTGGAGCATTGTGATGACAAGTGCACGGTTCATTGTGATGACAAGGGTTATGGAGCATTGTGCTGACACGCGCATCGAGCATTGTGATGACAAGGCCCATGGAGCATTGTGCTGACAAAGGCATGGAGGTTTGTGATGTCAAGGGTCACAGAGCATTGTGATAAAAATTTCATGGAGCACTGTGGTGACAAAGGTCACAGAGCTTTGTGTGATGGGGTCATGGACCATTGTGATGACAAATGTCATGAAGCATTGTGATGACTGGAGTCATGGAGCATTGTGATAACAGGGGTGTTGGAGCATTGTGATGAAAAGGGAATGGATCACTGTGATGAAAAACGCATGGAGCCTTGTCATGACAGTGTTCAAGGAGCGTACTGATGACAAGTGTCAGCGAGCATTGTGATGCCAAGTGTATTGAGCATTGTGGTGACAAAGTTCATGGAGCATTGCGATGAGAAGACCTTGCATTTTTGTGATGACGAGCATCATGGGGCATGTGATGACAAGTGTTATGGAACATTGTGATCAGAAGGGTTTGGAGCATTGTGATGACAGAGGACATGGAGCATTTTGTTTTCATTGTGATGACAATAGCATGAATCATTATGATGATGGGCATGGTGCATTGTGATGACAGTGTTCATGGAGCATTGAGATGAAAAGTGGCATGGAGAATTGTGATTACAGAGGTCTTGGAGCCTTGTGACGACAAGGCCGTGGAACATTGTGATGGCAGGGGTCATGGAGCATTGTTATGACAGGTGTAATGGAGCATTGTGATGACAAGGGCATGGAGCAATGTGATGAGAGATTTCATTGAGCATTGTGATGACAATGGCATGGAGCATTGTGATGCCAAGGGTCATGGAGCTTTGTGATGACAAATGTCATGGGGCATTTTGATGACAAGGGCGTGGTGCATTGTGATTAGAAGGGTAGGGAGCATTGTGATGACAGGGTCATAGAGCAATTTCAATAAAAGGGTCATGGAATATTTTGATGACAGTGGTTATGGAACATGGTGATGTCAGGGGTCATGAAGCATTGTGATGAAATGGGTCATGGAGCATTTTGTGACAGGGGTTATGGAAAATTGTGATGTCAGTGGTCATGCAGCATTGTGATGATAAGGGCATGGAGCACTGTGATGACAGTGGTCATGGAACATTGTGATGACAGGGGTGAGAGAGTATTGTGATGACTAGTGATGGAACACTGTGATATATGTTGTGAGAGAGCATTTTGATGAGAAGTGCATGGAGCATTGTGATGACAAGTTTTATGAAGCATAGCGATGAAAAGGATATGGAGCATTGTGATGAAAAGAGCATGGCACACTGTGATGAAATGTGTCATGGAGCATTGTGCTGATATGCGCATGGAGCATTTTGATGACAAGTGTCATGGAGCATTGTGCTGTCAAAGGCATGGAGCATTGTGATGACAAGGGACACAGAGCATTGTGATGAAATATTCATGGAGCATTGTGGTGACAAAGATCACAGAGCCTTGTGTGACGAGGGCATGGAACACTGTGAGGACAAAGGTAATGAAATTTTGTGATGACTGGAGTCAAGGAGCATTGTGATAAAAGGGGTCATGGAGCATTGTGATGACAAGGGCATGGAGCAATGTGATGACAGGGGCATGGAACATTGGTCTGACATGTTTCATGGATTATTGTGATGACCATAAGCATGGCACATTGTGATGACAAGGGCATGGAGCATTGTGGTGACAAAGGTCAGAGAGCCTTGTGTGACGAGGGCATGGACCACTGTGAGGACAAAGGTCATGAAGCATTGTGATGACTGGAGTCACGGAGCATTGTGATGACAGTGGTCATGGAGCATTGTGCTGACAAGCACATAGAGCATTTTGATGACAAGTGTCATGGAGCATTGTGCTGACAAAGGCATGGAGCATTTTGATGACAAGGGACACAGAGCATTGTGAAGAAATATTCATGGAGCATTGTGGTTAAATAGATCACAGAGCCTTGTGTGACGAGGGCATGGACCATAGTGATGAGATAGGTCATGAAGCATTGTGATGACTGGAGTCACGGAGCATTGTGATGACAGGGGTCATGGAGCATTGTGATGAGAAGGGCAAGGAGCATTGTGATGACAAGGGCCATTGAGAATTTAGATGACAATGTCGTGAAGCATTGTGATGACAAGCGCATGGAGCTTGCTATGACAGTGGTCATACAGCATTGTGATGACAAGTGCATGGAGAATTGTGATGAAAATATCATGTAACATAGTGATGAGAAATGTCACAAAGCATTGTGATGACAAGGACTTGGAGAATTGTAATGACTTGGGACATGGATCTTTGTGATGAACAGGGCATGGAGAATTGTGATAGCATACCGTGGAGCATTGTGATGAAAAGACCATGGATAATTATGATGAAGAGCGTCATGGATCACTGTAATGACAAGGGGCATGGAGCATTGTGATGACAGGTGTCATGGAGCATTGTGATGAGAGGGGTCATTGAGCTTTGTGATGACAAGGGTAATGGAGCATTGTGATGAGAAGGTCATGGAGCATTGGCCTGAAAATGTTCATGGAGTATTGTGATTAGAGTGGTCAAGGAGCATTGTGATGACAAGGGAATGGAGCATTTTGATGACAAGGTCCTGGAGCAGTGTGATGAGAAGTCCATGCAGCCTTGTGATGACAAGTCTAATGGAGCATTCTGATGAATAGGGGCATGGAGCATTGTGATTACAGGGGTCTTGGAGCATTGTGATGACAAGGTCATGGAGCATAATGATGAGAAGGCCATGGAGCATTCTGATGACATGTGTCATGGATCTTTGTGATGACAGGGGCATGGAGCATTGTGATTACAGGGGTCTTGGAGCATTGTGATGACAAGGGTCATGGAGCCTTGGATGCCAAGGCGGTGGAACATTGTGATGGCAGTTGTGATGGAGCATTGTTATGACAGGAGTAATGGAGCCTTTTGATGACAAGGGCATGGAACATTGGTCTGAAAATTTCATGGATAATTGTGATGAGATTCGGCATGGAACACTGTGATGACTAGGGCACGGAACACTGTGATACATGTGTCATTGAGGATTGTAATGACAAGGGCATGGAGAATTGTGATGAGAAGGGTATCGAGCATAGTGATGAAAAGAGTCATGGAGCATTGTGGTGACAAGGGCATGGAGCAATGTGATGACAGGGGCATGGAACATTGGTCTGACAAGTTTCATGGATTATTGTGATGACATGGGCATGGAGCATTGAGATGACAAGGGCATGGAGCATTGTGGTGACAAAGGTCACAGAGCCTTGTATGACGAGGGCATGGACCATTGTGAGGACAAAGGTCATGAAGCATTGTGATGACTGGAGTCACAGAGCATTGTGATAACAGGGTTCAGGGAGCATTGTGATGACAAGGGCATGTAGCATTGTGGTGACAATGGTCACAGAGCCTTGTGAGACGAGGGCCTGGACCATTGTGAGGACAAAGATCATGAAGCATTGTGATGACTGGAGTCATGGAGCATTGTGATGTCAGGGGTCATGGAGCATTGTGATGACAAGGGCATGGAGCATTGTGATGACAGGGGCATGGAACTGTGGTCTGACATGTTTCATGGATTATTGTGATGACAGTGGGCATGGCGCATTGTGAGGACAAGGGCATGGAATATTGTGATGACAAGGTCAGGGAGTATTGTGAATACAGGTGTCAGGGAGCATTGTGATGACATATGTCATTGTCCATTGTGATGACAATGGCATGGAGCATTGTGATACCACATGTCATGGAGGATTGTGATGACAAAGGTAATGGAGCATTTTGATGACAAGGGCTTGGAACATTGCGATGACAAGTGTCATGGAGCATTGTGAAGACAAGGGCATGGAGCATTCTGATGAAAAGGTGCATGGAGCATTGAGATTACAGGGGTTTTGGAGCAATGTGATGACTAGGGCATGGAGCATTGTGATAAGAAGGCAATGGACCATTCTGATGATATGCGTCATGGAGCTTTGTGATGACAAGGACATGGAGCATTGTGATTACAGGGGTCTTGGAGCATTGTGATGAAAAGAGAATGGATCATTGTGATGAAAAATGCATGGAGCCTTGTCATGACAGTGTTCAAGGAGCATACTGATGACATCTGTCAGGGAGCATTGTGATGAAAAGTGTATTGAGCATTGTGATGACAAAGATCATGGAGCATTGTGATGAGAAGACCATGGATAATTGTGATGACCAGCCTCATGGGGCATTGTGATGACAAGTGTTATGGAACATTGTGATCAGTAGGGTTTGGTGCATTGTGATGACAGAGGTCATTGAGCATTTTGATTTCATTGTGATGACAATAGCATGAAATATTATGGTGATGGGCATGGTGCATTGTGATGACAGTGTTCATGGAGCATTGAGATGAAAAGGGGCAGGGAGCATTGTGATTGCAGGGGTGTTGGAGCATTGTGATGAGAAGGGCATGGAGCATTGTGGTGAGAAGGCCATGGAGCATTCTGATGACATGCGTCATGGAGATTTGAGATGACAAGGGCATGGAGAATTGTGATTACAGGGGTCATGGAATATTGTGATGACAGGGGTGAGGGAGTATTGTGAAGACTAGTGATGGAACATTGTGATATCAGTGGTGAGAAAGCATTTTGAGGAGAAGTGCATGGAGCAATGTGATGACAAGGTTTATGGAGCATTTTGATGACAAGGATGTGGAGCATTGTGATGACAAGTGCATGGTGCATTGTGATGACATCGGCTATGGAGCATTGTGCTGACACGCGCATCGAGCATTGTGATGACAAGGTTCATGGACCATTGTGATGACAAATGTCATGAAGCATTGTGATGACTGGAGTCACGGAGCATTGTGAATAACAGTGTATTGGAGCATTGTGATGAGAAGACCTTGCATAATTGTGATGACGAGCGTCATGGGTCATGTGATGACAAGTGTTATGGAACATTGTGATCAGAAGGGATTGGAACATTGTGATGACAGAGGACATGGAGCATTTTGATTTCATTGTGATGACAATAACATGAATCATTATGATGATGGGCATGGTGCATTGTGATGACAGTGTTCATGGAGCATTGAGATGAAAAGCGCCATGGAGAATTGTGATTACAGAGGTCTTGGAGCATTGTGAGGACAAGGGTCATGGAGCCTTGTGATGACAAGGCCGTGGAACATTGTGATGGCAGGGGTCATGGAGCATTGTTATGACAGGTGTAATGGAGCATTGTGATGACAAGGGCATGGAGCAATGTGATGAGATATTTCATTGAGCATTGTGATGACAATGGCATGGAGCATTGTGATGCCAAGGGTCATGGAGCTTTGTGATGACAAATGTCATGGGGCATTTTAATGACAAGGGCGTTGTCCATTGTGATGACAGGGTCATGGAGCAATTTGAATAAAAGGGTCATGGAATATTTTGATGACAGGTGTTATGGAACATTGTGATATCAGGGGTCATGAAGCATTGTGATGAAATGGGTCATGGGGCATTTTGTGACAGGGGTTATGGAACATTGTGATGTCAGGGTTCATGGAGCATTGTGATGATAAGGGCATGGAGCACTGTGATGACAGTGGTCATGGAACATTGTGATGACAGGTGTGAGGGAGTATTGTGATGACTAGTGATGGAACATTGTTATATATGTGGTGAGAGAGCATTTTGATGAGAAGTTCGTGGATTATTGTGATGACAAGTTTTATGGAGCATATAGATGAAAAGGATGTGGAGCATTGTGATGACAAGAGCATGGCACATTGTGATGACATGTGTCATGGAGCATTGTGCTGAAAAGCGCATGGAGCATTTTGATGACAAGTGTCTTGGAGCATTGTGCTCACAAAGGCATGGAGCATTGTGATGACAAGGGACAAAGAGCATTGTGATGAAAATTTCATGGAGCTTTGTGGTGACAAAGATCACAGAGCCTTGTGTGACGAGGGCATGGACCATTGTGAGGACAAAGGTCATGAATATTTGTGATGACTGGAGTCACAGTGCATTGTGATGACAGGGGTCATGGAGGATTGTTATGACAAGGGCATGGAGCAATGAGATGACAGGGGCATGGACCATTGGTCTGACAAGTTTCAGGGATTATTGTGATGACAGTGGGCATGAAGCATTGAGATGACAAGGGCATGGAGCATTGTGGTGACAAAGGTCACAGAGCCTTGTGTGACGAGGTCATGGACCATCGTGAGGACAAAGGTCATGAAGCATTGTGATGACTGGAGTCACGGAGCATTGTGATGACAGGGTCATGGAGCAAATTGATGAAAAGTGTCATGGAACATTTTGATGACAGGAGTTATGGAACATTGTGATGTCAGGGGTCATGGAGCATTTTGATGAAAAGGGTCATGTAGCATTCTGATGAAAAGGTGCATGGAGCATTGAGATTACAGTGGTTTTGAAGCAATGTGATTACAAGGGCCTGGAGCATTGTGATGAGTAAGCAATGGAGCATTCTGATGACATGCGTCACGGAGCACTGTGATGACAAGGACATGGAGCATTGTGATTACAGGGGTCTTGGAGCATTTTGATGAAAAGGGAATGGATCATTGTGATCAAAAATGCATGGAGCCTTGTCATGACAGTGTTCAAGGAGCATACTGATGACAAGTGTCAGCGAGCATTGTGATGCCAAGTGTATTGAGCACTGTGGTGACAAAGGTCATGGAGCTTTGTGATGAGAAGACATTGCATAATTGTGATGATGAGCTTCATGCGGCATGTGATGACAAGTGTTATGGAACATTGTGATCAGAAGGGTTTGGAGCATTGTGATGACAGAGGACATGGAGCATTTTGATTTCATTGTGATGACAATAGCATGAATCATTATGATGATGGGCATGGTGCATTGTGATGACAGTGTTCATGGAGCATTGAGATGAAAAGTGGCATGGAGAATTGTGATTACAGAGGTCTTGGAGCATTGTGATGACAAGGGTCATGGAGCCTTGTGATGACAAGGCCGTGGAACATTGTGATGGCAGGGGTCATGGAGCATTGTTATGACAGGTGTAATGGAGCATTGTGATGACAAGGGCATGGAACAATGTGATGAGAGATTTCATTGAGCATTGTGATGACAATGGCATGGAGCATTTTGATGCCAAGGGTCATGGAGCTTTGTGATGACAAATGACATGGGGCATTTTGATGACAAGTGCGTGGTGCATTGTGATGAGAATGGCAGGGAGCATTGTGATGACAGGGTCATGGAGCAATTTGAATAAAATGGTCATGGTATATTTTGATGAGAGTGGTTATGGAACATTGTGATGTCAGGGGTCATGAAGCATTGTGATGAAATGGGTGATGGAGCATTTTGTGACAGGGGTTTTGGAACATTGTGATGTCAGGGGTCATGAAGCATTGTGATGATAAGGGCATGTAGCACTGTGATGACAGTGGTCATGGAACATTGTGATGACAGGGGCGAGGGAGTATTGTGATGACTAGTGATGGAACATTGTGATATATGTTGTGATGACAAGTTTTATGGAGCATAGCGATGAAAAGGATTTGGAGCATTGTGATGAAAAGAGCATGGCACATTGTGATGAGGTGTGTCATGGAGCATTGTGCTGACAAGCACATGGAGCATTTTGATGACAAGTGTCATGGAGCATTGTGCTGACAAAGGCATGGAGCATTGTGATGACAATGGACACAGAGCATTGTGATGAAAATTTCATGGAGCATTGTGGTGACAAATATCACAGAGCCTTGTGTGAAGAGGGCATGGACCATTGTGAGGACAAAGGTCATGAATCATTGTGATGACTGGAGTCACGGAGCATTGTGATGACAGGGCTCATGGAGCATTGTGATGACAGTGTCATGTAATATTTGTCTGACAAGTTTCCTGGATTATTGTGATGACAGTGGGCATGGCGCATTGTGATGACAAGGGCATGTTACATTGTGATGACAAGGTAATGGAGTATTGTGAAGACAGGTGTCAGGGAGCATTGGGATGACATATGTGATTGTCCATTGTGATGACAATGGCATGGAGCATTGTGATACCAAGTGTCATGGATGATTGTCATGACAAAGGTAGTGGAGCATTTTGATGACAAGGGCTTGGAACATTGCGATGACAAGGGTCATATATCATTGTGATGACAAGGGCTTGGAACATTCTGATGATTAGGGGCATGGAGCATTGAGATTACAGGGGTTTTGAAGCCATGTGATTACAAGGGCATGGTGCATTGTGATGAGAAGGCAATGGAGCATTCTGATGACATTTGTCATGGAGCTTTGTGATGACAAGGACATGGAGCATTGTGATTACAGGGTCTTGGAGCATTGTGATGAAAAGGGAAAGGATCATTGTGATGAAAAATGCATGGAGCCTTTTCATGACAGGGTTATAGGAGCATACTGATGACAACTGTCAGGGAGCATTGTGATGATAAATGTATTGAGCATTGTGATGACAAAGAAAATGGAGCATTGTGATGACAAGGGCATGGAGCTATGTGAAGACAGGGGCAAGGAACATTGGTCTGACAAGTTTCATGGATTATTGTGATGAGAGTGGGCATGGAGCATTTTGATGACAAGGGCATGGAGCATTGTGGTGACAAAGGCATTGAGCATTTTCATGACAAGTGACACAGAGCATTGTGATGAAATATTCATGGAGCATTGTGGTGTAAAAGATCGCAGAGCCTTGTTTGAAGAGGACATGGACCAATGTGATGACAAAGGTCATGAAGCATTGTGATGACTGGAGTCACGGAGCATTGTGATGACAGGGGTCATGGAGCATTGTTATGACAGGTGTAATGGAGCATTGTGATGACAAGGGCATGGAGCAATGTGATGAGATATTTCATTGAGCATTGTGATGACAATGGCATGGAGCATTGTGATGCCAAGGGTCATGGAGCTTTGTGATGACAAATGTCATGGGGCATTTTAATGACAAGGGCGTTGTCCATTGTGATGACAGGGTCATGGAGCAATTTGAATAAAAGGGTCATGGAATATTTTGATGACAGGTGTTATGGAACATTGTGATATCAGGGGTCATGAAGCATTGTGATGAAATGGGTCATGGGGCATTTTGTGACAGGGGTTATGGAACATTGTGATGTCAGGGTTCATGGAGCATTGTGATGATAAGGGCATGGAGCACTGTGATGACAGTGGTCATGGAACATTGTGATGACAGGTGTGAGGGAGTATTGTGATGACTAGTGATGGAACATTGTTATATATGTGGTGAGAGAGCATTTTGATGAGAAGTTCGTGGATTATTGTGATGACAAGTTTTATGGAGCATATAGATGAAAAGGATGTGGAGCATTGTGATGACAAGAGCATGGCACATTGTGATGACATGTGTCATGGAGCATTGTGCTGAAAAGCGCATGGAGCATTTTGATGACAAGTGTCTTGGAGCATTGTGCTCACAAAGGCATGGAGCATTGTGATTACAAGGGACAAAGAGCATTGTGATGAAAATTTCATGGAGCTTTGTGGTGACAAAGATCACAGAGCCTTGTGTGACGAGGGCATGGACCATTGTGAGGACAAAGGTCATGAATATTTGTGATGACTGGAGTCACAGTGCATTGTGATGACAGGGGTCGTGGAGGATTGTGATGACAAGGGCATGGAGCAATGAGATGACAGGGGCATGGACCATTGGTCTGACAAGTTTCAGGGATTATTGTGATGACAGTGGGCATGAAGCATTGAGATGACAAGGGCATGGAGCATTGTGGTGACAAAGGTCACAGAGCCTTGTGTGACGAGGTCATGGACCATCGTGAGGACAAAGGTCATGAAGCATTTTGATGACTGGAGTCACGGAGCATTGTGATGACAGGGTCATGGAGCAAATTGATGAAAAGTGTCATGGAACATTTTGATGACAGGAGTTATGGAACATTGTGATGTCAGGGGTCATGGAGCATTTTGATGAAAAGGGTCATGGAGCATTCTGATGAAAAGGTGCATGGAGCATTGAGATTACAGTGGTTTTGAAGCAATGTGATTACAAGGGCCTGGAGCATTGTGATGAGTAAGCAATGGAGCATTCTGATGACATGCGTCATGGAGCACTGTGATGACAAGGACATGGAGCATTGTGATTACAGGGGTCTTGGAGCATTTTGATGAAAAGGGAATGGATCATTGTGATCAAAAATGCATGGAGCCTTGTCATGACAGTGTTCAAGGAGCATACTGATGACAAGTGTCAGCGAGCATTGTGATGCCAAGTGTATTGAGCACTGTGGTGACAAAGGTCATGGAGCTTTGTGATGAGAAGACATTGCATAATTGTGATGATGAGCTTCATGCGGCATGTGATGACAAGAGTTATGGAACATTGTGATCAGAAGGGTTTGGAGCATTGTGATGACAGAGGACATGGAGCATTTTGATTTCATTGTGATGACAATAGCATGAATCATTATGATGATGGGCATGGTGCATTGTGATGACAGTGTTCATGGAGCATTGAGATGAAAAGTGGCATGGAGAATTGTGATTACAGAGGTCTTGGAGCATTGTGATGACAAGGGTCATGGAGCCTTGTGATGACAAGGCCGTGGAACATTGTGATGGCAGGGGTCATGGAGCATTGTTATGACAGGTGTAATGGAGCATTGTGATGACAAGGGCATGGAACAATGTGATGAGAGATTTCATTGAGCATTGTGATGACAATGGCATGGAGCATTTTGATGCCAAGGGTCATGGAGCTTTGTGATGACAAATGACATGGGGCATTTTGATGACAAGTGCGTGGTGCATTGTGATGAGAATGGCAGGGAGCATTGTGATGACAGGGTCATGGAGCAATTTGAATAAAAAGGTCATGGTATATTTTGATGAGAGTGGTTATGGAACATTGTGATGTCAGGGGTCATGAAGCATTGTGATGAAATGGGTGATGGAGCATTTTGTGACAGGGGTTATGGAACATTGTGATGTCAGGGGTCATGAAGCATTGTGATGATAAGGGCATGTAGCACTGTGATGACAGTGGTCATGGAACATTGTGATGACAGGGGCGAGGGAGTATTGTGATGACTAGTGATGGAACATTGTGATATATGTTGTGATGACAAGTTTTATGGAGCATAGCGATGAAAAGGATTTGGAGCATTGTGATGAAAAGAGCATGGCACATTGTGATGAGGTGTGTCATGGAGCATTGTGCTGACAAGCACATGGAGCATTTTGATGACAAGTGTCATGGAGCATTGTGCTGACAAAGGCATGGAGCATTGTGATGACAATGGACACAGAGCATTGTGATGAAAATTTCATGGAGCATTGTGGTGACAAATATCACAGAGCCTTGTGTGAAGAGGGCATGGACCATTGTGAGGACAAAGGTCATGAATCATTGTGATGACTGGAGTCACGGAGCATTGTGATGACAGGGCTCATGGAGCATTGTGATTACAAGGGCATGGAGCATTGTGATGACAGTGTCATGTAATATTTGTCTGACAAGTTTCCTGGATTATTGTGATGACAGTGGGCATGGCGCATTGTGATGACAAGGGCATGTTACATTGTGATGACAAGGTAATGGAGTATTGTGAAGACAGGTGTCAGGGAGCATTGGGATGACATATGTGATTGTCCATTGTGATGACAATGGCATGGAGCATTGTGATACCAAGTGTCATGGATGATTGTCATGACAAAGGTAGTGGAGCATTTTGATGACAAGGGCTTGGAACATTGCGATGACAAGGGTCATATATCATTGTGATGACAAGGGCTTGGAACATTCTGATGACTAGGGGCATGGAGCATTGAGATTACAGGGGTTTTGAAGCCATGTGATTACAAGGGCATGGTGCATTGTGATGAGAAGGCAATGGAGCATTCTGATGACATTTGTCATGGAGCTTTGTGATGACAAGGACATGGAGCATTGTGATTACAGGGTCTTGGAGCATTGTGATGAAAAGGGAAAGGATCATTGTGATGAAAAATGCATGGAGCCTTTTCATGACAGGGTTATAGGAGCATACTGATGACAACTGTCAGGGAGCATTGTGATGATAAATGTATTGAGCATTGTGATGACAAAGAAAATGGAGCATTGTGATGACAAGGGCATGGAGCTATGTGAAGACAGGGGCAAGGAACATTGGTCTGACAAGTTTCATGGATTATTGTGATGAGAGTGGGCATGGAGCATTTTGATGACAAGGGCATGGAGCATTGTGGTGACAAAGGCATTGAGCATTTTCATGACAAGTGACACAGAGCATTGTGATGAAATATTCATGGAGCATTGTGGTGTAAAAGATCGCAGAGCCTTGTTTGAAGAGGACATGGACCAATGTGATGACAAAGGTCATGAAGCATTGTGATGACTGGAGTCACGGAGCATTGTGATGACAGGGGTCATGGAGCATTGCTCTGACAAGATTATGGATTATTGTGATGAGAGTGGGCATGGCGCATTGTGATGACAAGGGCATGGAACATTGTGATGACAAGGTCATGGAGTATTGTGAAGACAGGTGTCAAGGAGCACTGTGATGATATATGTCATTGTCCATTGTGATGACAATGGCATGGAGCATTGTGATACCAAGTGTCATGGAGGTTTGTGATGACAAAGGTAATGGAGCATTTTGATGACAAGGGCTTGGAATATTGTGATGACTAAGTTCATGGAACATTGTGATGACAAGGGCATGGAGCATTGTGATGACAAGGGCCATTGAGAATTTTGATGACAACGTCGTGAAGCATTGTGATGACAAGCGCATGGAGCTTGCTAGGACAGTGGTCATACAGCATTGCGATGACAATTGCATGGAGAATTGTGATGACAAGGTCATGTAACTTTGTGACGAGAAGTGTCACGAAGCATTGTGATGACAAGGACGTGGAGAATTGTAATGACATGGGACATGGAGCATTGTGATGAACAGGGCATGGAGAATTGTGATAGCAAGACCGTGGAGCATTGTGATGAAAAGATCATGGATAATTATGATGAAGAGCATCATGGATCACTGTAATGACAAGGGGCATGGAGCATTGTGATGACAGGTGTCATGGAGCATTGTGATTACAGGGGTCTTGGAGCATTGTGATGACAAGGTCATGGAGCATAGTGATGAGAAGGCCATGGAGCATTCTGATGACATGTGTCATGGATCTTTGTGATGACAGGGGCATAGAGCATTGTGATTACAGGGGTCTTGGAGCACTATGATGATAAGGGTCATGGAGCCTTGGATGCCAAGGCGGTGGAACATTGTGATGGCAGGGGTCATGGAGCATTGTTATGACAGGGGTAATGGAGCATTGTGATGACAAGGGCATGGAACATTGGTCTGAAAATTTCATGGATTATTGTGATGACATTCGGCATGGAACACTGTGATGACTAGGGCACGGAACACTGTGAAACATGTGTCATGGAGGATTTTAATGACAAGGGCATGGAGCATTGTGATGAGAAGAGCATCGAGCATTGTGATGACAAGTGTCATGGAGCATTTTGGTGAAAAGGGCATGGAGCAATGTGATGAGAGGTTTCATGTAGCATTGTGATGAAATGTCATGGAGCATTGTGATGCCAAGGGTCATGGAGTTTTGTGATGACAAAGGTCATGGAGCATTTTGATGACAAGGTCGTGGTGCGTTATGATGAGAAAGGCAGGGAGCATTGTGATGAGAGGGTCATGGAGCAAATTGATGAAAAGTGTCATGGAACATTTTGATGACAGGAGTTATGGAACATTGCGATGTCAGGGTTCATGGAGTATTTTGATGAAAAGGGTCATGGAGCATTCTGATGAAAAGGTGCATGGAGCATTGAGATTACAGTGGTTTTGAAGCAATGTGATTACACGGGCATGGAGCATTGTGATGAGAAATCAATGGCGCATTCTGATGACATGCGTCATGGAGCATTGTGATGACAAGGACATGGAGCATTGTGATTACAGGGGACTTGGAGCATTTTGATGAAAAGGGAATGGATTATTGTGATCAAAAATGCATGGAGCCTTGTCATGACACTGTTCAAGGAGCATACTGATAACAAGTGTCAGCGAGCATTGTGATGCCAAGTGTATTGAGCACTGTGGTGACAAAGTTCATGGAGCTTTGTGATGAGAAGACCTTGCATAATTGTGATGACGAGCGTCATGCGGCATGTGATGACAAGTGTTATGGAACATTGTGATCAGAAGGGTTTGGAGCATTGTGATGACAGAGGACATGGAGCACTTTGATTTCATTGTGATGACAATAGCATGAATCATTATGATGATGGGCATGGTGCATTGTGATGACAGTGTTCATGGAGCATTGAGATGAAAAGTGGCATGGAGAATTGTGATTACAGAGGTCTTGGAGCATTGTGATGACAAGGGTCATGGAGCCTTGTGATGACATGGGTCATGGAGCATTGTGATGACAAGGGTCATGGAACATTCTGATGACAAGCTTGTGGAGTATTGTGATGACAATGGCATGGAGCATTGTGATGAAAAAGGCATGGAGCCTTTTCATGACAGGGTTCAAGGAGCATTCTGATGACAAGTGTCAGGGAGCATTGTGATGACAAGTGTATTGAGCATTGTGATGACAAAGTGCATGGAGCATTGTGGTGACACGGGCATGGAGTATTGTGATGACAGGCATCATGGAGCGTTGTGATGGCAAGTGTTGTGGAACAATTTGATCACAATGGTTTGGAGCATTGTGATGACAGAGGTCATGGATCATTTTAATTTCAAGGAGCATGGAGCATTGTGATGACATGGGTCAGGGAGCATTGTGATGAGAAGATCAAAGAGCATTGGTCTGAAAATATTCATGGAGCATTGTGATGACAGGTTTCATGGGGCATTGTGATGACAGGGGTCATGGAGCATTGTGATGACAAGGGTCATGGAACATTCTGATGACAAACTTGTGGAGTATTTTGATGACAAGGGCAAGGAGCATTGTGCTTACAGGGGTCTTGGAGCATTGTGATGAAAATGGCATGGAGCCTTGTCATGACAGTGTTCAAGGAGCATACTGATGACAAGTGTCAGGGAGCATTGTGATGACAACTGTATTGAGCATTGTGATAACAAAGTTCATGGAACAGTGTGATGAGAAGACCATGGATAAATGTAATGAGGAGCATCATGGGGCATTGTTATGACAAATGTTATGGAACATTATGATCACAATGGTTTGGAGCATTGTGATGACAGAAGTCATGGAGCATTTTGATTTCATTGTGATAACAATAGCAAGAAGCATTATGATGATGGGCATAGTGCATTGTGATGACAGGGTTCATGGAGCATTGAGATGAAAAGGAGCATGGAGCACTGTGATTAAAGGTGTCTTGGAGCATTGTGATGACAAGGGCATGGAGCATTGTGAATAAGAAGGCCATGGAGCATTCTGATGACATGCGTCATGGAGTTTTGTGATGACAAGTGCATGGAGCATTGTGATTACAGGGTTTTGGAGCATTGTGATGACAAGGGTCATGGAGTCTTGTGATGACAAGGCCGTGGAACCTTGTGATGGCAGGTTTCATGGAGCATTGTTATGACAGGGGTAACGGAGCATTTTGATGACAAGGGCATCAGCATTGGTCTGAAAAGTTTCATGGATTATTCTGTTGAGAGTGGGCATCTAGCATTGTGATGAGATGGGCATCGAGCATTGGTATCACAAGCGTCATGGAGCTTTGTGATGACAAGTGCGTGGAGCAATTTGATGAGAGGGTTCATGGAGCATTGTGATGACAATGGCATTGTGATGCCAAGGGTTATGGAGCTTTGTGATGACAAATGTCATGGAGCAGTTTGATGACAAGGGCATGGTGCTTTGTGAAGGGAAGGGCAGGGAGCATTGTGATGACAGGTTCATGGAGCAATTTGATGAAAAGTGTCATGGAATATTTTGATTACAGGGGTTATAGAATACTGTGATGTCAGGGGTCATGTAGCAGTGTGATGAAAAGGGTCATGGAGCATTTTGATGACAGGGGTTATGGAATATTGTGATGTCAGGGGTCATCAAATATTGTGATGATAAGTGCATGTAGCATTTACATGACAGGGGCCATGGAACATTGTGATGACAGGGGTGATGGAGTATAGGGATGACTAGTGATGGAACATTGTGATATCAGTGGTGAGAGAGCATTTTGATGAGAAGTGCATGGAGCACTGTGAAGACAAGGTTTATGCAGCATTTTGATGACAAGGATGTGGAGCATTGTGATGACAAGCACATGGCACATTGTGATGACATGGGTCATGGAGCATTGTGCTGAGAAGCTCATGGAGCATTGTGATGACAAGAGTCATAGAACATTGTGCTGAGAAACGCATAGAGCATTGTGATGACAAGGGTCAGAGAGCATTGTGATGAAAAGTTCATGGAGCATTGTGGTGACAAAAGTCACAGAGACTTGTGATGACGAGGGCATGGACAATTGTGATGAGAAAGGTCATGAAGCATTGTGATGACAGGAGTCACGGAGCATTGTGATGACGGCTCATGAAGCATTGTGATGACAAGGGCATGGAGCATTGTGATGACAGGGGCATGGGGCATTGGTCTTACAAGCTTCATGCATTATTGCAATGACATTGGGAATGGCGCATTGTGATGACAAGGCATGGAGCATTGTGATGACAAGGTCATGCAGTATTGTGAAGACAGGTGTCTGGGAACATTGTGAAGACATATGTCATGGCCCATTGTGATGACAATGCCTTGGAGCATTGTGATGCCAATTGTCATGGAGGTTTGTGATGACAAAGGTAATGGAGCATTGTGATTAAATGGGCTTGGAGCATTGTGATGACAAGGGTCATGGAGCACTGTGCTGAGACGGGCATGGAGCACTGTGATGACAATGGTCATGGTGCATTCTGCTGAGAAAGGCATGGAGCATTGTGATGACAAGGGTCACAGACCACTATGATGAAAAGTTCATGGAGCACTGTGGTAACAAATGTCACAGAGCCTTGTGATGACGGGGGCATGGACCATTGTGATGACAAAAGTCATGAAGCAGTGTGATGACCGGAGTCACGGAGCATTGTGATGACAGGGGTCATTGAGCATTGTCATGACAAGTGCGTGGAGCATTGTGATGACAGGGGCATGGAGCATTGGTCTAACAAGTTTCATGGATTATTGTGATGACAGTGCGCATGGCGCACTGTGATGACAAGGGCATGGAGCATTGTGATGACAAGGTCATGCAGAATTGTGAAGACAGGGTTGCGGGAGCATTGTGATGACTTATGTCATGGTCCATTGTGATGACAATGGCGTGGAGCATTGTGATGACAGGGGTCATGGAGCATTGTGATGACAAGGGTCATGGAGCATTCTGATGACAAGCTTGTGGAGTAAAGTGATGACAATGGCATGGAGCATTGTGATGAAAAGCGCATGGAGCATTGTGATGAAAAAGGCATGGAGCCTTTTCATGAGAGTGTTCAAGGGGCATTCTGATGACAAGTGTCAGGGAGCATTGTGATGACAAGTGTATTGAGCATTGTGATGACAAATGCATGTTACATTTTGATGAAAAGGGTCATGGAGCACTGTGATGACAAGCGTCATGGAGCATTGTGATTACAGGGGTCTTGGAGCATTGGGATGGCAAGGGCATGAATCCTTGTGATGACAAGTGTCATGGAGCATTTTGATGACAATAGTCCCGGATCATTGTGTTGTCTGGTGTCATGGAGCGTTGTGATGACAGTGGTCATGGAGCATTGTGATGGCTGGGGTCATGGAGCATTGTGATGACAGGGGTCATGGAGCATTGTGATCAGAAGTTCATGGAGCATTGG
Organism: Hyperoodon ampullatus; assembly: GCF_949752795.1. Lineage (NCBI taxonomy): Eukaryota > Metazoa > Chordata > Mammalia > Artiodactyla > Ziphiidae > Hyperoodon > Hyperoodon ampullatus. The sequence continues at coordinate 19,593 of NW_027641043.1, read as the reverse complement.
GCTGACAATAATCATTGAGCATTGTGATGGCAGGGGTAATGGAGCATTGTGATGCCAATGGAATGGAGCATTGTGATGACAGTGTCCTGGAGCATTGTGTGGAGAAGACCATGGAGCCTTGTGATGACAAGTATCATGGTGCATTCTGATGAAAAGGGGCTTGGAGCATTGAGATGAATAGAGCATGGATGATTGTGATGAAAAAGCATGGAGCCTTGTCATGAGAGGGTTCAAGGAGCATACTGACGACAAGTGTCAGGGAGCATTGTGATGACAAGTGTATTGAGCATTGTGATGACAAACTTCATGGAGCATTGTGATGAGAAGACAATGTATAATTGTGATGATGAGCCTCACGGGAGGTTGTGATGACAAGTGTTATGGAACATTGTGAACACAAGGGTTTGGAGCATCATGATGACAGAGGTCATTGAGCATTTTGATTTCATTGTGTTGACAATAGCATGAAGCATTATGATGATGGGCATGGTTCATTGTGTTGACAGAGTTCATGGGGCACTGAGATGAAAAGGGGCATGGAACATTGTGATTACAGGTGTCTTGGAGCATTGTGATGAAAAGGGCATGGAGCATTGTGATGGGAAAGCCATAGAGCTGTCTGATGACATGCGTCATGTATCTTTGTGATGACAAGAGCATGGAGCATTGTTATTACAGGGGTCTTGGAGCATAGTGATGACAAGGGTCATGGAGCCTTGTGATGACAAGGCCGTGGAACACTGTCATGACAGGGGTGAGGGAGTATTGTAATGACTAGTGATGAAACATTTTGATATCAGTGGTGAAAGAGCATTATGATGAGAAGTGCATGGAGCTTTGTGATGAAAAGTTTTATGGAGCATTGTGATGACAAAGTTGTGGAACATTGTGATGACAAGCGCATGGCACATTGTGAAGACATGGGTCATGGAGCATTGTTCGGACAATTGCATGGAACACTGTGATGACAAGGGTCATGGAGCACTCTGCTGACAAAGGCATGGAGCATTGTGATGACAAGGGTCACAGAGAATTGTGATGAAAAGTTCAGGGATAATTATGGAGACAAAGTTCACAGAGCCCTGTGATGACGAGGGCATGGACCACTGTGATGACAAAGGTCATGAAGCATTGTGATGACTGGAGTCACGGAGTATTCTCATGACAAGGGCATGGAGCATTGTGATGACAGGGGCATGGAGCATTGGTCTGACAAGTTTCATGGATTATTGTGATGATAGTGGGAATGGCACATTGTGATGACTAGGGCATGGAGGATTGTTATGACCAGGTCATGGAGTATTGTGAAGACAGGTGTCAGGGAGCATTGTGATGACATATGTCATGGTGCATTATGATGACAATGGCATGGAGCATTGTGAAGCCAAGTGTCATGGAGGATTTTGATGACAAAGGTAATGGAGCATTGTAATGACAAGGGCTTGGAGCATTGTGATGAAAAGGGCATGGAGCATTGTGGTGAAAAAGGCATAAAGCCTTTCCATGACAGGGTTCGAGAAGCATTCTGACGACAAGTGTCAGGGAGCATTGTGATGACAAGTGTATTGAGCATTGTGATGACAAAGATCATGGAACATTGTGATGACAAGGGCATGGAGTATTGTGATGATAGGCATCATGGAGCGTTGTGATGACAAGTGTTATGGAACAATGTGATCACAAGGGTTTGGAGCACTGTGATGACAGAGGTCATGGATCATTTTGATATCAAGGAGCATGGAGCATAGTGATGACAGGGGTCATGGAGCATTGTGATGAGAAGATCATGGAGCATTGAGCTGAAAATGTTCATGGAGTATTCTGATGAAAGGGGTCATGGAGCATTGTGATGACAAGGTCCTGGAGCATTGTGATGAGAAGCCCATGGAGCCCTGTGATGAGAAGTCTCATGGAGCATTCTGATGTAAAGGGGCATGGAGCATTGTGATTACAGGGGTCTTGGAGCATTGTGATGAAAAGGCCATGGAGCATTGTGAGAGATGTCTAAGGAGCATTCTGATGACATTCGTCATGGAGCTTTGTGATGACCAGGACATGGAGCATTGTGATTACAGGTTTCTTGGAGCATTGTGATGAAAAAGGCATGGATCATTATCATGAAAAAGTCATGGAGCCTTGTCATGACAGGGTTCAAGGAGCATACTGACGACAAGTGTCAGGGAGCATTGTGATGACAAGTGTATTGAGCATTGTGATGACAAAGGTCATGGCACATTGTGATGAAAAGTGCATGGATAATTGTGATGACGAGCCTAATGGGGCGTTGTGATGACATGTGTTATGGAGCATTGTGATCACAAGGGTTGGGAGCATTGTGATGACAGAGGTCATGGAGCATTTTTATTTCATTGTGATGACAATAGCATGAAGCATTATGATGATGGGCATGGTTCGTTGTGATGACAGGGTTCATGGAGCATTGAGACGAAAAGGGGTATGGAGCATTGTGATTACTCGGGTCATGGAGCCTTGTGATGACAAGGCCGTGTAACATTGTGATGACAGGGGTGAGGGAGTATTGTGATGACTAGTGATGGAAAATTGAGATATCAATGGTGAGAGAGCATTTTGATTCGAAGTGCATGGAGCTTTGTGATGAGAACGTTTATGGAGCATTGTGATGACAAGTTTGGGGAGCACTGTGATGACAAGTGCATGGCACACTGTGATGACATGGGTCATGGAGCATTGTTCTGACAAGCGCATGGAGCATTGTGATAACAAGGGTCATGGAGCATTGTGCTGACAAAGGCATGGAGCGTTGTTATGACAAGGCTCAGAGAGCATTGGGATGAAAAGATCATGGAGAATTGTGGTGACAAAGTTCACAGAGCCTTGTGATGACGAGGGCATGGATCATTGTGATGAAAAATATCATGAAGTATTGTGATGACTGGAGTCACAGAGCATTGTAATGACAAGGGAATGGAGCATTGTGATGACAGTGGCATGGAACATTGGTCTGGCAAGTTTCATGGATTATTGTGATGACAGTCAGCATGGCACATTGTGATGACAAGGTCATGGAGTATTGTGAAGACAGGTGTCAGGGTTCATTGTGATGGCATATGTCATGTTCCATTGTGATGACAATGGCATGGAGAATTGTGATGCCAATTGTCATGGAGGATTGTGACGACAAAGGTAATGGAGCATTGTGATGACAAGGGCTTGGAGCATTTTGATGACAATGGTCATGGAGCATTGTGATGAAAAGGGCATGGAGCATTGTGATGACAAGGGCTTTTGAGAATTTTGATGACAAGTTCGTGAAGCACTGTGATGAAAAGCACATGAGACTTGCTATGACAGGGGTCATGGAGCATTGCGATGACAAGTGCATGGAGAATGTGATTACAAGAGCATGTAAAATTGTGATTTCAAGGGTCATGGAGCATTGTGATTGCAAGACGGTGGAACATTGTGATTAGAAGACCATGGATAATTGTGATGACGAGCGTCATGGAGAACTGTAATGACAAAGGGCATGGAGAATTGTGATGACAGGTGTCATGGAACTTTGTGATGACAGGGGTCATGGAGCATTCTGATGACAAGGGTCATGGAGCATTCTGATGACAAGCTTGTGGAGTATTGTGATGACAATGCCATGGAGCCTTGTGATGAAAAGGGCATGGAGCATTGTGATGACAAGGGCTTTTGAGAATTTTGATGACAATGTCATGAAGCACTGTGATGAAAAGCACATGGAGCTTGCTATGACAGGGGTCATGGAGCATTGCGATGACAAGTTCATGGAGAATGTGATTACAAGAGCATGTAACATTGTGATTTGAAGTGACATGGAGCATTGTGATGGCAAGACGGTGGAGCATTGTTATGAGAAGACCATGGATAATTGTGATGACGAGCGTCATGGAGAACTGTAATGACAAGGTGCCTGGACCATTGTGATGACAGGGGTCATGGAGAATTGTGATGACAAGTGTCATGGAGCATTCTGATGACAAGCTTGTGGAGTATTGTGATGACAATGGCGTGGAGCATTGTGATGAAAAGGGCATGGAGCATTGTGATGAAAAAGGCATACAGCCTCTTCATGACCGGGTTCGAGAAGCATTCTGACGACAAGTGTCAGGGAGCATTGTGATGACAAGTGTATTGAGCATTGTGATGACAAAGGTCATGGAGCATTGTGATGACAAGGGCATGGAGTATTGTGATGACAGGCATCATGGAGCATTGTGATGACAAGTGTTATGGAACAATGTGATCACAAGAGTTTGGAGCACTGTGATGACAGAGGTCATGGATCATTTTGATATCAAGGAGCATGGAGCATAGTGATGACAGGGGTCATGGAGCATTGTGATGAGAAGATCATGGAGCATTGAGCTGAAAATGTTCATGGAGTACTCTGATGAAAGGGGTCATGGAGCATTGTGATGACAAGGTCCTGGAGCATTGTGATGAGAAGACCATGGAGCCTAGTGATGAGAAGTCTCATGGAGCATTCTGATGAAAAGGGGCATGGTGCATTGTGATTACAGGGGTCTTGGAGCATTGTGATGAAAAGGGCATGGAGCATTGTGATGACAAGGGCTACTGAGAATTTTGATGACAAGTTCGTGAAGCACTGTGATGAAAAGCACATGGAGCTTGCTATGACAGGTGTCATGGAGCATTGTGATGACATGGACGTGGAAAAATGTGATGACAAGGGACATGGATCACTGTGATGACCAGGGCATTGAGCATTGTGATCGCAAGACCGTGGAGCATTGTTATGAGAAGGTCATGGATAATTGTGATGACGAGCGTCATGGAGCACTGTAATGACAATTGAAATGGAGCATTTTGATGACAGGTGTCATGGATCATTGTGATGACAGGGGTCATGGAGCATTCTGATGACAAGCTTGCGGAGTATTGTGATGACACTGTCATGGAGCATTGTGATGAAAAGGGCATGGAGAATTGTTATGGAAAAGGAATGGAGCCTTTTAATTACAGGGTTCAAGGAGCATTCTGACGATAAGTGTCAGGGAGCATTGTGTTGACAAGTGTATTTAGCATTGTGATGACAAAGTTCATGCAGCATTGTAATGACAGGCATCATGGAGCATTGTGATGACAAGTCTTATGGAACATTGTGATCACAAGGGTTTGTAGCATTGTGATGACAGAGGTCATGGATCATTTTGATTTCAAGGAGCATGGAGCATTGTAATGACAAGGGCATGAAGAAATGTGAACCCAAGGTTCACCGAGGATTTTGATGACAATGGGAATGGAGCATTGTGATGACAAGCGCATGGAGCATTATGATGACAATGTCATGAAGCATTTTGCTGACAAAGGCATGGAGCATTTTGATGACAAGTGTCATGGAGCACTGTGATGACAAGCGTCATGGAGCATTGTGATGACAAGTGTCATGGAGCATTCTGATGAGAAGCCTGTGGAATATTGTGATGACAATGGCGTGGAGCATTGTGATGAAAAGGGCATGGAGCATTGTGATGAAAAAGGCATACAGCCTCTTTATGACAGGGTTCGAGAAGCATTCTGACGACAAGTGTCAGGGAGCATTGTGATGACAAGTGTATTGAGCATTGTGATGACAAAGGTCATGGAGCATTGTGATGACAAGGGCATGGAGTATTGTGATGACAGGCATCATGGAGCGTTGTGATGACAAGTCTTATGGAACAATGTGATCACAAGGGTTTGGAGCACTGTGATGACAGAGGTCATGGATCATTTTTATATCAAGGAGCATGGAGCATAGTGATGACAGGGGTCATGGAGCATTGTGATGAGAAGATCATGGAGCATTGAGCTGAAAATGTTCATGGAGTATTCTGATGAAAGGGGTCATGGAGCATTGTGATGACAAGGTCCTGGAGCATTGTGATGAGAAGCCCATGGATCCCTGTGATGAGAAGTCTCATGGAGCATTCTGATGTAAAGGGGCATGGAGCATTGTGATTACAGGGGTCTTGGAGCATTGTGATGAAAAGGGCATGGAGCATTGTGATGACAATGGCTTCTGAGAATTTTGATGACAAGTTCGTGAAGCACTGTGATGAAAAGCACATGGAGCTTGCTATGACAGGTGTCATGGAGCATTGTGATGACATGGACGTGGAGAAATATGATGAAAAGGGACATGGAGCACTTTGATGACCAAGGCATTGAGCATTGTGATGAGAAGGCCATGGAGCATTCTGATGACATGCGTCATGGAGCTTTGTGATGACAAGGGCATGGAGAACTGTGATTACAGGGGTCATGGAATATTGTGATGACAGGGGTGAGGGAGTATTGTGATGACTAGTGATGGAATATTGTGATATCAGTGGTGAGAAGGCATTTTGAGGAGAAGTGCAAGGAGCATTGTGATGACAAGGTTTATGGAGCATTTTGATGACAAGGATGTGGAGCATTGTGATTACAAGTGCATGGTGCATTGTGATGACATGGGTTATGGAGCATTGTGCTGACACGCGCATCGAGCATTGTGATGACAAGGGTCATGGAGCATTGTGCTGACAAAGGCATGGAGCTTTGTGATGACAAGGGTCACAGAGCATTTTGATAAAAATTTCATGGAGCATTGTGGTGACAAAGGTCACAGAACTTTGTGTGACCAGGTCATGGACCACTGTGATGACAAATGTCATGAAGCATTGTGATGACTGGAGTCATGGAGCATTGTGATAACAGGGGTCGTGTAGCATTGTGATCAAAAGGGAATGGATCTTTGTGATGAAAAAGGCATGGAGCCTTGTCATGACAGTGTTCAAGGAGCATACTGATGACAAGTGTCAGCGAGCATTGTGATGCCAAGTGTACTGAGCACTGTGGTGAAAAAGGACATGGAGCATTGTGATGAGAAGACCTTGCATAATTTTGATGATGTGCGTCATGGGGCATGTGATGAAAAGTGTTATGGAACATTGTGATAAGAAGGGTTTGGAGCGTTGTGATGACAGAGGACATGGAGCATTTTGATTTCATTGTGATGACAATAGCATGTATCATTATGATGATGGGCATGGTGCATTGTGATGACAGTGTTCATGGAGCATTGAGATGAAAAGTGGCATGGAGAATTGTGATTACAGAGGTCTTGGAGCATTGTGATGACAAGGGTCATGGAGCCTTGTGATGAAAAGGCCGTGGAACACTGTGATGGCAGGGGTCACGGAGCATTGTTATGACAGGTGTAATGGAGCATTGTGATGACAAGGGCATGGAGCAATGTGATGAGAGATTTCATTGAGCATTGTGATGACAATGGCATGGAGCATTGTGATGCCAAGGGTCATGGAGCTTTGTGATGACAAATGTCATGGGGCATTTTGATGACAAGGGCGTGGTGCATTGTGATGAGAAGGGCAGGGAGCATTGTGATGACAGGGTCATGGAGCAATTTGAATAAAATATCATGGAATATTTTGATGACACGGGTTATGGAACATTGTGATGTCAGGAGTCATGAAGCATTGTGATGAAATGGGTCATGGAGAATTTTGTGACAGGGGTTATGGAACATTGTGATGTCAGGGGTCATGGAGCATTGTGATGATAAGAGCATGTAACACTGTGATGACAGTGGTCATGGAACATTGTGATGACAGGGGTGAGCGAGTATTGTGATGACTAGTGATGGAACATTGTGATATATGTGGTGAGAGAGCATTTTGATGAGAAGTGCATGGAGCATTGTGATGACAAGTTTTATGGAGCATAGCGATGAAAAGGATGTGGAGCATTGTGATGAAAATAGCATGGCACATTGTGATGACGTGTCATGGAGCATTGTGCTGACAAGCGCATGGAGCATTTTGATAAGAAGTGTCATGGAGCATTGTGCTGACAAAGGCATGGAGCATTGTAATGACAAGGGACACAGAGCATTGTGATGAAAATTTCATCGAGCATTGTGGTGACAAAGATCACAGAGCCTTGTGTGACGAGGGCATGGTCCATTGAGATGAGAAAGTTCATGAATGATTGTGATGACTGGAGTAACGGAGCACTGTGATGACAGGGGTCATGGAGCATTGTGATCACAATGGCATGGAGCAGTGTGATGACAGGGTCATGGAACATTGGTCTGACAAATTTCATGGATTACTGTGATGACAGTGGGCATTTAGCATTGAGATGACAAGGGCATGGAGCATTGTAGTGACAAGGTCACAGAGCCTTGTGTGACGAGGGCATGGACCATTGTGAAGACAAATGTCATGAAGCATTGTGATGAATGGAGTCACGGAGCATTGTGATGCCAGGGGTCATGGAGCATTGTAATGTCAAGGGCATTGAGCATTGTGATTAAAGGGGGATGGAGCATTGGTCTGACATGTTTCATGGATTATTGTGATGACAGTGGGCATGGCGCATTGTTATGACAAGGGCATGGAAGATTGTGATGACAATGTCATGGAGTATTGTGAAGACAGGTGTCAGGGAGCATTGTGAGGGCATATGTCATTGTCCATTGTGATGACAATGGCATGGAGCATTGTGATACCAAGTGTCATTGTAGATTGTGATGACAAATGTAATGGAGCAATTTGATGACAAGGGCTTGGAACATTGCGATGACAATGGTCATGGAGCATTGTGATGACAAGGGCATGGAGCATTCTGATGAAAAGGTGCATGGAGCATTGAGATTACAGGGGTTTTGAAGCAATGTAATGACAAGTGCATTGAGCATTGTGATGAGAAGGCAATGGAGCATTCTGATGACATGCGTCATGGAGCTTTGTGATGACAAGGACATGGAGCATTGTGATTACAGGGTTCTTGGAGCATTGTGATGACAAGGGTCATGGAGCATTGTGATGAGTAGGTCATGGAGCATTGGCCTGAAAATGTTCATGGAGTATTGTGATGACAGTGGTCAAGGAGCATTGTGATGACAAGGGAATGGAGACTTATGATGACAAGGTCCTGGAGCAGTGTGATGAGAAGACCATGGAGCCTTGTGCTGACAAGTCTCATGGAGCATTTTGATGAATTGGGGCATGGAGCATTGTGATTACAGGGGTCTTGGAGCATTGTGATGACAAGGGCATTGAGCATTGTGATGAGAAAGCCATGGAGCAGTCTGATGACATGTGTCATGGATCTTTGTAATGACAAGGGCATGGAGCACTGTGATTACAGGGTTCTTGGAGCATCGTGATGACAAGGGTCATGGAGCCTTGTGATGACAAGGCCGTGGAACATTGTGATGGCAGGGGTCATGGAGCATTGTTATGACAGGTGTAATGGAGCATTGTGATGACAAGGGCATGGAGCAATGTGATGAGAGATTTCATTGAGCATTGTGATGACAATGGCATGGAACATTGTGATGCCAAGGGTCAGGGAGCATTGTGATGACAAATGTCATGGGGCATTTTGATGACAAGGGCGTGGTGAATTGTGATGAGAAGTGCAGGGAACATTGTGATGACAGGGTCATGGAGCAATTTGAATAAAAGGGTCATGGAATATTTTGATGACAGGGGTTATGGAACATTGTGATGTCAGGGGTCATGAAACATTGTGAAGAAATGGGTCATGGAGCATTTTGTGAGAGGGGTTATGGAACATTGTGATGTCAGGGTTCATGGAGCATTGTGATGATAAGGGCATGTAGCACTGTGATGACAGTGGTCATGGAACATTGTGCTGACAGGGGTGAGCGAGTATTGTGATGACTAGTGATGGAACATTGTGATATATGTGGTGAGAGAGCATTTTGATGAGAAGTGCATGGAGCATTGTGATGACAAGTTTTATGGAACATAGCGATGAAAAGGATGTGGAGCATTGTGATGAAAAGAGCATGGCACATTGTGATGACATGTCAATGGAGCATTGTCCTGACAAGCGCATGGAACCTTTTGATGACAAGTGTCATGGAGCATTGTGCTGACAAAGGCAAAGAGCATTGTGATGACAAGGGACACAGAGCATTGTGATGAAAATTTCATGGAGCATTTTGGTGACAAAGATCACAAAGCCTTGTGTGACGAGGGCATGGACCATTGTGAGAACAAAGTTTATGAATCTTTGTGATGACTGGAGTCACGGAGCATTGTGATGACAGTGGTCATGGAGCATTGTGATGACAAGGACATGGAGCAATGTGATGACAGGGGCATGGAACATTGGTCTGACATGTTTCATGGATTATTGTGATGACAGTGGGCATGGAGCAATGAGATGACAAGGGCATGGAGCATTGTAGTGACAAAGGTCACAGAGCCTTGTGTGACGAGGGCATGGACCATTGTGAGGACAAAGGTCATGAAGCATTGTGATGACTGGAGTCACGGAGCATTGTGATGACACGGGTCATGGAGCATTGTGATGAGAAGGGCATGTAGCATTGTGATGACAGGGGCATGGAACATTGGTCTGACATGTTTCATGGATTATTGTGATGACACTGGGCATAGCGCATTGTGATGACAAGGGCATGGAACATTGTGATGACAAGGTCATGGAGTATTGTGAAGACAGGTGTCAGGGAGCATTGTGATGACATATGTCGTTGTCCATTGTGATGACAATGGCCTGGAGCATTGTGATACCAAGTGTCATGGAGGATTCTGATGACAAATGTAATGGAGCATTTTGATGACAAGTGCTTGGAACATTGCGATGACAAGGGCATGGAGCATTCTGATGAAATGGTGCATGGAGCATTGAGATTACAGGGGTTTTGAAGCAATGTAATTACAAGGGTATGGAGCATGGTGATGAGAAGGTCATGGAGCATTGTGATGAGAAGGTCATGGAGCATTGGCCTGAAAATGTTCATGGAGTATTGTGATGACAGTGGTCAAGGAGCATTGTGATGACAAGGGAATGGAGCCTTATGATGACAAGGTCCTGGAGCAGTGTGATGAGAAGACCATGGAGCCTTGTGATGACAAGTCTCATGGAGCATTTTGATGAATTGGGGCATGGAGCATTGTGATTATAGGGGTCTTGGAGCATTGTGATGACAAGGGCATTGAGCATTGTGATGAGAAGGCCAAGGAGCATTCTGATGACATGTGTCATGGATCTTTTTGATGACAAGGGCATGGATCATTGTGATTACAGGGGTCTTGGAGCATTGTGATGACAAGGGTCATGGAGCCTTGGATGACAAGGCGGTGGAACATTGTGATGGCAGGGGTCATGGAGCATTGTTATGACAGTGGTAATGGAGCATTGTGATGACAAGGGCATGGAATATTGGTCTGAAAATTTCATGGATTATTGTGATGAGATTCGGCATGGAACATTGTGATGACTAGGGCACGGAACACTGTGATACATGTGTCATGGAGGATTGTAATGACAAGGGCATGGAGCATTGTGATTACAGGGGTCTTGGAGCATTGTGATGAAAAGGGCATGGAGCATTGTGATGACAAGGGCTACTGAGAATTTTGATGACAAGTTCGTGAAGCACTGTGATGAAAAGCACATGGAGCTTGCTATGACAGGTGTCATGGAGCATTGTGATGACATGGACGTGGAAAAATGTGATGACAAGGGACATGGATCACTGTGATGACCAGGGCATTGAGCATTGTGATCGCAAGACCGTGGAGCATTGTTATGAGAAGGTCATGGATAATTGTGATGACGAGCGTCATGGAGCACTGTAATGACAATTGAAATGGAGCATTTTGATGACAGGTGTCATGGATCATTGTGATGACAGGGGTCATGGAGCATTCTGATGACAAGCTTGCGGAGTATTGTGATGACACTGTCATGGAGCATTGTGATGAAAAGGGCATGGAGAATTGTTATGGAAAAGGAATGGAGCCTTTTAATTACAGGGTTCAAGGAGCATTCTGACGATAAGTGTCAGGGAGCATTGTGTTGACAAGTGTATTTAGCATTGTGATGACAAAGTTCATGCAGCATTGTAATGACAGGCATCATGGAGCATTGTGATGACAAGTCTTATGGAACATTGTGATCACAAGGGTTTGTAGCATTGTGATGACAGAGGTCATGGATCATTTTGATTTCAAGGAGCATGGAGCATTGTAATGACAAGGGCATGAAGAAATGTGAACCCAAGGTTCACCGAGGATTTTGATGACAATGGGAATGGAGCATTGTGATGACAAGCGCATGGAGCATTATGATGACAATGTCATGAAGCATTTTGCTGACAAAGGCATGGAGCATTTTGATGACAAGTGTCATGGAGCACTGTGATGACAAGCGTCATGGAGCATTGTGATGACAAGTGTCATGGAGCATTCTGATGAGAAGCCTGTGGAGTATTGTGATGACAATGGCGTGGAGCATTGTGATGAAAAGGGCATGGAGCATTGTGATGAAAAAGGCATACAGCCTCTTTATGACAGGGTTCGAGAAGCATTCTGACGACAAGTGTCAGGGAGCATTGTGATGACAAGTGTATTGAGCATTGTGATGACAAAGGTCATGGAGCATTGTGATGACAAGGGCATGGAGTATTGTGATGACAGGCATCATGGAGCGTTGTGATGACAAGTCTTATGGAACAATGTGATCACAAGGGTTTGGAGCACTGTGATGACAGAGGTCATGGATCATTTTTATATCAAGGAGCATGGAGCATAGTGATGACAGGGGTCATGGAGCATTGTGATGAGAAGATCATGGAGCATTGAGCTGAAAATGTTCATGGAGTATTCTGATGAAAGGGGTCATGGAGCATTGTGATGACAAGGTCCTGGAGCATTGTGATGAGAAGCCCATGGATCCCTGTGATGAGAAGTCTCATGGAGCATTCTGATGTAAAGGGGCATGGAGCATTGTGATTACAGGGGTCTTGGAGCATTGTGATGAAAAGGGCATGGAGCATTGTGATGACAATGGCTTCTGAGAATTTTGATGACAAGTTCGTGAAGCACTGTGATGAAAAGCACATGGAGCTTGCTATGACAGGTGTCATGGAGCATTGTGATGACATGGACGTGGAGAAATATGATGAAAAGGGACATGGAGCACTTTGATGACCAAGGCATTGAGCATTGTGATGAGAAGGCCATGGAGCATTCTGATGACATGCGTCATGGAGCTTTGTGATGACAAGGGCATGGAGAACTGTGATTACAGGGGTCATGGAATATTGTGATGACAGGGGTGAGGGAGTATTGTGATGACTAGTGATGGAATATTGTGATATCAGTGGTGAGAAGGCATTTTGAGGAGAAGTGCAAGGAGCATTGTGATGACAAGGTTTATGGAGCATTTTGATGACAAGGATGTGGAGCATTGTGATTACAAGTGCATGGTGCATTGTGATGACATGGGTTATGGAGCATTGTGCTGACACGCGCATCGAGCATTGTGATGACAAGGGTCATGGAGCATTGTGCTGACAAAGGCATGGAGCTTTGTGATGACAAGGGTCACAGAGCATTTTGATAAAAATTTCATGGAGCATTGTGGTGACAAAGGTCACAGAACTTTGTGTGACCAGGTCATGGACCATTGTGATGACAAATGTCATGAAGCATTGTGATGACTGGAGTCATGGAGCATTGTGATAACAGGGGTCGTGTAGCATTGTGATCAAAAGGGAATGGATCTTTGTGATGAAAAAGGCATGGAGCCTTGTCATGACAGTGTTCAAGGAGCATACTGATGACAAGTGTCAGCGAGCATTGTGATGCCAAGTGTGCTGAGCACTGTGGTGAAAAAGGACATGGAGCATTGTGATGAGAAGACCTTGCATAATTTTGATGATGTGCGTCATGGGGCATGTGATGAAAAGTGTTATGGAACATTGTGATAAGAAGGGTTTGGAGCGTTGTGATGACAGAGGACATGGAGCATTTTGATTTCATTGTGATGACAATAGCATGTATCATTATGATGATGGGCATGGTGCATTGTGATGACAGTGTTCATGGAGCATTGAGATGAAAAGTGGCATGGAGAATTGTGATTACAGAGGTCTTGGAGCATTGTGATGACAAGGGTCATGGAGCCTTGTGATGAAAAGGCCGTGGAACACTGTGATGGCAGGGGTCACGGAGCATTGTTATGACAGGTGTAATGGAGCATTGTGATGACAAGGGCATGGAGCAATGTGATGAGAGATTTCATTGAGCATTGTGATGACAATGGCATGGAGCATTGTGATGCCAAGGGTCATGGAGCTTTGTGATGACAAATGTCATGGGGCATTTTGATGACAAGGGCGTGGTGCATTGTGATGAGAAGGGCAGGGAGCATTGTGATGACAGGGTCATGGAGCAATTTGAATAAAATATCATGGAATATTTTGATGACACGGGTTATGGAACATTGTGATGTCAGGAGTCATGAAGCATTGTGATGAAATGGGTCATGGAGAATTTTGTGACAGGGGTTATGGAACATTGTGATGTCAGGGGTCATGGAGCATTGTGATGATAAGAGCATGTAACACTGTGATGACAGTGGTCATGGAACATTGTGATGACAGGGGTGAGCGAGTATTGTGATGACTAGTGATGGAACATTGTGATATATGTGGTGAGAGAGCATTTTGATGAGAAGTGCATGGAGCATTGTGATGACAAGTTTTATGGAGCATAGCGATGAAAAGGATGTGGAGCATTGTGATGAAAATAGCATGGCACATTGTGATGACGTGTCATGGAGCATTGTGCTGACAAGCGCATGGAGCATTTTGATAAGAAGTGTCATGGAGCATTGTGCTGACAAAGGCATGGAGCATTGTAATGACAAGGGACACAGAGCATTGTGATGAAAATTTCATCGAGCATTGTGGTGACAAAGATCACAGAGCCTTGTGTGACGAGGGCATGGTCCATTGAGATGAGAAAGTTCATGAATGATTGTGATGACTGGAGTAACGGAGCACTGTGATGACAGGGGTCATGGAGCATTGTGATCACAATGGCATGGAGCAGTGTGATGACAGGGTCATGGAACATTGGTCTGACAAATTTCATGGATTACTGTGATGACAGTGGGCATTTAGCATTGAGATGACAAGGGCATGGAGCATTGTAGTGACAAGGTCACAGAGCCTTGTGTGACGAGGGCATGGACCATTGTGAAGACAAATGTCATGAAGCATTGTGATGAATGGAGTCACGGAGCATTGTGATGCCAGGGGTCATGGAGCATTGTAATGTCAAGGGCATTGAGCATTGTGATTAAAGGGGGATGGAGCATTGGTCTGACATGTTTCATGGATTATTGTGATGACAGTGGGCATGGCGCATTGTTATGACAAGGGCATGGGAGATTGTGATGACAATGTCATGGAGTATTGTGAAGACAGGTGTCAGGGAGCATTGTGAGGGCATATGTCATTGTCCATTGTGATGACAATGGCATGGAGCATTGTGATACCAAGTGTCATTGTAGATTGTGATGACAAATGTAATGGAGCAATTTGATGACAAGGGCTTGGAACATTGCGATGACAATGGTCATGGAGCATTGTGATGACAAGGGCATGGAGCATTCTGATGAAAAGGTGCATGGAGCATTGAGATTACAGGGGTTTTGAAGCAATGTAATGACAAGTGCATTGAGCATTGTGATGAGAAGGCAATGGAGCATTCTGATGACATGCGTCATGGAGCTTTGTGATGACAAGGACATGGAGCATTGTGATTACAGGGTTCTTGGAGCATTGTGATGACAAGGGTCATGGAGCATTGTGATGAGTAGGTCATGGAGCATTGGCCTGAAAATGTTCATGGAGTATTGTGATGACAGTGGTCAAGGAGCATTGTGATGACAAGGGAATGGAGACTTATGATGACAAGGTCCTGGAGCAGTGTGATGAGAAGACCATGGAGCCTTGTGCTGACAAGTCTCATGGAGCATTTTGATGAATTGGGGCATGGAGCATTGTGATTACAGGGGTCTTGGAGCATTGTGATGACAAGGGCATTGAGCATTGTGATGAGAAAGCCATGGAGCAGTCTGATGACATGTGTCATGGATCTTTGTAATGACAAGGGCATGGAGCACTGTGATTACAGGGTTCTTGGAGCATCGTGATGACAAGGGTCATGGAGCCTTGTGATGACAAGGCCGTGGAACATTGTGATGGCAGGGGTCATGGAGCATTGTTATGACAGGTGTAATGGAGCATTGTGATGACAAGGGCATGGAGCAATGTGATGAGAGATTTCATTGAGCATTGTGATGACAATGGCATGGAACATTGTGATGCCAAGGGTCAGGGAGCATTGTGATGACAAATGTCATGGGGCATTTTGATGACAAGGGCGTGGTGAATTGTGATGAGAAGTGCAGGGAACATTGTGATGACAGGGTCATGGAGCAATTTGAATAAAAGGGTCATGGAATATTTTGATGACAGGGGTTATGGAACATTGTGATGTCAGGGGTCATGAAACATTGTGAAGAAATGGGTCATGGAGCATTTTGTGAGAGGGGTTATGGAACATTGTGATGTCAGGGTTCATGGAGCATTGTGATGATAAGGGCATGTAGCACTGTGATGACAGTGGTCATGGAACATTGTGCTGACAGGGGTGAGCGAGTATTGTGATGACTAGTGATGGAACATTGTGATATATGTGGTGAGAGAGCATTTTGATGAGAAGTGCATGGAGCATTGTGATGACAAGTTTTATGGAACATAGCGATGAAAAGGATGTGGAGCATTGTGATGAAAAGAGCATGGCACATTGTGATGACATGTCAATGGAGCATTGTCCTGACAAGCGCATGGAACCTTTTGATGACAAGTGTCATGGAGCATTGTGCTGACAAAGGCAAAGAGCATTGTGATGACAAGGGACACAGAGCATTGTGATGAAAATTTCATGGAGCATTTTGGTGACAAAGATCACAAAGCCTTGTGTGACGAGGGCATGGACCATTGTGAGAACAAAGTTTATGAATCTTTGTGATGACTGGAGTCACGGAGCATTGTGATGACAGTGGTCATGGAGCATTGTGATGACAAGGACATGGAGCAATGTGATGACAGGGGCATGGAACATTGGTCTGACATGTTTCATGGATTATTGTGATGACAGTGGGCATGGAGCAATGAGATGACAAGGGCATGGAGCATTGTAGTGACAAAGGTCACAGAGCCTTGTGTGACGAGGGCATGGACCATTGTGAGGACAAAGGTCATGAAGCATTGTGATGACTGGAGTCACGGAGCATTGTGATGACACGGGTCATGGAGCATTGTGATGAGAAGGGCATGTAGCATTGTGATGACAGGGGCATGGAACATTGGTCTGACATGTTTCATGGATTATTGTGATGACACTGGGCATAGCGCATTGTGATGACAAGGGCATGGAACATTGTGATGACAAGGTCATGGAGTATTGTGAAGACAGGTGTCAGGGAGCATTGTGATGACATATGTCGTTGTCCATTGTGATGACAATGGCCTGGAGCATTGTGATACCAAGTGTCATGGAGGATTCTGATGACAAATGTAATGGAGCATTTTGATGACAAGTGCTTGGAACATTGCGATGACAAGGGCATGGAGCATTCTGATGAAATGGTGCATGGAGCATTGAGATTACAGGGGTTTTGAAGCAATGTAATTACAAGGGTATGGAGCATGGTGATGAGAAGGTCATGGAGCATTGTGATGAGAAGGTCATGGAGCATTGGCCTGAAAATGTTCATGGAGTATTGTGATGACAGTGGTCAAGGAGCATTGTGATGACAAGGGAATGGAGCCTTATGATGACAAGGTCCTGGAGCAGTGTGATGAGAAGACCATGGAGCCTTGTGATGACAAGTCTCATGGAGCATTTTGATGAATTGGGGCATGGAGCATTGTGATTATAGGGGTCTTGGAGCATTGTGATGACAAGGGCATTGAGCATTGTGATGAGAAGGCCAAGGAGCATTCTGATGACATGTGTCATGGATCTTTTTGATGAAAAGGGCATGGATCATTGTGATTACAGGGGTCTTGGAGCATTGTGATGACAAGGGTCATGGAGCCTTGGATGACAAGGCGGTGGAACATTGTGATGGCAGGGGTCATGGAGCATTGTTATGACAGTGGTAATGGAGCATTGTGATGACAAGGGCATGGAATATTGGTCTGAAAATTTCATGGATTATTGTGATGAGATTCGGCATGGAACATTGTGATGACTAGGGCACGGAACACTGTGATACATGTGTCATGGAGGATTGTAATGACAAGGGCATGGAGCATTGTGATTACAGGGGTCTTGGAGCATTGTGATGAAAAGGGCATGGAGCATTGTGATGACAAGGGCTACTGAGAATTTTGATGACAAGTTCGTGAAGCACTGTGATGAAAAGCACATGGAGCTTGCTATGACAGGTGTCATGGAGCATTGTGATGACATGGACGTGGAAAAATGTGATGACAAGGGACATGGATCACTGTGATGACCAGGCATTGAGCATTGTGATCGCAAGACCGTGGAGCATTGTTATGAGAAGGTCATGGATAATTGTGATGACGAGCGTCATGGAGCACTGTAATGACAATTGAAATGGAGCATTTTGATGACAGGTGTCATGGATCATTGTGATGACAGGGGTCATGGAGCATTCTGATGACAAGCTTGCGGAGTATTGTGATGACACTGTCATGGAGCATTGTGATGAAAAGGGCATGGAGAATTGTTATGGAAAAGGAATGGAGCCTTTTAATTACAGGGTTCAAGGAGCATTCTGACGATAAGTGTCAGGGAGCATTGTGTTGACAAGTGTATTTAGCATTGTGATGACAAAGTTCATGCAGCATTGTAATGACAGGCATCATGGAGCATTGTGATGACAAGTCTTATGGAACATTGTGATCACAAGGGTTTGTAGCATTGTGATGACAGAGGTCATGGATCATTTTGATTTCAAGGAGCATGGAGCATTGTAATGACAAGGGCATGAAGAAATGTGAACCCAAGGTTCACCGAGGATTTTGATGACAATGGGAATGGAGCATTGTGATGACAAGCGCATGGAGCATTATGATGACAATGTCATGAAGCATTTTGCTGACAAAGGCATGGAGCATTTTGATGACAAGTGTCATGGAGCACTGTGATGACAAGCGTCATGGAGCATTGTGATGACAAGTGTCATGGAGCATTCTGATGAGAAGCCTGTGGAGTATTGTGATGACAATGGCGTGGAGCATTGTGATGAAAAGGGCATGGAGCATTGTGATGAAAAAGGCATACAGCCTCTTTATGACAGGGTTCGAGAAGCATTCTGACGACAAGTGTCAGGGAGCATTGTGATGACAAGTGTATTGAGCATTGTGATGACAAAGGTCATGGAGCATTGTGATGACAAGGGCATGGAGTATTGTGATGACAGGCATCATGGAGCGTTGTGATGACAAGTCTTATGGAACAATGTGATCACAAGGGTTTGGAGCACTGTGATGACAGAGGTCATGGATCATTTTTATATCAAGGAGCATGGAGCATAGTGATGACAGGGGTCATGGAGCATTGTGATGAGAAGATCATGGAGCATTGAGCTGAAAATGTTCATGGAGTATTCTGATGAAAGGGGTCATGGAGCATTGTGATGACAAGGTCCTGGAGCATTGTGATGAGAAGCCCATGGATC